>NC_133328.1:417334656-417694656 GCF_042186555.1 Aquarana catesbeiana
CACAGAACATTCAAGCAAATTTTAACGAGGGTGGGGGGGGGGTTGTGAAATCTAGATAATTGCTAATTAGCAGCACACTATTTGGAGTGAGTTTAGGTGGGGGTGGGTGGGGGGGTTGTGAAATCTAGATAATTGCTAATTAGCAGCACACTATTTGGAGTGAGTTAAGGTGGGGGTGGGTGGGGGGGTTGGGAAATCTAGATAATTGCTAATTAGCAGCACACTATTTGGAGTGAGTTTAGGTGGGGGTGGGTGGGGGGGTTGGGAAATCAAGATAATTGCTAATTAGCAGCACACTATTTGGACTGAGTTTAGGTGGGGGTGGGTGGGGGGGTTGGGAAATCAAGATAATTGCTAATTAGCAGCACACTATTTGGACTGAGTTTAGGTGGGGGTGGGTGGGGGGGTTGGGAAATCTAGCTAATTGCTAATTATAAGCACACTAAATACACTCAAACAAAATACATTCAAAATGAGTAGACTAGGTGGATATGTTCCCATCACTTCATGCTGGGAAGGTTATTGAAGGAAAATATACATGCATGACAAAAAATAACAGGAAAAAATTCCAGCATGTGTGAGGATAAAAAGGGGACATTCACACTATATTGCAATGATGGTAAGTAGTGTTTGAAGCAAGAAATACATTACATTATCAAAGATTACATAAAAGAACATGTGATGCTAATAAAAGAAAAATATCTTACCTTAATATAGTCCTTCTGCAGGACCTGGATGATGGCAGAACAGGTCTCTGGGATAATGATCCCCAGAGCCTGGGGGGAGATGCCTGTCGAGAACTTAAGGTCCTGCAGGCTTCTCCCTGTGGCCAAATACCGCAAGGTAGCGACCAGCCTCTGCTCCGGAGTGATGGCTTGCCTCATGCAGGTATCCTGCCTGCTGATATAGGGGGTCAGCAAAGCCAACAAACGGTCAAAAACGGGGTCCGTCATCCGGAGAAAGTTCCTGAAATCCTCAGGATTATTCTCACGGATCTCACGGAGCAAAGGCATGTGACAGAACTGGTCACGCTGAAGCAACCAATTCTTGGTCCATGAACTCCTCCTCGCCCTGTTCATGGACTGGTCTTGGGCTGAAGAATAAACTACAGCACCAAGCACATACAATGCACGAGCTCTACGACGAGTACGTACAGGTAACATGGTTTCAAAACGGTCGGCTGGTCAGAACGCACTAAACAGAACGCACTGAAGAACAGCAAGGCCTGTGAAGAACGACCTGAAAATCAGGAACGAGCGGCCAATAAAACAAAGATTTCTCAATGCCAACTGACCAAACGCACTGAAAAGCAGATACAAACCTCACAAGCACAGACTGAACAACAGTTAAAACGAACTGAAAAATACGAGTCTCACAAGCGCGAATCGTCTCTCACCAAACTTCTACTAACACGAGATAAACACGAGATTAGCAGAAGGAGCCCAAAGGGTGTCGTACGGGCTATTGAACTTCCGTTTTATAGTCTCGTCGGACTTGGTGTACGTCACCGCCTACTAGGCTGTCGTACTTTTGTGTGGTCGTGTGTAGGCAAGTCCGTTCGTAAGAAAGTCTGCCGCAAGTCCGCCGAAGGTACGTCGGAAGTCTGTCGGACAGGCTGTCGGACTTTTGTAGACGAAAAGTCCGACCGTGTGTACGCGGCATTACACTTTCAACAATGGTCAACATGCTAAAACATAGTTCATAACGATAGGACAGTGGATTATCGTACTTGAACAGGCAGGTACTAGACACGTGGGGAGATGGAATTACGTCTGTACCACTCCCAGGCCCGTAGGCAGCCAGAAGAAGCTCCAAGATGGTAAACAGGGATACAGAGGCCAGCCTCAGCAGCACAGCATTGGGGATAAGGGAGCGGAGCCCACTGCAAGAGCACCCAGCTAGTGGGGATGGGAACCAGCCACCGCTGACCGGTGTTCTGTCGAGAAAGTTCCCCGGCGGATAAGGACTCCCCTGTACTGTGCAGGCACAGCGCTTGCGCAGTACGAGCTGCCGAATATAGCCGAAGCTGAACAGCTGAGAGTCAGCTGTACATGGCACCTGTAACAGGGCCCCTCGCGTGCTCACCTTGCTCGCCATGCTTCGGGCAGGGCCTCGCTTCGCTCGGCATAGTTTTATTCAAACTCTATGTCCGTAGTCGTTTGTACTGCGCATGTGCAGTACAGAGGGGTCCTTATCCGCCAGGGGAACTTTCTCGGCAAGACACCGGCCAATGTGGAATATATGCAACCGTTTGGCTGATGTATGAGTCTAGAAATTTAAGCAGAAAACAAATGCCAAGTTAGTATAAGTGCAATACTTAGCACTAAACAGTGTCTAGAAATGTAAACCGAATTGGCTAATGTAGTCAAAGGGTAAGTAGATCAATCAATGTCCAATATAGAGACAGACAGATCTATAGTCCTAATAAGGTAACATAAATGCTGATAACATACCTTTAAGAAGTTTGTCTTTATAAGAGTAAATCCTGCAGCATGGCACAATCTGAATGACCATCCAAGCTGAAGGAGTAGGTTATATAGAGGCAGATAGATAAAGCTGACAGTGATTGCTAACAAGCAGCCAGAGTCAGCTGGGGCCCGAATCAACACTGTGACACTCATTAGTGAGCAACACCCCCACCACTAAGCAGAGCCCGCCTATGGCAGGGGCCTCCAAGTGACCCAATATGGGAAGCCAGTGAAAGGCCACATGGGGACCCGGAAGGGATAGCAACACCCAGTGGTCAGCAGCGGAACCGCAAGTGAGCACAACCTGAGTCCTATGGTGGAACCTGAAATTTATACAGTGTGAGAGACAGAAAGATAATAACAATAAGAATAAAATAAATACAAACATCAGATCAATAGTGCACAATAGTAGTAAAGCAAATCAACCCATGGTTATGACATTGTCACTCAAATAGTAGCCAAATGCACTAGAGTAAATATACCAGCAAAAATATCATACATATATACATGTGCAAAGGACTACGACAGAATAAAGAATAGAGAATATTCTCAATGTCTAGAAAGGAATCAGACATCAAAGACTTTTGCTTCTACAGGTCTAATTAACATATACCCGAATGAAAGCCCTCCAAGTACGGTTTGAAATTGAATGCTTCATTAAGGCCTGGAGGTGTAGTTGCATTCAGGCGGAACATCCACCTTAATTCGCTTTGTAAGAGTTGCTTGTTCAAGTCTCCTCCCCTTGGGTTATTGGGATATGATCAAGTGCCAAGAATGGACCTTTGGAGTGCGATCATAGTGCATTATATGGCTATGTCTGTCGAGGGGGAGACCAGGGTCTATCTTTTTGATGTTAACAATGTGTCTGTAAATTCTTTGCCAAAATTCTAATTTGGTTTTACCCACATAGTAACAATTGCATTCACACTGCAGCAAGTAAACTGCAGTGATGTAGGTTCTTGTGTCCACCAGCAGAGAGAAGTTGGGTAGATGCCATACTCCCAATTCTGGAGGCATAATAATTGTCTAGCACAGGGGTCTTCAAACTAAAGCCCTCCAGTTGTTCAGGAACTACAATTCCCATCATGCCTAGTCATGTCTGTGGATGTCAGAATTTTACAATGCCTCATGGGATGTGTAGTTCCGCAAAAGCTGGAGAGCCGTAGTTTAAATATTCCTGATCACTCTAGCATGTCTTGAAATAAGGTGTTTTTTCATGTGCCTTGTATAATGCCCAAGAAATATCATTGGGAAAATACAAGTGGGTCATGGCACATCTACATTCCAAATTTGGCACTTAAGATGGTCATGGCACTATGCAATCTGATTGGCCAATCTCTGTACAACTCGATATTTAGGCAAAATAGGTAATAGGAAGACTCACTTGAACAATTAATTCAAAATATAGGAAATCAAACAGGCTCTTCCACTAAATCTAATTTAACATATAAATGATTGCAGTGTATGATCACCTTAACCACTTCCCTACCCGCCTATAGTCATATGACGTCCACAGATGGGATCTCCCATCCTGGGTGGACGTCATATGACGTCCTGGGATTCCCGGCCGTCTAGGGGGCGCGCGCGAGCCGCCGGGAGCGCGCCCGCCGCGTTGCTTGGGACCCGGTGCGTGTGCCCGGCGGCCGCGATGTCCGCCGGGCACCCGCGATTGCCTGTTAACCGGGCCGGACCGTGGATCTGTGTGTGTAAACACACAGATCCACAGCCTGTCAGCTCTGAGGAGAGCGATCTGTGTTCCCAGAATGGAGGAACACTGATCGGTCTCCTCCCCTTGAGCGTCCCCTCCCCCTTCAGTTAGAATCATTCCCTAGGAAACATATTATCCCCTCCCCGCCCCCTAGTGGTTAACCCCTTCACTGCCTGTCACATTTACACAGTAATCAATGCAATTTTATAGCATTGATCGCTGTATAAATGTGAATGGTCCCAAAAATGTGTCAAAAGTGTCCGATGTGTCCGCCATAATGTCGCAGTCATGAAAAAAAATCGCGATCACCGCTAAAAAAATAAATAATTAAAAAAAAAAAAATGCCATAAATCTATCCCGTATTTTGTAGACACTATAACTTTTGCGCAAACCAATCAATATACGCTTATTGCGATTTTTTTTTTTTTTTTACCAAAAATATGTAGAAGAAAACGTATCGGCCGAAACTGAGGAAAAAATTTGTTTTTTTAAAAAAAAAATTGGGATATTTATTATAGCAAAAAGTAAAAAATATTGTGTGTTTTTTCAAAATTGTCGCTCTTCTGTTTATAGCACAAAAAATAAAAACCGCAGAGGCGATCAAATACCACCAAAAGAAAGCTCTATTTGTGGGGAAAAAAGGACGTCAATTTTTTTTTTTTGGGTACAACGTCACAGGACCGCGCAATTGACGTTCAAAGTGCGACAGCGCTGAAAACTAAAAATTGGCCTGGGAAGGAATGGGGTGAAATTGCCCTGTATTGAACCGGTTAAAGATCAAGATCTGAAAATATTAATTTATTGGGTTTAGAAACACTTTTCTGTTCTTTGTAATGTATTAAAAGATTTGGGTAAAAAAGAAAAAAACACATTTCAAACATATATTAAAAGTGATAGAAATCAAATTAGCATCAAAGGGGTTAATTAACTGAGTACACCTACTAATTGCCTAACAAGACACATCCAATGAGATGAAATTCACCAATTGTATTGGGCATGCGCTATTATCAATGAGAAAACCGCAGTTACCCTAGCGCCAGTTGCAGTTTACATATGCGTGTATTTATAAAATAAGATTGTGTAGACAGCTGTAATGTTCAAAATGGAGGTACTTGTAAGTAGAGGCTAGTAGCCCTTTTAGTAAAGTCCCTCCCCTGGGGTGTAGGTATAGTGGGTGCAGTTAGTATATCCTATATAAGAGCCTGAGGCAGAGGATGATGGGAATAGACCCTTGGTATACTAATATGCAAGCCTGTAGCCCCGAGGAAGAGAACCCTGCAGAGTAGGCCTGTGCAAGCTTATTTGGAGAACCCACCTATGGGGGACCTGTGATGAGGACATTGGAAGAGTGAGGTGGGCATTCAAAGTTTGTGCTGGAGACGTATTGTGCCGAATATATATGTTGGGACTGTAAGTGTGGAGATGAAGGTTGTGATGTAAAGGATGGTACATTATGCTTCTGTCACAGTATAGAATGTTAAAAGGCTGTACATTTGGACATTCCTTATTTATGGGCCTCATACCAGGACAATGTGAGTAACCTAAGATGGCCTAAGAGTTTCTCCCTGTTACAGGTGTGTGCGTACCCTATGATGTTCCTGTTGCAGGAGGATAGTGGGTGGGGTCGTTATCCAGCATGACCATTGCTGGCAGCGAATCAGGGCTGCTTACACACTCCTCAAGCCTTCCAGAAACATAAATAAAAATATAGCTATATTATTTTGAATATAGAAACTGCACTTGCTAGATGATACATAAAGAAATCAGGGTTGCTGTTGTTGAAAAATATAGATCTCTTACAGAATAGTATGGTGCACTAATATCCCCAAATGTGTGACAGCTTAGCACAATTCCCAATAAAAATGTTGATAGTTATATCACCTAGTGATGTGAAAATATAATCTATACTGGAGTTATGTAAATGCTAGTACCTGTGTCCCTATATTCACAGGCCTGGAATGTTATAAGTCACCACAGCTACTTTTTTCTCTATGGTGAAAGCACCAATCCATTCCTCTGTCTTCTCTTTAACACTATAACTTTTTTTTCAAGTTTTGGCCAGGATTATATGTTCATTTGACCCGGTATCAGATGCATTAGAGCTTATATTTTTTTTATTATATTTGGAAGGTGGACACAAACAGCTATTAGTACTACTTTAATAAAATAAATGCAACACAGCTAGGGTGAAAAAGAAAATACTGTATATTTCAGAGGAACAGTGCATTTTAAGGATGAGAAGCAGAGGAGTGAATCGTATTGTGACTCCAACTCAGGCTGCATGATTCACTATCCTGCCTTGACTGTGATTGTGAAACAAGCAAGCTATCTAATCCACAATTTTAGGTGTTCAGCAAAGAAATGAATTGGCCTGGCCATGCTGTTTTGAGAACAGTATTTTTATTTGCTATCACTACCAAGCACAATATTTTTATTTTGGGTACAGATGGCACCACTTTTTTTCACTACCAAGCACAATATTTTTATTTTGGGTACAGATGGCACCACTTTTTTTCACTACCAAGCACAATATTTTTATTTTGGGTACAGATGGCACCACTTTTTTTCAGTGGTACCCCAATTACCACTTTCTATTTGTAAATAATTATTGACTGTCTGGAACCTGATTGAGGGTTTTTAGACAGTGGTGGTACTAGTTTAGCTCTTGTATAACAGAATTTATGCCTGTGAATTATGACGTATCTGTTACCTGAGTATATAAAATATATTGTGTAGCCTGGCTAAAGGCTCTGCAAGCCAAACAGCAGAATGTCTTCCCCTTCTGCAGAACGATGCTCCCGATCTGCAAAAACTGACAGAGCTGCAGGGTGAGAGAGGAATAGAGAGAAACTAGGACTTTCATTGACTGGGGGACTTCAGCCCTGCCCACTGGCACCAGGCTTGAAAAGAAATTGTCCCCTGAATAGGAAAAGCAGTGATCATCTTGGTGAAAACCTGAAAATACCAGGATTCTAATTGGCTGCTACGATCCCAGACTTTAAATCCACCCAGCTAGAGGAGGAGAGCCCACATTTTAGGGAACTCTGGGCTGGAGAGGATCTTGCACTGAATGTACATGAGCTTTTCCAGAAGAGAGACTACCGTGTTTTGTGGTTCTGTTTGGCCTGAGCATGAATTTGGGCCAAACATTGGCTGTTCGCCCATTCGGCAAACATTGAGCGTTTGTTCGGCCTGTCAAGTGCCCCACAATGCACTGCACACAGCACATTGTATTGGAAGCCCTGATTGGCTGAAGTAATGGAGGATTTGCCCAATCAGGCCACAGAACACTGTGAGAGCCATGATTGGAGAAAGTAATGATGACTGTGCCCAATCATGGCTCATTGTTCATAGACCCACCCCACGCTATAAAAGGATCCTTCCCAGAGCAGCCATTTGTAATGTGATATTGGAGTAGAGATAAACAGAACAAGGCTCTGTTCATTGCTACTAGCAAGTTAGTGTGCTATAGTGTGCAATTTTGATTCTATTGTGAGTGTAGCGTGTAAAGCTGTAAAGCCGAGTACACACGGGTTGAATGTCGGGAGGTTAAAAAAAAAAAAAAAGGCAGACATTCAGTCATTTGCCATGTAAGTCATTTGGGTACCACATGCTTGACAAGGCATTTAACCTCCCACCACTCAGCCCATTGGCAAGAGCACCTGAAAGCCACACAAAAGGGATGCAATTCTGCTCCTCCTCACTACTTACCTTTCCGGTCTACCCCGCTTTATCTCATGACCTCTCAGCAGCATCCACTGACAGGGATGATGGTATAGCGAAGGGTGTCACAGGTCCTTGCCACACATCAGTCAGCAGCACACCACCAGGTGTAGACTATAGCAGGCAAATTTCTCTGCCCCAGCTGTACAGTGAAAAAAGAAAAAAAAACCTGCCCATAAACTGTCTGATTTGTGACATGCCTACCAGGTGGAACTCAACTTTGGCAATGCTGCAGCGGCTGCACATGCAGCAGAGGGCCATCAATGAGTACCTATATGGCACAACGACAGGCTCAGGCTGGCTTGGTTTTTTTTCCCTACGCCAATGAATTCTGATAAAGGATGCATGCACTGTGCTGTCACTATTTGAGGAGGCGACAAGGATGGTGAGCCTTGACAATGCATACATCAGTGACACAGTCCCTGTTGTATTCCTGCTGGAGCACACTCTGCATGGCATTATGGACAGGGCACTCGAGACAGAGCAGCTGGAGGAAGAGGAGGTCTTCCTTTCCTCTTAAGGCTGGCTTTATGCAGACACCATTCTTGCGACGCCACAGAACACACAAGAGGGGAAGGAGGATTATGGCAGTTTTGGAGTCATTGAAGCAGAGGAAGACATATGTCAAACCTTAAGAAATGGTTTTCTGTCCCTAGAACCCATGGGAGAAGTACGTGGCTGGGAGGAGGCAGTTTCAGATACTGCAATCCTCAGTGACCCCAAGGACTCTGCTTCTCATGCCTCTGCAAGCTTGTGGTGCATGGACTCCCTCATTCTTCAAAGCCTGCAAAAGGACCTAAGAATACGTGGCATCAAGGAGAAGGATCACTAATGGTTGGCAACCCCCCTTGACCACCGTTACAAGGGGAAAGTCTCAGAACTCACCCATTCTTACAGAGGGAGCAGAGGATGAAATATCTTGAGGACACCTTAAAGAGGAGATTATGTAATGCCTTTCCAGACTCTGCTAGGTTACAGTCTCAAGGAAAGGCTAATTTTGAGGCTTCTGTTGGTCAAGAGAGGAGCGGTGGAGAAGGGGGCCGCCTCAGTGATGCATTTCAAATTTTTTTAGTCTTCGGTGCCCAGGTTTGTCAGCTTCCACATCCCATTGGCAGCGTCTGCATTATATGGTGGGAGATTATCTAGAGGTGAAAACTCTGAGAGCTTTACAGTTGACCATCCACTGGGTTACTGGGTCACGAGAATAGATCGCTGGATTGAGCTGCTTGGCTGCCCTGCATCCAGCATTAGGGATGAGCTTCGAGTTCGAGTCGAACTCATGTTCGACTCGAACATTGGCTGTTCGCAAGTTCACCGAACAGCGAACAATTTGGGGTGTTCGCGGCAAATTTGAATGCCGCGGAACACCCTTTAAAAGTCTATGGGAGAAATCAAAAGTGCTAATTTTAAAGGCTAATATGCAAGTTATTGTCATAAAAAGTGTTTGGGGACCTGGGTCCTGCCCCAGGGGACATGGATCAATGCAAAAAAAAGTTTTAAAAACGGCCGTTTTTTCAGGAGCAGTGATTTTAATAATGCTTAAAGTCAATCAATAAAAGTGTAATATCCCTTTAAATTTCGTACCTGGGGGGTGTCTATAGTGTGCCTGTAAAGGGGCGCATGTTTCCTGTGTTTAGAACAGTCTGACAGCAAAATGACATTTTGAAGGAAAAAACATTTAAAACTACTCGCGGCTATTGCATTGCCGACAATACACATAGAAGTTCATTGATAAAAACGGCATGGGAATTCCCCAAAGGGGAACCCCGAACCAAAATTAAAAAAAAAAAATGACGTGGGAGTCCCCCTAAATTCCATACCAGGCCCTTCAGGTCTGGTATGGATATTAAGGGGAACCCCGGCCAAAATTTAAAAAAAAAAATGACGTGGGGTTCCCCCTAAATTCCATACCAGACCCTTCAGGTCTGGTATGGATTTTAAGGGGAACCCCGCGCCAAAAAAAAAAAAAAAAAACGGCGTGGGGTCCCCCCAAAAATCCATACCAGACCCTTATCCGAGCACGCAACCTGGCAGGCCGCAGGAAAAGAGGGGGGGACAAGAGTGCGGCCCCCCCTCCCTCCTGAACCGTACCAGGCCACATGCCCTCAACATTGGGAGGGTGCTTTGGGGTAGCCCCCCAAAACACCTTGTCCCCATGTTGATGAGGACAAGGGCCTCATCCCCACAACCCTGGCCGGTGGTTGTGGGGGTCTGCGGGCGGAGGGCTTATCGGAATCTGGAAGCCCCCTTTAACAAGGTGACCCCCAGATCCCGGCCCCCCCCCTGTGTGAAATGGTAAGGGGGTACATAAGTACCCCTACCATTTCACGAAAAAAGTGTCAAAAATGTTAAAAATGACAAGAGACAGTTTTTGACAATTCCTTTATTTAAATGCTTCTTCTTTCTTCTATCTTCCTTCATCTTCTGGTTCTTCTGGTTCTTCTGGCTCTTCTGGTTCTTCCTCCGGCGTTCTCGTCCAGCATCTCCTCCGCGGCGTCTTCTATCTTCTTCTCCTCGGGCCGCTCCGCACCCATGGCATGGGGGGGAGGCTCCCGCTCTTCTCTTCTTCTTTTCTTCTCTTCTTCTCTTCTTCTTTTCTTCTTTTCTTCTCCGGGCCGCTCCGCAATCCATGCTGGCATGGAGGGAGGCTCCCGCTGTGTGACGGCGCTCCTCGTCTGACAGTTCTTAAATAACGGGGGGGGGGCAGGGCCACCCGGTGACCCCGCCCCCCTCTGACGCACGGTGACTTGACGGGACTTCCCTGTGACGTCACGGGGAATGCCACAGGGAAGTCCCGTCAAGTCACCGTGCGTCAGAGGGGGGCGGGGTCACCGGGTGGCCCCGCCCCCCCGTTATTTAAGAACTGTCAGACGAGGAGCGCCGTCACACAGCGGGAGCCTCCCTCCATGCCAGCATGGATTGCGGAGCGGCCCGGAGAAGAAAATGAAGAAGAGAAGAAGAGAAGAAAAGAAGAAGAGAAGAGCGGGAGCCTCCCCCCATGCCATGGGTGCGGAGCGGCCCGAGGAGAAGAAGACAGAAGACGCCGCGGAGGAGATGCTGGACGAGAACGCCGGAGGAAGAACCAGAAGAGCCAGAAGAACCAGAAGAACCAGAAGATGAAGGAAGATAGAAGAAAGAAGAAGCATTTAAATAAAGGAATTGTCAAAAACTGTCTCTTGTCATTTTTAACATTTTTGACACTTTCTTCGTGAAATGGTAGGGGTACTTATGTACCCCCTTACCATTTCACACAGGGGGGAGGCCGGGATCTGGGGGTCACCTTGTTAAAGGGGGCTTCCAGATTCCGATAAGCCCCCCGCCCGCAGACCCCCACAACCACCGGCCAGGGTTGTGGGGATGAGGCCCTTGTCCTCATCAACATGGGGACAAGGTGCTTTGGGGGGCTACCCCAAAGCACCCTCCCAATGTTGAGGGCATGTGGCCTGGTACGGTTCAGGAGGGAGGGGGGGCCGCACTCTCGTCCCCCCCTCTTTTCCTGCGGCCTGCCAGGTTGCGTGCTCGGATAAGGGTCTGGTATGGATTTTTGGGGGGACCCCATGCCGTTTTTTTTTTTTTTTTTTGGCGCGGGGTTCCCCTTAAAATCCATACCAGACCTGAAGGGTCTGGTATGGAATTTAGGGGGAACCCCACGTCATTTTTTTTTTTTAAATTTTGGCCGGGGTTCCCCTTAATATCCATACCAGACCTGAAGGGCCTGGTATGGAATTTAGGAGGACTCCCACGTCATTTTTTTTTTTAAATTTTGGTTCGGGGTTCCCCTTTGGGGAATTCCCATGCCGTTTTTATCAATGAACTTCTATGTGTATTGTCGGCAATGCAATAGCCGCGAGTAGTTTTAAATGAGTTTTTTCCTTCAAAATGTCATTTTGCTGTCAGACTGTTCTAAACACAGGAAACATGCGCCCCTTTACAGGCATACTATAGACACCCCCCAGGTACGAAATTTAAAGGGATATTACACTTTTATTGTTTGACTTTAAGCATTATTAAAATCACTGCTCCTGAAAAAACGGCCGTTTTTAAAACTTTTTTTTGCATTGATCCATGTCCCCTGGGGCAGGACCCAGGTCCCCAAACACTTTTTATGACAATAACTTTCATATAAGCCTTTAAAATTAGCACTTTTGATTATTCATGTTCGTGTCCCATAGACTTTAACGGTGTTCGCATGTTCGAACAAACTTTTTTCCTGTTCGCATGTTCTGGTGCGAACCGAACAGGGGGGTGTTCGGCTCATCCCTATCCAGCATGCTTTACAAATGGATATTCAGTGCTGCCAGAGGTTTTGTAATTGATAAAAGAACACATCTGTCCACAGACTCTGTCGATCGGCTGACATTTATCAAAATGAATCATTCCTAAATTAGCAGCAGCTATCAAGCCCCTGATGCCGATGTTGCCGATTAAGGGTTTTTGGGAATTGGAATCTGTGCAAGACTGTCTAGGCTGCCTAGCTTTGTGGGTGTTTATTTTATCATGAAGATATCTTTTGGTATAGGTTTCATGGGCACAATTAACACCCAAGGACCAATTTTTTTCGCACCTGTTTGATAGGTGCATATCATTTACATTTTTGACAGCAAGGCCAATTCTTGCCTTCATCAAGGGTACCTCTATAGGGTTATGATGCGAAGGCACCACCAACACACAAAAGCCCAATTTTTCTGCACCTGTTTGACTGGGACATATCATTTCAATTTTTGACAGCAAGGCCAATTCTTGCTTTCATCAAGAGTAACTCTATACTCTTGATGAAAGCACGGTGTGGAGGGACCACCAACACTCAAAGCCCAATTTTTCCGCACCTGTTACTTCTATCCAAAGTCTGCGAAACATAGACCAGAATTTATTCAAAAAATCTCTAATCTTGTTCCAAGTGCACTAAATTGTGGCCTTATCATACAGACTGACTCCCCAAGTCGTTGTTTGTAAAATAAAGAAAGCTTGCAGGTTAATGTGATTTTATATACTTTATAAATGTCATTTTTGCTGCAGCAGGTTTTATACACGATACAGACACACCACTTTACAGGCAGACTAACGGGACCCCCCAGGCACTATATTTAAAGGAATTTTTCATTTTTATTATTCACTTTAGGCATCAGTAACTGCTCATTTAAAAATCATGTTTTTTACAAACTTTTTTGTCATTGATACATGTCCCCAGAGGCGGCTCTCTAATTAGGCGAAATAGGCGGTGGCCTCAGGCCTCGCAGTCATAGGGGCCTCGCACAGCTGGATTGTTTACCTAATCAGAGAGCCGCCTCTTACAGCAGCAAAGGTATCCGCCATCACACAGTCCTGAGTCCCCTCGTTTTGTTACAGGGAGAGATAACAAGGCTGCGAGTGAGATGTGTGATCGGAGCTCAGGTACATCTCCGGATCACACACAGGGAGAGACGCTCAGTACAGCCTGCTCTGACAGATCTCCCCCCTCCCCCTGCTGCCCGCACAGCCAAACAGAAGAGGAGAGAGAGCTTCTGCTCCTCCTCCTCCCGCCCTCTGCTCCTGTGTCTGCCCCGCCCACTCTCCTCGGCAGTGTTCTCTGTTCTGCCTCAGAAGGGGATGTGTGGGCGGGAAGATTCAAGCTGAAGAAGAAAACAGAAAAGGAAAAGGGGAGTCTGATCCATCCATCCATCCATCCCTCCAGTCCCTCCTGCGTCCCAGTGAGTACACTGATGTAGGGGATGCTCTTCCTTCCCTTCTTCCTCCACCCCCCTTCTCTTTCTTTCCTTCCATTTTTCTTTCTTTCTTTCCATCCATCCATCTTTTTCTTTCTTTCTTTCTTTCTTTCTTTCTTTCTTTCTTTCTTTCTTTCTTTCTTTCTTTCTTTCTTTCTTTCTTTCTTTCTTTCTTTCTTTCTTTCTTTCTTTCCACCCTTCTCTTTCTTTCTTTCTTTCTTTCTTTCTTTCTTTCTTTCTTTCTTTCTTTCTTTCTTTCTTTCTTTCTTTCTTTCTATCCATCCATCCATTTCTTTCTTTCTTTCTATCCATCCATTTCTTTCTATCCATCCATCTTTCTCTTTCTTTCTTTCCATCCATCCATCTTTCTCTTTCTTTCTTTCCTTCCATCCATCTTTCTCTTTCTTTCTTTCCTTCCATCCATCTTTCTCTTTCTTTCCATCCATCCATCTTTCTCTTTCTTTCTTTCCATCCATCCATCTTTCTCTTTCTTTCTTTCCTTCCATCTTTCCATCCATCCATCTTTCTCTTTCTTTCCTTCCTTCCTTCCTTCCTTCCTTCCTTCCTTCCTTCCTTCCTTCCTTCCTTCCTTCCTTCCTTCCTTCCTTCCTTCCTTCTCCACCCATCCCCCTTTATTTCTCTCTTTGTGACAGCCTACCAGAATAGGTAGGATCTGTGAGTGCAGCTTCCCTGTGCAGCTCTGCTTGAGGAAAATATATCTTTATTATGCCCACTTACCTACCCCCTGTACTGTCCACTCCCCTATACTGTACACTTCCCCTTGAATTATTTTTCCCATTATGGGAGTGAGTGGGGCCTCATGTCTAAGTTTTGCCTAAGGCCTCACAAAGTCTAGAGCCGCCTCTGCCCCAGGGCAGTACCTGGACCCTCATATCATTTGTATGCGCAATAACTTGCATCTAAGCCCTCAAAATGGGCACTTTTGATTTTTCCAGTTTGGTTTCCCATGGGCTGCAATGGGTTCGTTTTTTGGCTCTGAATTTTCGCGGTATTCAAGAGTTCTGCTGCAAACCAAACAGGGGGTCATTCGGCTAATCTTTATGTACAATATACTGTATATATGTAAAGTCCTGCGTAAATTGAGGGCGTTATAAAAGTACTTTAAATAAATAAATTTGTGTCTTTTATATCTGCCTAGAGTTCAGCTTTAAGATCTAATTAGCCTGTTTCTTCTGATTACCTTTCC
Organism: Aquarana catesbeiana; assembly: GCF_042186555.1. NCBI lineage: Eukaryota > Metazoa > Chordata > Amphibia > Anura > Ranidae > Aquarana > Aquarana catesbeiana. Next base: position 417,349,465 of record NC_133328.1, read on the forward strand.
CTAGATAATTCTTCCTTTTTAAAACCTGTATTTTGTAAGAGGTTAAACTCTCCAGATACTATCAAATTATCTGTTAGCCATGAATATAATGTGATCAAGAGGAAAGTAAAATTAGCTTTTTCAAAGTAGTATTCAGACTACAGGGATCACAGCCTACCTGCTTAGACAATTCAGTTTTTCATCTAGACATTGCTGCATACCTCCCAACTTTTTGAGATGGGAATGAGGGACACCTATTAGCAAAAGTATGTAGGTATAGGACAGACGCCCGCCACACCCCCTTAAAGGAGAATTATACAAAATAATTATTAGTTAAACCCACAAATGCATTCTTTTAACACTTCTATTCCTTTATATTGGCTTTTGAAATGTACAAATGCAACAATTTAGAAACTGGATTAAAGGATTAGCACTGGGAAACACTTTTTGATAGATAAATAGTGCATTTTATATACAGGTATATGCATCAGACCAAAATGAGGGACAAATGAGGAGGAATGAGGGACAGAGGGACTTTGTTGCAAATCAGGGGCAGTCCCTCGAAATCAGGGACAGTTGGGAGCTATGTTGCTGTAGTGCACAAGTCTTTACCACTCCCTTTTGCTGGTAATTTGTTGATCGTGGTACACATGCTTGTAATTATGGAACCACTTTCTTGCTGCCTCCCCATACTGAAAGTCTGGTATAATAAAGTCCAAGTACCAAAGCTGCCCATACACTAGAAGGATTTCATTTGAAAAATGTAATTTCAGGAATCTTTGTTCACAGCAGGATAAACATTTTTTTCTCATATGAATGAATTTCTAACAGTAGTTTTCATTCAGAAAAATACATTCATTCCAAAATTGAATGTTAAAACCAAACACAATTTTTGAAGTACTTTCAAACAATATTCGTCAAGTCATCAAATGTACTAATAAAATTCTTTGTACGAATGTTCGTATGAACGTTTGTTCGAACATCTACTAAAGTATGGCAAGTTTAAGATGTCTCTAAGCTTCTAACCAGATGCAAACCTCCTTTGGAAGTTTGGATGAGATTAGTAATGCTTGAAATTGATAGAGGAAGTTACACAGCACAGACTTTGGGACGTGCACTCATACTACCTAGAAATGGGTCCTGTGGAGTAGTCTGTGTGTGCTTATTCTGGCGGGAATCACACAAAACTCAGATTAGGTACATTGAGTGCACTGATTTTATCACAGCTGTAATGTTGGAATGTAGTAAGCTGGCCAAATACGGATCATAGATGGATAGATGGAGTTCTATAGTCTAGCAGGCAGGGCTGTTAACGATGCTTGGGATATCAGAGCAGCACATGCACTTTGTTTTTTTTGTGGTTTTTTTTTGCACTTAAGAGCACAATGTATTTCTGGCAAACCAACAGTATTTTTCTGTACTTGCAGTTTTATAAAGGCATATAACATGGGACTATATGCATGTATTGCAGAGATTTTGCAACTATGCATTTTTCCTATTTTGCCATGATATACCCCTGAACAAATATACAATTTCTTCACAGGTTTGTATCACCTATTATTAGTTTGTTAAACAAACCAGAAATTTAGCCATAGTTGGTTTCTTCATATTACTGACTGCTCTTTTAAAATGCAGGTTTAAGAAAATGAATGTTGGACAAACGTTAGTGATCATGTAGTCCATGAGGACCAGACACTCTTTCATATTGCCAATGAATACCAAACAAGTGCCAGTGAAAATATTCAACAATTACTAATAATGCAATACTTAGATGTTCATACTATAACAAAGAACACAATTTTGAATTGCATGATATACTTTTTCAGCAGATACTGACAAGACCTCAGATAATGACTGAATTTTATAACACTAAAAATATTTATGTTTGGGGGTTATTCTTAGTTCCAAATGGGTAAGATTGTGCCTTTTTTGGCATTCTTAACCAGTGATTTTTCTAGTATTTCAAGTAACAGGGCACAAGGGACCCTCTCCCCAAAAAATTTTTAAGTTGGAGCTGGAACTCCTTGCTCACATTTTAAAGGCTTTTTTAATGGCATGAATGTATAAAAAATAGACATCACTGTGTAAAGTATGTGTGTGAAAGCTAAACACTTTCTTATTTTCATAGATAGTACAATTCATAGTATTGTAGAGATCCTTGTTCGTTTGATGCCAGTGGTGACCCTATTAGGGAGATTTCACCACCCTTCACGGCTGGACACGAAGTAATTGAAAAGATCTCTAATAGGCACACAGTTAAAAACCGTGTAGTGGGAGTCATGATTATTACTGATTCTGTCTAAACTAAACAAAAAAACATTTTGGCTGGAGCTAGGAAAAGATTCTTTTCTTTCAGGCCATGATTTTGTACATAATTCACATAATAAAAACCACTATAGTGATAGTAGATCTTCTTTACATTACTATTAGTATTTTATGATTTCATTAACGATTCTACAGATATTTTGTTTATATTTTTAAAAGATACATAATAAAACTACGAGCCCTATATGAAACCCCCAAAAATTAACATGAATTATGAAATAAATGTTATCAATTATTTAAATGTTAAACTCAAAACACAATATTACAGATTGTCCATTTTGTAAATAAATATTCACTTAGCTAGTGTTTTCCATTGGTCTTTTGTATCTTGCTCTTATGGTACAGATTTATTTGATGCACCAAGCAGTCTACTTCTTCCTTTATGATATCTCTATTTTTATTGGCTAGTGATGCTTATAGCACTTTATCCTCTACTCAGAAAAATGGTTGAACCCTTTGACTAGGTGTCACATTGGCTAATCAATTACCTCTTATTTCATTACTTTTATTTTTCCCCCTTTTTTTTTATCTTTAATCGTATGCAAATGTTTATCTTTCAATTTTACAAACAAGTTTAAAGTGTCTGTAAACCCCAAATTTGTTTTCCAGTATGTTTGACTTCAATCCTCACTGTATATATTTTTTAGCAGCAATTATTTTTCATGAATCTACTGCCTTAGGTCTCATATGCATGCCTTCTGCCAACTTTATAAGCAGCTCAACGGCCAACTAAAGGAGTGCGTATGGCAAGCTTCTAACTGTAAAACAGTGGCTAAGTGTTGTTAGCCTGAAACAGAAACTGCTGTTACTGTTAGTCTTTAGGATTTTTTTGGGGGGGAGGGAGATCCAATATGGTGACTGGAGCAGATGCATAAGCTGAACAACTTGCTTTTGTCTGTTTTTCCATGCCTTGCAACTGCGAACGATTCCCCTTAAACACACTCACACACTTGCTGCACCTTCCTACAGCTGAACAAAGGGAAACATACCTCCTCAAATCACACAATCTGTGATAACTTCTCTCTGGAGAAAGTGGAGGAAAAATCAATCTTATCCTTAATCCAACATGACCACCTAAATGAAGGACATGGACGTTGAATCCTCTGACCAACCTGATCTGTTATGTTGGCCAATACAAGCTGCCAACTGGTTTCAACAAACAAAATTCACTACCTTCAAATTAACATCATGCTCATTAGACAAGACCTTGACAAAAACCAAAACTGCATTACCACTGCAGAAGCCAGACTTAGCACCATGGAGGATACTCCCGTGTCCTAAACTTTCACCATTTATGCTCTGGTGACTAATTTTAAATTGCTGGAGTCCAGGGCAGAAGATGCAGAAACTGCATCTGCAGAAATAATGTGCCGATCCTGGGCCTGCCCAAGGCAGTGGAGGGCACTTCATGTTGAAGAGTAAACAGTAATACTCCTCTGGACAATGAAAGGACACCACCATGTGGAGTAGGTAAACACCACCTTGATAACTGAGAGCTGGGATGCTGAAGGAGCACCCTGCACACTTGGGCCCACCTAAAGGTTACCAGGAAACTGCTTCATGCTCTGAAAGCACTGGCGACCCCTGATGAATGCTCTGTATACATCTGGGAAAAGGTGGCATTCTCAGGATTCCCTTTGTGGAAGAGGTTGTGGTACAATCTAATCAAGAGCTCATACTCCCCATGAACGTATACTTGCACCAAGGATTGCAAGGCTTTACTGTCTTCATGAAACATTCACCTTCATAAGTGGCTTCATTTGTCTCAGAGTAGTCTGGCAAGGTATGGTACTAGTTATAATCCATAACACCAAGATTCTTTTATGTGGCCTGCTGCCTTGGACAACAGAGGCAGGAATGGTCCTAGTAATGGATGTGATTGCCCCCAAGGTGGGGCACATAGAGCTGCAAGCATTTCTAGGTTGTCACTTTGCGGCAAGAGTCAGTATGGCTCAGCAGCAAGAGTCAAAATACTACCACTGCTATAACTGACCACTGGGGAACTGACATCCACAAAGTTAAAAACAGTAAGGCAACTATTGAATAGGTGCTCAGAGGTCTTCTCACAGGAAGATATCCTGGGCAGTAGCAGTGGGATTGAACATGAGATACTTACAGGAGAGAGCCCTCCCAACTAGGAGAAATATCACAACATACCACAACAGCTTTACCGACAGGCCAAGCAAATGCTAGAAAATATGACGTAATCGGGGTGACTAAAGATAAGAGCCCATGGGTGGCTCCAGTTGTCTTGACGAAGGATGGCACCCCCAAATTCTGTGTGGACTATAGGTGTCTGCTGTTACCACAAGAGATGGCTATCCTCTTCCATGGATTGCATAATCACTTATGCTTAGGATAAGCCAAAATTCTCTCCACACTCGATCTCACCAACTTGTATGGCAAATCCTGGTTATTAAGGCAGACCAGTCGAAGACTGCTTTCATTACTTCCATGGAGTTGTGCGTATTCAAATAAATGCTCTTTGAACTGAACAACATACCCACTACTTTCCAGAGGATGATGAAACACTACCTTGGGGACATGAATCTGGTTAGTCATCTGATCTAGATGATGTTGTGGTGTTTTCTGTCACATTAAAGGCTGTGTTTGTCTGGCTATATCAGTATGAGCTGAAGCTCAAACCCAAGAAGTGCTATATATTCAAGTGTATAGACATATCATCTCCAGACAAGACTTTCTCCTGAATCCCATGACAGTAAAGGCCATACAGGAATGGAGGCCCCAAAACCACTGTGTTCAAGATCAGAGTAATTCTTAGGCTGGCAGGGTATTATTGTCATTTCACCAAGCTCTATGACCATCACTCTGCCTCAATTAAATAGCTCTTACTCGAGGTAAGCCAGAATGGGGGCCACATGAAAGTGGAATGGGCATCAGAACAACAGAAGGTGTCTAAACTCTCGATGCAACAGCTGATGCCAACCCCCATACTAGCCTTTTCTGAATTCTCCCTTCTATTTCAGCTAAGAACTAATGCCAGTACTCTGGGCAAAGGGGCCATACTCTTGCAAGTTCAAGGTGGCCAGGAGAAGGTTATTGTTTACACCAGTCGAAAACCAATATAAGACTAAAGCCCCATACACACTATCAGATTTTCTGCTGATTTTTGTCTTCAGATTTACCGAAACTATATTATATGAGGTCAAACCTTAGGCGTTTCAATTTGTATGCAATCAGGCAGGCCCTTGCACTACATGGTTTTGGTAAATCTGAAGACAAAAATCAGCAGGGAATCTGATAGTGTGTATGGGGCTTAAGAGGAACCCTGCAAGCTATAGTTCCTTAAATCTGGAGCTGTTGGCTGTGGACAGTCACCAAATTCTTTGCTGAATACCTGACTGGATCCAGGTTCAAGGTCTGGATGGATAATAACCTATTGGTGCATCTCCAAACAGCTAACCTTGGTGATATAGAGCAACAAAGGGCAGCCTATCTGGTGAAGCGTGACTTTTGCTTTTGCCAATATCACCTTGGAAAGAGCAACAAGGTGGCAGACCCCCTGCCACTTTACCCACTAGCCAGGCCTCATCAAAATGTAAATGAAGAAGCTGAAGAGATAGAAATCCCTGACTTAGCTGGAATCTCATTCATGTACTGGAAAAGTATAACTGTGAAGAGAGGGGATCCAGTGGTAGCCATACTAATAAAGGCAATATGGCTGTGGTGGTGGCCCAGTCCCAAAGAAAGATTGAAGCTATTACCAGAAATGAAGAAACTACTAAGTAAAAGATTCCATCTAGTCCCAAGTGTACTGTAAACTGTCCTGAGTATACTGTCTACTGGTATACTGCACTGTAGAATAGTGTTCCTCCATTAATAGTTAATGACCCTGTAAACTCCTCAAACGATTGGTTATGTTTTGGGATCCAAACATTTTAAAGTTTCAAGGAAAATAGGGACTGGGAATGTTAATGTTCGATTGGTCTTATTTTGTATTTTTTAAATGGAAATTACTTCACATGGCTTCAGCACTCTTGGCGCTGGGTTTGGTTTTGCTGCATAGCCCAAAAGATTAAATTTCTACTATGTGATCAAAAATGGTAATTAACATTATTTCTTGGAAAGTGCATGCAATTTCACTTCTAAATATGGATGCCAAAATCCTCAAATGTTTGGCTACCCATCTCAAAAGCATTATTGTACATTTGATACATATAGATCCCTCAGGCTTCATGCCCGGTAAGGGGACAGATATTAACTTGCGCCACGTATTCACCACATCAATGTGAATTACCCTAATCAAAGTTCAAGAGTCTTTGCCTGTTTAAACCTTGAAAAGGCATTGGACTTGGGTGTATCTGCATGCAGTACTGACCAAATTTGGGTTTAGGCCCAAATTGATCTTCTGCATTAAACTACTGTAGTCAGATTCTAGGACTTGGGCCAAGGCAAATGATACCCTTTCACAAGCTTTTACTCCGCGGTGAGGGACAAGACAAGGCTCATGCTTTTCTCTGGGTCTTTTTCCTCTTCCCTTAGGCCACTTGCCATTCTCCTAGAGACGCAGATAGAGGATATACTGCGAACACATGTAGGTCCTCTATAGGAAAAAACTCTCCCCATATGTGTGTGATGCCCTATTGTACCTCAGTGGTCCAACATGCTCTACAAGCTGCCCTATCATTGTTTAACACCTTTGGGACATTTTCTGGAGGCACCATAAACTAGGGTAAATCACTTTTACAAATTAACCCAGAAGAGCAAACTCTTGCCCCTGGCACTCCCCTCTATGGGGTCCACCAATTCAAATAATCTAGGGGTAACCATCTCACAGAAGATGACAAAATAACTGATTCTCTCGCTTTCATTCTACAACAATTGAAAGTCAAATGCGTGAACCGAAACGCATTCCCCTTGACACTTGTAGAATGGATCAACCTAATTAAAATGATCTTTCTCTTCAAATTCACCTATATCTCTATATATCTCCCTAAAACCATCTTCATCAAAATTACCCAAATTCTTTCCTTCTTCACATGGACTGGTGACGTCTCAAACTTGCACTCTCTACTCTCCATCTTCTAACTTTGAGAGTGAGGTATAGCAAAAGAAATGTTCAAGTATACTACTGTGCAAACTTTTTAGGCAGGTGTGAAAAAATGCTGTAAATTAAGAATGCTTTCAGAAATAGAAGTGTTAATAGTTTATTTTTGCCACCCTTTGCCTTCAAAACAGTATCAGTTCTTATAAGTTCACTTGCATACAGTTTTTCAAGGAACTCAGGAGGTAGGTTGTTCCAAACATCTTGGAGAACTAACCACGGATCCTCTGTGGATGTAGGCTGCCTCAAATCCTTCTGTCTCTTCATGTAATCCCAGACAGACTTGGTGATGGTGAGATCAGGGCTCTGTGGGGCCCAAGCCATCACTTGCGGGATTCCTTGTTCTTCTTTACACTGAAGATAGTTCTCAATGACATTGGTTGTATTTTTGGGGTCGTTGTCCTTCTGCAGAATACATTTTTGGCCAATCACATGCCTCCCTGACACTATGGCATGGTTGATAAGTATCTGCTTGTATTTCTTAACATTGAGGACACCATTGATCCTGACCAAATCTCCAACTCAATTTGCAGAAATGCAGCTCCAAACTTGCAAACTTGCATTGTTGCCCACAGACACTCATTATTATACCGCTCTACAGCCCTTTGGCAAACAAACTGCCTCCTGCTATAGCCAAATATCTTAAATTTTGGTTCGGTCCAGATCACCTGCTGCCATTTTTCTGCACCCCAGTTTCTAGGTTGTCATGCATGGTTGAGTCGCTTAGCCTTGTTTCTACGTTGGATGCATGGGTTTTTGCCCGCAATTCTTCTATAAAGACCATTTCTGTCCAGGTTTTTTCTAGACAGTAGATGGGTGGTTTCACTGGTTTCCGCCAGTTCTGTTATTCTGATTTAGATTTTTCTTTTGTTCCCTGACCTTGCATTTTGTAAATTGCTAAAAAATAAACAATTAAAATATATATTTTTGAAAAAATTCTTACTTTACAGCATTTCTTTACACCTGCCTAAAACGTTTGCACAGTAGTCTATATTATTGGGTTGCTGTGCTGGTAATAGTACGCTGGTGGTTGTCACAGCCCAACAATAACCCAGCTGTTGAACTAGAGGCAGACATCCTAGGAATAATGCACTTCACTTGGGAACTTGGTATTCTGAGGACTTCCCTTGTATCCTTATATTACTACCCCCATGACAATTGTCCTTAAAATAGTGACGATGGTTGGACAAAAATTCCTGCACCCTAGTCACTTCTTCCCTTTTACACCTCTCTGGGACAGCCACACTTTGCACCAGTTGTAGACTATGCCAGGATCACAACCGTGGGCCTGATCTAGCATTAAAACTCTTCAGAACATTATAAGCAATAATACCCTCCTATTGTTCGATGTCCTTAAAGCTAATTTCAACCTGCCCAATACAATGTTTTTCAGATACAGTATCTGCAGCTGTGGCAGACAGTATGAGCCCAAGCCCCCTCACTCTAGATTCAGACCCTATTGAAACAAATCTAATCCAGGATAGGCTACAGAAACCCCTCTATTCCTTAAAAATGAAACCCCTATATTCCTATATGTGGCAAGACGCCATTGTATATTTCAGAAATGGAAGTAAGATATACCAACCTTAGATGAGGAAGACTAGGACGACACACTGGCACACCACATGATCTTAGCCACATATAGATATATAATACAACCCTTATAATCTAGGTCTGGAAAAGTTTAGGTTAAAGGGTTTCGAAGTGGAAGAGGTTACCATGTAGAGGTTGATGGGAAGAGGTTACCATGCATAATACCATGTAAGCTTGTAGCCCTTAGTAGAAGTAAACCCGTTGAGGTAGGCCCGGTAAAGGCACTGAGGAATAACCCAGCCAAGGGGACCTACAGTGAAGGTACTAGCAGTGCTAGTTGGCATCCCTGTGCCAAGGTGGGATTCTGACTATGCAGTGTTACTGATGTCAGGAACAAGCAGGCAGAGGCGAATTTTTGTTTTGGAAACAAACTGTGCACCCTATTACTGCTGCAGTAAAAAGTTAAACAGGCTGAACACACGGACCTTTATTTACTACTGAAGGTGGGCTTTCAACCAGGAGAATGAGAGAATGAGAGTGACCAAGATGGTTGGTATGTGATGCCCTCAACCCATTTCTGTTGCAGGAGGATGGTGGGAGGGGCCCTTGGCCAGCATAATCGTTGCTTGTGGTGAGTCAAGGTCCTGCTTACACTTGGTGTAGTTGGCAGGGTAGGGTACTTCACTGCCTGTGGAAGATGTCTAGGCCTTGCCGATTTGGTCTTAGCCGGAAGGCAGAGTTAAATAAGGAGTGAACAATAAACGATAGCTGGATGGTGTGAAAATTGATCAGTGTGTGAACAAAGTGCAGAGATGTCCCACCTTCCTCTCAAGAAGGCCTCTGAGCAGGGGGTTAAGCCCTTGTCGTCAGTACCCACACAGGGGGAAGAATGTGGATACTGGACTGTGAATGATACCATGAAAGGGGTTCACCCTATGTTGATATGGGGTGAGCATAACTCTTCTGCTTGTGTGTCTGAACTGCAACCAGCTAATGGCGATCATCGCACTCTGGGCATGCTATGGGGGATGCCTTTTTCTTTAACGCCCTCTCTGATTGTAAACAGCCACGCAACCTGAGATATGCTGGGGGAAGGATGCAGTTTGGGAGGAGGTCTGAGATGAGGAGGAGGACCCAGGGGGTGGTTGGAGATGGAGCTCCCGGGCTCTCCTGGCCCGATCCAATCAGGGTTGAGTGATTCGTGGACCAGTTCTCCTAGTGCCATGGGTTTGAGCCTATCCATAGGAGCCTGTGAATGTGAAGTGGGAGGAGAAATTTCTGCTGTCCCCTGTGGAACTGGCTTTGAGTGTGTCGGCTAAAGTAGAAGTTGCAGAATTCAGTGCTATCCTAGTGCCAGGGAGAAAGGGAAGGAGTCAAGGGCTGAATTTTCCATATACCGTATTTCCATGGCCCTTTTCCAGATTATTGAAGCAAAAAGACAGCAGATCTATGAGACTGCTGTGTCAGAACACTTATACATTAATGCGTTCTGAAGATGTTATACTGACTGGAACTATGGAAGACATGTTTTCATGGACATGGTAGTGTTGTCCTGGCCTGGAGGGAATGGCTTGCATTATTATGCCCAAACGCATCATTCCACTTCTAGTAAATAGAGGGACTTCCAATTACTACATGTGAATCATTTGATTGTCTTATAAAAACAAAGAGTTGTTGATGGTTTTTATGTCATGTATGTTTTATATCCTATATTATTATTAATTATTATTTTAATGATGTGTACATGTTGCACTTCTACATTTAATAATTATGTTTGTGTGGAAGCCATACCAGAATTGTGGTACCCATGGCACGAGGATGTGTCAATAATAAAAGACGGGTAGCGTAACTAGGGGTTAGTATCCTTTTTAGAGAAACCACTCCCCTGGGTGGATATTGTGGGAGGGGCTAGCTTATGCCCTTATAATCTAGGGCTGGAAGAGCCTGTGGCAGAGGTTGATCAGAAGAGGTTACTTTTAGTGTGTTACTATGTAGCTTTGTAGCCCTTAGAAGTGACCCCTTCAAGATAGGCCTGGTATAGGCCCTGAGGAAGAAGGGACCTGCAGTGAGGGTGCCGGAAGTGCTGGTTGGCATCCCTGTGTCAAGGTTAAATTTGAACTATGCAGTGTCACTGTTGTTGAGTACAAAGAGGCAGAGGCATATCTAAATCTACCCAGCTTTTCATTTTCTATGCTGCCTTCTACAGAAGCAATACTTCTTCGCTGGAAGATCTCTGACTCCCCACATTCTCAGGATGAAAATCATTTACTGACTCGGCCCTTTCCTTATACAAACTCACTTATATAAGTTGAAATTGCAATATAAAATGTGACCAATTATGGTCTACTTGGTTAACATTCTATCATATAGACAACCCACCTTGAGGCTAGGTTCACACTGGTGTGATGCAGGAACCACAGCGAATCTTGTGTGGTTTCCCGCACAGCATCAGATTCGCAGGCAGTTCACACAGCACTCTGCAAACCGCAGTTTGCAGAACGCAGTACGAACTGTAGAATCGGATGGATTTGGATCACATGGGTCTGAACATCCATGCCATCCGATTCCAGTGTGGACAAAAAAAAAGGGTCCTGCACCATTTTGGTGCAAATGCATTGCGATTTCAGCCATGCAAACTGTATGGCTGAATTCATATCGCACAGACATCGCATGTGATGTGCACAGGAATGCGGTGCAAATCACATGCGATGTCTGCAATTGCACAAGTGTGAACCCAGCCTAAAGCTAGGTTCACACACTGTATATGTGGGTGTAGGAACGCTTGTAAATGGCACACATTCCTGCACCTGCAGGAAAAATGCGTTGCTTTTTAGCAGACATATGGGGATGCCAATACTTCCTAATGGAACCCCTAATGCATCTAAAATGTTAGCACCATGCGATCTCTGTGCGGCTTTGATTTAATAAAAGCTGCAGGGACCTTTTTTCCTGCAGGTACAGCAGTTCATTCAAATGAATGGGCTGCTATGCCCATGCAAACACAAGCCGCATCAACAGCATTTGTGTGCACCTAGCCTTAATCTTCATGTATCATGGAAGGGAAATGTTTTGGTTTGACCATGCACACTTACTATAAACAATTAGGTCATGGTATGGTATTGTATCTTTGTTGCATCACTACCCACAGTAGTATCATCTACACATTTGCAATTAGTTTTGGTACGTGTTTTGGTATTCGGAGATTCGGAGGGATCGAATCACAATAGTAATGAATTTCAATGAATCCAAAATAAATTATACCGAATCAACTAATTCATTTGTTTCATTAGAATCCAAAATAACGTAACAAGATAATGAATGATCTGAATTGATTCTGATCTGTTTAGTTTTTTTGTTGCATTACTAGTTCTCATTATTATATAAAATGCACTACAAATGAAATGGAAACATATTGCAATAAATACAGTATGGTATAATAGTGAAATAAGAAGATTCCTACTTATTGTGTTTGGGTTGGATGGAGGTGGAGACTAATTTAGTTCCATTCATTAAGTTATGATTCAGAGATTCTGATGGATCCACCTCTATCCAACCCAAACAGAGTGCATAAGTAATCTCCTGGAATAACGAATTAACACGTTAAAAAAAAAATATAGCCAATCTTTGGAAATAGCTTCCGAAATATGAATTGATTTGGAACAAGGAATATATACTAAATCCGAATATACAAAACGAATACTAATATACAAAACAAATCATACTAACATGACGAATATGACAAAATGAAATGATTAACCTAACTAATTAATCCAAAATGAAACAAATGTTTCCGTTATGCACATCTCTAGTATCATGCCTCTCCTGTCTAGATAATCTGTGGGTCTTGCAATATGCCTCTATAGTGCTATACTAAATACCACAACTTTGTAACTGTTATTTATGTATCTATGAAGTCAGAAAATAATCAACAATAAACATAAACACAGTTTTTCCCTTTCCTAGATGCTGAAACATTTAGCATGTTTGTAACAATCTGAAATGTATCTAATTCCAAAACCTTTTCTGCTTTGGCTAGAGTAGAGTATGTTTTTTTTTTTTTTGCCATTTGTGCCTATAAGGATGCATTTTCCTTTACTTCACATATGTCTAACACAAGGTCCGGGGGCTGAATCTGGCCCGCCAGGCCTTATCATGGGGTCCTCACACCTGGTTTTGCAGCGGGAATGTGGCGGAACTCCATTCTTCCAGCTCTCACCCTCTGCTCCCACTCCTCACTGTCACTTGTAAACCAGAAGCCTTCAGTGTTTACAAGGGACAGTTTTGCTCTTAGCTGCTAACAGATCCCTGCACACACTTAAGGTGGAGCATGTCGAAGACAGATCTCCAGAATCTGATAGAAAGAACCATCTCCCTGCAAGACGAGGTAGAGCTGCCTACACAGGGAGGTACTAGAGCTGGGCCAGGTAGGAGAGTAGATGCAAGGAAGCGTTGGTGTTGCACACTGTGCATAGCGCACCCCTAAACCATGCACTCTGTACACAGCACACCCCTGAACTCTGTAAATAACAAATTCCTGAACCCTTCACTCAGTGCAGGGTTCAGAAGTTTGTTATGTACAGAGTGCAGGGTTCAGGAGTTTGTTATGTACAGAGTGCAGGGTTCAGAAGTTTGTTATGAACAATGTACATAACAAACTCCTGAACCCTGCACTCTGTACATAACAAACTCCTGAACCCTGCATTCTGCACATAACAAACTCTTGAGCCCTGCTGCACATAACAAACTCCTGACCCTGCACTCTGTACATAACAAACTCCTGCACTCTGTACATAGGGCACCCCTGGAACTGCACTCTGTACGTAACAAACTCCTGAACTCAGCACTCTGTACGTAGCACACTCCTGAACCCTGCACTCTGTACATAACAAACTCTTGAGCCCTGCACGTAACAAACTCCTGACCCCGCACTCTGTACATAACAAACTCCTGCACTCTGTACATAGGGCACCCCTGAAACTGCACTCTGTACATAACAAACTCCTGAACTCTGCACACTGTACATAACATACTCCTGAATCATGCACTCTGTAGGTAGAGCACCCCTTTGAGGGCAACCATAGTTCTGATGTGGCTCGTGATGAAATTGAGTTTGACACCCCTGCTTTACTTGCTGTCCTCTTAACAGAACATGAATTATTTTCAAAGTGAGGTAAACCCTCTCTTGAGCATTTGTCACTACAATATGTGTAGTCATTGGAGGAATTACCCTCTATCCCTGTTCTGGTGGCAAATCAAAATTTTGGAATTTCTGTCCTGGTGACAATTGTCATAAGTACAAATAAAAAAGATGAATCTCCTTATCGTTGATGAAGACAGCAAAAGAACCAAAAAGTTACTAACCCTCCCTTATTCCTACATAAAACAAACTGTAAAATTATGCATATATTTTTGGGTTTTTAATAAGCTGCGTTATTATTGGATGAGTTTACCAGCTTAGACTTGCACATTCTGTATAGTTGTGGAAAGAGATGGCCAGCAGACAGGCAGCACTTACAACATGAATGGAGATTTATTTTTAAGAAAGATTATATTGGACTGTCAAAAATAACTATTGTTTGTACTGCTAGCAGAATACTGCTGTTATATAGTAAAAGTGTAGGCTGTCACCATAAAACTCCTTTAATTTCATTACACTGATTGCATGTTTGACTGCCAATTTTTTTGCTGTGCTTTGGCTTATATCATGTTTGTATTGGAACAATTAACTGACCCCTCATATCATGACTGTTTTTTCTGACCATTGTTTAAATTTTCTTTGACACTGAAATTATCAGCCTCTTCCAGCTCACTTCCTGATCGAAGCAGAACTGGCATCCCAGGGCAGAATAATGGATTAGGACTTTAGTCCTGAAGTAGGGGTGTCCTGGATTTACTTTTTACCATGCACCTATTTTCTTAGTTCTTCTATATACTATGTTTGTGTGCTGTTAATGGGAATTTTCCTGATTTCCTTAATCTAAAAACATGTTGCTAGGTTCATCACTTCAATTAGCCCTCATGGATGTAAGAGTATAGATGCATCAGGTAAGGACATTAAATTGTGACATTCTTCATGATTAAAGTCTGGTATGAAAGTAAACTGTCTCTGCAATCATATTATTAAAATGATAGAAACACTAGGATGAATTCCACCTAAACTGGATCTCTCCATTATTTTGTTCAATTATTTTTTGCTGCCCTGGACACAAAGTAGACCTGTCATGTGAAAAGCTAATGTGTTCCTTTCTAAAGGCTTTACTGGTCTCACCTTCTACTCAATTAAGTTACCTGGCCAGATCATTGAAGTCAAATTAGCATTCCAGTAAAAACCTAATTTTACGTAAATCTACTCCCAGCCCCATTCTAATCCTATTCTAACTACCCTGTCAAAGGAACTTACCTATGCTCAGGGAGCTTGGATCGGGTCCCATGATCTGTTCCCAGCGCTGGCTTCATTGTAGAGGAGAGACAATCAACAACGAATCCCAGTGGTAGATCGACTTCTGTACAATCACTCTGCACATACATGTGGCCAGTCCTTTCTGAAACTGCCACATTTCGATCCATGTATGGCCTGCTTTATTCTGAAAACAACAGAAACTATTTATCAAAATCATGTTAGAAGGGATGGCCTGTCCTTGATATAAACACCTAGGAAATCTAAGTGTTGTAATAAGAAAAGCTTCAGTGTCGGCATCCTTTCAGGCATGGTTGAGCAGAAACTATCACACCAAATATGAAACGCTTGTTCCAGAGGCTGCCTGTAACTTTACTTAAAGTGTTTGTAACCTTAATAACCCCTTTCATAGCCAGCCCCTTTCCTTTATCCAGCGATAATGCACAGTGTAAGTGTTTTCTTAAAATAGATGCCTCTAAATACCTTTTTTTCAGAGATCTTCTGGTCGGTCATGTGACTTCCAGTCACTCTCCTACTCTGATCCAGGGGTACAGCGGTTGGGGCCGAGATCTACCTCTGATGCCAGCCGGGAGTCACGTGACCGCTGTGCTGGCCGATCAGCCCCTCCCACTGTAGCTCTGGATCAGAGTAGGAGAGCGGCTGGGAGTCACTTGACCGGCCTGAAGATATCTGAAATAGGCATTTAGAGGCATCCATTTCAATAAACTTTTACACTGTGTGTTATCGCTGGATAAAGGAGAGGGGCAGGCAGTGACATTTTTTAAAGTTGTACGTACAACTAATAGCAGCAGGAGGGAGAGGCAGAGACAGCTCACACAGACACACGAAGCTGACAGGTAGGGGGTTGGGGGGCGAGGGGGAGAGAGCTGCGGATGACAGAGCCACGTAAACTGCCCAGTGTCAGGGCTCAGCAGCCATGATAAACCGTGGTCAGTTTACAGGGGGGAGGGAAAAAACAGGCAGTATCAGAGATTTTTTTTTTTTACAGCTTAGAGAGGGATAGGTTAGACAGCACAAGCCCCTTGCTATTTAACCTGCTATAAAGGAACAGGATCTCTTTTTTTTTTTTTTACTGTTACAAACACTTTAACGCTCAGTGCATACTTTTGGGAAATACAACGAGCCAATAGCACAGTAAGATTTCTAAGGGAGGAGACGAGTGTGTCCTCTCTGATTTTTTCACATCTATTTATACCACAACACCTACAGCCAAATTGGGATAATACCTACTTTTTATTTGTTTCATGTTTTTCATTCACATAGCTTAATACAATGTTTAAAAATCGCTCCTTACCTTAATAAGTGCATTTTTTACTTGTGTAAAACTCCTACCTAGCTTTTTCCTTCTTTGTAATGTTTTGGAGGGGGGCTGTGGAGTAATGTTTAACATAACTAAAGTGGAAGTAAAGGCAAAACCTAACTAACTCTCAACCTACTCTCAGCCACATTCTTATGCCGTGTACACACGAGAGGACTTTTCGACCGGACTGGTGCGACGGAACAAATCCGTCGGACAATCCGACCCTGTGTGGGCTTAATCGGACCTTCAGCAGACTTTTTCTGTCAAAAATCAGATGGACTTTAGATTTGGAAGATGTTTCAAATCTTTCCGCCGGAACTCCGCCGGACCCATTTCCTATCGAGAAATCCACTCGTCTGTATGCTGGTCCGACGGACAAAAAACGACGCATGCTCTGAAGCAAGTAAGAGACGGAAGCGATCGGTCTGGTAAAACTAGTGTTCGCATTGGAGCTAGCACATTCCTCACACTGCAAATTCTGTGATCGTTTAATGCAGCGCATTATTGTCTTCTTTATAATGCTAGAAGAACTAAGTTGTTTTGCTGCTCATATTCACACAGATTTCTCACAAACAGATTTCTGGATTATTTCTCTTGATCTCATGAATGATATTGTATTTTTTAAAAGCCCGGTCTCCATAATAATGTTTACAAATTTATTTTTTGAGTCATCTTTTATTTTTCATTTCATCAAGATCTTTTTTTTTATGATTATTTAAAAATTATTTTCTAGTGATCTCCATATTTTGTTTTGTTGTGTGTCAAGTTACCACAATAACATTAATAATGTTTTATTTTTTTGTGTCAAGTTAACACAATAACATTATCTTTTTGTTTTTTTGTAACCTCAAGGAGGTTGGTGTCCCTTGTTAATTTGACATTGTCTTTTAGAAGTGTATTTGAATAAAAACACATAGGCAAGTATTTTCAGAAAATAAAATATCCATTTATTCTGGTTAACAAAATAAAGATGAAGGCAACGCTGGAGAAACTTTTGGAATTTGTGAAGCCTTTTGGCCCCAGGGCACACATCAAGTCTGTGGAAAAGAAAATTGGGATCTTGAGGAGTCCAAAAAATAGGGAGCACAATCTGGTCCAGGAATCCCAGAGATCAAGACCAGCAGCAGATGACATATATGTACCCAGGCTGTGGTACTACACCAGCCTGCATCTTCTGTCAGACCAGACTGAACCCAGGTCATCACTTTCTTCTCTTCATTGCAGCCTTCCCTCCACGCTGCCCTGCAGACTTCCCTGTACCCTACCCTGCAGCCTTCCTTGGAGGCTGTGGCTCTGGTGGTTGACTTGTGGCAGGAGGAAGAGGAAGAGGAGGAGGAGGAGAAGGATGGGCTTGCTCATATATTTGGCTGTTGGCAGTTAACTCACCCCTCAGCCCCTTGTGAAGGGCATCAAAAATAATTTTTTCACAGAGGAGGCATTGGCCCGTCTCCAATTTGACCAACCTGCTCGCTATATAGCAGCCATAGGCCTCTTCAGCATCGGGGGGGGGTTCGTGAGCACATTCGTAGCTTCTCTAATGAGGCGCACTGATGCCTCCTCTGTCACCGTCCCCTTCCTGGGCCTTTTTGTATGAAGGCAGAGGGGAGGCACCTGCAATTGGGTGAGGCTCCTACTGGGCCCGGCCACCTCCTGGCTGACACTGGGCCCGCCCACCTCCTGGCTGACACTGGGCCCGCCCTCCTCCTGCCTGCCACTTTCCAGAACTTCTTCCTGGCTGAGCTCATCCTGTGTATAAAAAGGGACTTTGTTTTTGGTTCATCAATCACACACAATTTTCAGTTCGTGACTTGCAAATTCA
The DNA here is from genome assembly GCF_042186555.1 of Aquarana catesbeiana. NCBI lineage: Eukaryota > Metazoa > Chordata > Amphibia > Anura > Ranidae > Aquarana > Aquarana catesbeiana. Next base: position 417,367,904 of record NC_133328.1, read on the forward strand.
ATGTTAAGACATATAAAAGAGTATCATTCTGACCCCAGCATTTTTTCAAGCTGGTGACAAACATTTTTGGCCACTACTGACAATTGATATGTATACATCATATTTTAGATAAAATCCTTAATAGGTAATCAATTATAACATCTAGTTAACATCATTAATATTAGGACACTAAATATGTCTAAAAATAATATACCTGGCTCCAGCTGGGCGCATCCGGTTCTTCCAGGATGGAAGGCCCAGGTTGTTCCTTGTCAGCCTCTGCTGGGGTGGAGGGAAGGGTGAAGGAAAGGCTGCAGGGAAGGGTTGAGGGAACGGTCGAAAGATACCCTGGCTTCAGTCTGGTTGTCAAGAAAACGCAGTTTTTCGAAGTACCACAGCCTGGGTACATACACATCATCTGCTGATGCTCCTAATCTCAGGGAAGCCTGGATCTTGTTATGCTCCCTCCTATACAAATTCCTCAAGATCCCAATTTTACGTTCCAAAATCTTCGTGGTTGCTTCTGGGATCAAAGTCTGCACAAATGCCAGAAGTCTCTCCAGCGTTTCCTACCTTACTGGTTTATTGTAATATGCACTGTGTTTGACCTCCCACAGATTCCTCATCTCCCTGTACTTGTCAATAAATTGGGACATGAATTCAGGGTCCTTAAACTTATTATTCATTTTTTCTGTAAGACAATACACAAGACAAAAACACTAATGTTAGCCTAAACTCTCATAATCTTATCCCAACATAGGCCTCAATCTTTAAGCAGTATAGGCCACTGATGTTCCAAATTTAATAAAAGTTACCTTCATTTCGGACACTCGCATCTTCAGTTCCTCTTTCCTCCGCGCACAAAACGTACGTACGACACATGTGTTAGCTTTATGTACACTGCGCAAGCGTGAAACTCCGCCTGCGTCGCCCACCCGACGTTCTTTTTTCATGAATATTCCCTGCCCCCTTCTCTACGCACAGAACATACGTACGACACATGCGTGTTAGCTTTATATACACTGCGCAAGCGTGAAACTCCACCTGCGTCGCCTGCCCCTGACGTTCTTTTTCACGAATATTCCCTGCACCTACTCTCTATGGTGTGCAGTTAGGAGCAACATGGCGGAGACACTGCAGGTGTGTGTTAATTACTCCAGTAGCAAGAAAAGCCCGGAGCCCGAAACGTCCCGATCCGGGAAGAAGAGATTTAAGGCCTCCAATTTGGCCTTTGAGGAAATGGTGAAGATGGTGGACATCTTGCGGAGGAGCGATTATGATGTGAAGCATGGACCGTACACCCAGCCGAATTTGCGCAAGGCCAAAATCATGTCCAAATTTGTGAAGACTCTGGAGCAGAATTTTGGGGTATGCCACTCCAAAGACCAATTAAGGAAACGCTGGTCCGACCTTAAACTGAGGGAGCCGGATCAGTACAGAAGAATAAAAAAAGTACTTAAAAAAAGTAAGTACTTGTCGTGTGTTCCTATTCGGATTATTAACTTTCATGCTGCTCCATGTGCTTTTTCTTTACTGTTGTACAGTTTTAAATGGCTACTTTCATGTTCGTGGACACAGTATTCATTCGTAGAAAACATTGTTATTAGTAGGAAGCATCGTTTGACAATATATATACGATGTATTTAGTCGATACAGGGTTTTAAATACATTTTTGGTCTTGCTAATTTGTCTTATTAAAAGAAGTTTAGGACATTGTTGTCTAGATGTCTTTGAAACTTGAATGAATTGCAAACTTGATTCAGTGGAATGTAAGGAGAGGACACTCAGCAGCTGTTTATACATCTAGACTCAGGAGCACTAGTGTGGGACACCAAAGCACATTTTTTAGGGTAACCCACACAGGTGCTCCAGTGGATACTTGGGGTGTATCCATTTGTGAAACTTGGCCAAAAAAGGTAAGTATTGCAGATTGGTTAAAAGATTTTTAATCATATCTTCAACTTGGATCTCTTCCCAAATAGACAATTGTACACCACTTCAAAGCAATGTTTCATATTCATATTTCTGGACTCAAATATCTGTGTGCTAAGTATACCTTTTTGTTTTATTCTCGTAGGGGAGAAAAGACTCAGACAACAGGCTATCAGGGACCCCCGACCTCACCAGCCTGAATGGGTAGTTAGCCCCAGCCCCCCCGAGGATGTGGAGGAAGGAGAGGTGGAGGAAGTGGGTGATATGGGCACCCCACCAGATGAGTGTCTGACATTCCACCTTCAGGTAATCTATGTATGCCTGCATATTTCTATTTCTATATTCTAAATACATGTTTTTTCATCAATTTTAGGTAATGTGCTGGTTGTGGAAGGGGAAGCAGAGGAACCTTTTTCCACCGACAGCGTCCCCCCTGAGGATGTGGAGGAAGGAGTGGTGGAGGAAGTAGGCGAGGTGTGCACCCCACCAGGTGAGTGTCTGACATCCCAGCTTCAGGTAATCTATGTATGCCTGCATATTTCTAAATACATGTTTTTTCATCAATTTTAGGTGATGTGCTGGTTGTGGAAGGGGAAGCGGCCGAACCTTTTTCCACTGACAGCGCACAAAGACTGACTGGCCAGATCATGGACTGGAATGGGGATATTGATGCCATGCGCTGGACATCATGCAGCAGGAAATGAAAAACATGATCAATGTTTTGGGTAGAATTTAAAAGAAATTAAATCGATCATGTTCTTCATTTCCTTTTTTAGATGCAGAGTTGAGTTCCAGAGTTGTGTGTATGTTATGTTTTAAAACATGCCTGTTTGTAAAAAAAAAAAAAAAAATGATATTGTTAAAAAAAGAAATATATATTTAAAAAAAATTATATTGTTAAGAAAGAAATATATATTTAAGAAAAAAATTATTATAAATGCACATGTGAATGTGCACAGATTAAAAAGTTTACTAATCAACAATGTGTGGCTTCTTCTTTCAATGCTCAATACCAGTTTTGTAAGTAATTTTGTGTTTACAGTGACAATGGGGCTTATTTACTAAAGGATAATCCACTTGGCACTACAAGTGCACTAGGAGAACCTAGGAGACAGCCAAAAAGAAAAGCAAGCAATAAATACATTTCAAGATTTTATCTGATTATTATTTTTTTATTAATAAAAATCAGACCGTGTCTGGCATTGCAATGGCCCCCCTACCCGTAAAATAAGTAACATATTTCTCCCTAATTTCACTGGCGCTTTGGGTGGCCAAGCCAGTACAGCCAGTATTTAGGCCCGTCAGAGGATTGTCTGTAAGTCTCACCTCAGGCCCAAATGATGAAATATAATTTCCGGCAATTTCTGACCATTTGGACACATTTTAAGGGGGGGGGGGCTTATAAATTAATTTAAGGACACACATACCATTTGGAAACATTTTAAGGGGGGGCTTATAAATTAATTTAAGGACACACAGACCATTTGGACACATTTTAAGGGGGGGGGCTTATAAATTTAAGGACACACAGACCATTTTGAAACATTTTAAGGGTGTGTTTAGGGTAAAGCACTACAATGGAGCTGACAAAATACATTGTTAAGTGACTAGACTAGGTGGATATGGGCCCAGCATAGCATGCTGGGGAGGTTAGTGAAGCCAAATATGCATGAAGGACAAAAAAGATTACAGCATGCATGAGGACAAAGGGGACATTCACAGCATATTGCAATCATGGTAATTAGGGATTGAGGAAAGAAATACAATACATTAGCAAACATTAAATACAATAAAGGAAAAATCTTACCTTAATATAGTCCTTCTTTAGAACAGGTCTCTGGGATAATAATCCCTAGAGCCTGGGGGGAGATGCCTGTCGAGAAATTAAGGTCCTGCAGGCTTCTCCCAGTTGCCAAGTACCGCAATGTGGCGACTAGCCTCTGCTCCGGAGTGATGGCTTGCCTCATGCAGGTATCCTGCCTGCTGATATAAGGGGTCAGCAAAGTCAACAAATGGTGAAAAACGGTGTCCGTCATCCTGAGAAAGTTCATGAAATAGTCAGGATTATTCTCATGGATCTCACGAAGCAAAGGAATGTGAGAGAAATGGTCACGCTGGAGCAACCAAGTCTTGGTCCATGAACTCCTCCCCACCCTGTTCATGGACTGGGCTTGGGTCGAAGAATTAACTACAACACTAAGCCCAAGCAAAGCACGAACTCTACGACGCGTACAACATGGCTTCAAAACGGTCGGCTGGTCAGAACGAACTTAAACAGAACGCATTGAAGAACAGCAAGGCCTGTGAAGAGCGAGCTGAAAATCAGCCGTGAACTGACTACACGCACTGAAAAGCAGATGCAAACCTCACAAGCACAAACTGAACAACAGTTAAACGATCTGAAAAAACACGAGTCTGAAAAGCGCAAATCGCCTCTCACCAAACTTCTACTAACACGATGGTAAACACGAAATTAACCAAAGGGGCCCCAAGGGTGGCGCACTTGCAACTGAACTTCCATTTTATAGTCTCGTCGGACCTGGTGTACGTCATCGTGTTCTAGACGGTCAGTCTTTGGTGTGATCGTGTGTAGGCAAGTTAATTTCAGCGGAACTCCGTTGGACTCAAGTCCGCTCATGTGTACACAGCATAAGCCTAATCTATCTAGCCCCTGTAAAGAAAAGATCACTATACTTACTTATTCTGCAGCAACTGTGGTCCAGTCCCAGGCTGAGCTGTCAGCAGTGGCTTCAGTGTGTGGGAGTGTGCTGTAGAGACAGCTGACAATGAAAGCCCCATAGAAATTCTATGGGTGATGTCACTTCCCAGGCATTTCCCAGTCGGCTTTCTCCTGCACCCGGAGGGCGCCGCTGGAGACCAGAGAGGTTTCAGAATAGGTAAGTATAGCGATTTATTTTTTTTTTTTTTCCTTTACAGGGCTAGATAGATTAGGTTTAGAATGTGGCTGAGAGTAGGTTTAGAGTTAGTTAGGTTTTGCCTTTACTTCCAATTTAACGCTTTACCTTTGCTGGCAGATCTCATTATTTGTTGGAAAGTAGATTTGAACACCTTCTGTCTTAAAACAGGTTAAAAATTTCAAGACTTAGGTACTGCAGTTTATGTTAATGCACTGTAACATAAAACTGTCCCTCAAGTCTGTTTCTTACTTTCACATGCCATCTATTCCAAGCAATATAAGCTGCTCATAGCACCCTATGTATTTTATGAATCGGTTTCATAGAAGCAACTGGAAATGACTGGATGGGCTTCTCCAGAGCACTGTTTCAGGTCAGGAAGGTAATTCTAATGGGTTGAAAATCCATAACTCCCCCATCGGTCAAAATATGGGTGACTCACATGGGAAACACGCTCCTTCTGGAGAAGAAGTTGAGTGCACGTGCTCAGCATCATATCCAGAGGTTGTCGTTGGAAAATAGACATATGAGTGCTGCCAGCATTGCTGCAGAGGTTGAAGGGGCGGGGGTCAGCCTGTCAGTGCTCAGACCATACGCCGCACACTCCATCAAATTTGTCTGCATGGCTGTTGTCCCAGAAGGAAGCCTCTTCGAAAGATGATGCACAAGAAAGCCTGCAAACAGTTTGCTGAAGACAAGAAGACTAAGGACATGGATTACTTGAACCATGTCCTGTGGTCTGATGAGACCAAGATAAACTTCTTTGGTTCAGATGGTGTCAAGTGTGTGTGGCAGCAACCAGGTAAGGAGTTCAAGGACAAGTGTGTATTGCCTACAGTCAAGCATAGTGGTGGGAGTGTCATGGTCTGGGGCTGCATGAATGCTGCTGGTGCTGGGGAGCTACAGTTCATTGAGGGAACCATGAATTCCAACATGTACTGTGACATACTGAAGCAGAGCATGATCCCCTCCCTTCGGAGACTGGATCGCAGGGCAGTATTCCAACATGATAAGGACCCCAATCACACTCCAAGACAACCACTGTCTTGCTAAGAAGCTGAGGGTAACAGTGAAGGACTGGCCAAGTATGTCTCCAGACCTAAACCCTATTGAGCATCTGTGGGACATCCTCAAACTGAAGGTGGAGGAGCGCAAGGTCTCTAACATCCATCAGCTCTGTGATGTCTTCATGGAGGAGTGGAAGAGGACTCCAGTGGCAACCTGTGAAGCTCTGGTGAACTCCATTCCCAGGAGGGTTAAGGCGGTGCTGGAAAATAATGGTGGCCACACAAAATATTGACACTTTGGGCCCAATTTGGACATTTTCACTTAAGGGTGTACTCACTTTTGTTGCCAGCGGTCTAGACATTAATGGCTGTGTGAGTTATTTTGAGGGGACAGCAAATTTACACTGTTATACAAGCTGTACACTCACTACTTTACATTGTAGCAAAGTGTCATTTGTTCAGTGTTGTCACATGAAAAGATATAATAAAATATTTACAAAAATGTGAGGGGTGTACTCACTTTTGTGAGATACTGTATATACCAGCATATGGGTCGACTCAATAAATATGAGACACTCTGGTCTCCATGGCTAAATTCCCCCGGGCTAGACCCAAGGGAGCTTGTTCGGATGAGGGTACTGCAGTGCCCTACAGGCTGAGGGTACTCTGGAAGACTCCTGGGTAGGGATGAGCTTCGCGTTCGAGTCTAACCCATGTTCGACTCGAACATCGGCTGTTCGATTGTTCGCCGAATTGCAAACGTTATGGGCCGTTCGCGCCAAATTCGTGTGGTGCGTCACGGCCCATAATTCACTGCGGCATCGCAGTGCATTGCTGGCTGATGATTGGCCAAGCATGCTGGTCACAGCGCCGTCAGTAGAGAGAGCTGTAATTGGCCAAAGCCAGGGTGGCTTTGGCCAATTATGGCTCAGGGGGTTTGGAACACGCCCCACACGCTGCACACTGCGAACACTACTATATAAGGCCGCCTGCACAGCGGCCCTGTGTAGTGTGTTCCAGCGTGCTTAGATAGACAGAGAGACAGTGTCATTTCATTTGAGTTAGCTAGATTAGGCAGGGCAGTCAGTGAGTTAGCTGCACTTACAGTGTATTGTGTATATATATATATATATGTATGTGTGTGTGTGTATGTATATATATATATATATATATATATATATATATATATATATATATATATATATATATATATATGTGTGTGTGTGTGTGTGTGTGTGTGTGTGTGTGTGTGTGTGTGTGTGTGTATGTATATATATATACACTGTATTCAGTTTAGCTAGATCCATTCCTGTTATCTTCCTACTGACAGGCAGGCTATTTACAGCTACCTGAAGAAAATTGCTGGTGTTCTTTTGATCCTATTAGTACCACAGTCAGGCAGCTAGACTATTTAGAGTTAGTGTAGTGCGTCCTCCTCACAGTGTTCAGTTAAAGCTACAAGTTAGTTTAGTGTGACCTCTGCACAGTTTTCAGCTAAAGCTACAAGTTAGGGTAGTGCGTCCTCCTCACAGTGTTCAGCTAAAGCTACAAGTTGGTGTAGTGCATCCTCCTCACAGTGTTCAGCTAAAACTACAAGTTAGTGTAGTGCGACCTCTGCACAGTGTTCAGCTAAAGCTACAAGTTAGTGTAGTGCATCCTCCTCACAGTGTTCAGCTAAAACTACAAGTTAGTGTAGTGCGACCTCTGCACAGTGTTCAGCTAAAGCTACAAGTTAGTGTAGTGCGTCCTCCTCACAGTGTTCAGCTAAAACTACAAGTTAGTGTGGTGCGACCTCTGCACAGTGTTCAGCCAAAGCTACAAGTTAGTGTAGTGCATCCTCCTCACAGTGTTCAGCTAAAACTACAAGTTAGTGTAGTGCGACCTCTGCACAGTGTTCAGCTAAAGCTACAAGTTAGTGCAGTGCGTCCTCCTCACAGTGTTCAGCTAAAGCTACAAGTTAGTGTAGTGCGACCTCTGCACAGTGTTCAGCTAAAACTACAAGTTAGTGTAGTGCGACCTCTGCACAGTGTTCAGCTAAAGCTACAAGTTAGTTTAATGTGACCTCTGCACAGTGTTCAGCTAAAGCTACAAGTTAGGGTAATGCGTCCTCCTCACAGTGTTCAGCTAAAGCTACAAGTTGGTGTAGTGCGTCCTACTCACAGTGTTCAGCTAAAACTACAAGTTAGTGTAGTGCGACCTCTGCACAGTGTTCAGCTAAAGCTACAAGTTAGTGTAGTGCATCCTCTGAACAGTGTTCAGCTAAAACTACAAGTTAGTGTAGTGCAACCTCTGCACAGTGTTCAGCTAAAGCTGCAAGTTAGTGTAGTGCGTCCTCCTCCCAACGTTCAGCTAAAACTACAAGTTAGTGTAGTGCGACCTCTGCACAGTGTTCAGCTAAAGCTATAAGTTAGTGTAGTGCGTCCTCCTCACAGTGTTCAGCTAAAGCTACAAGTTAGTGTAGTGCGACCTCTGCACAGTGTTCAGCTAAAGCTACAAGTTAGTGTAGTGCGTCCTCTGAACAGTGTTCAGCTAAAGCTACAAGTTAGTGTAGTGCGTCCTCTGAACAGTGTTCAGCTAAAACTACAAGTTAGTGTAGTGTGACTTCTGCACAGTGTTCAGCTAAAGCTACAAGTTAGTGTAGTGCGTCCTCTGAACAGTGTTCAGCTAAAGCTACCTGTAGAAGGTTGGTGGTGTTTTCCTGATCCTATCACTACCGCAGGCAGCTAAATAAGCTACAAGTTAGTTTTCTGCGAGCTCTGCACAGTGTTCAGCTAAAGCTACCTGTAGACGGTTGGTGGTGTTTTCCTGATCCTATCACTACCGCAGGCAGCTAGATAAGCTACAAGTTATTTTTTTGCGAGCTCTGCACAGTGTTCAGCTAAAGATACCTGTAGAAGGTTTGTGGTGTTCTCATACTACAGGCAGGCAGTTGATTTTTCTAGCTGCAGTATTAGTATATATATATATATATATATATATATATATATATATATATATATATATATATCCCAGCTTAGTGCAGCTACAGGCCATTAGTATGTCTGGAAGGCCAACAAGGAAAGGCAGACAGTCACAAGCCAATAAAAGAGGGCAAGCAGGCTCTGTGTCTAGAGGCAACAGTGCTTGTCGTGGAGACGGTTCATCCTCATCAGCACGTGGCCGTGGGACACGCTTGGCCTTTTTTTCGGCAGCTGGCCATGTTGAGCTGCAACATGCGGAAGACTTGGTCGAGTGGATGACCAAGCCGTCCTCATCCTCCTCATCCTCTCTCACCCATGCTCAGGGTACTTTGTCTGGCAAAGCAGCTGCCAACGCGGCCTCTTCCCTCGGCTCAATGGCATCAGTGACTCCTTCCCTATCCCCACCATGTTCTCCTGAGGAGTCCCTCGAACTGTTTGACCACAGTGTTGGGTACATGCTCCAGGAGGATACCCAGCGTTTAGAAGGCTCTGATGATGATACTAAGCTAGATGAAGGCAGTAACGTGAGCACGGACAGAGGGGGTGCCCAAGAAGGACAGCAATCTGGCAGTCATGCTCCCCCTGCTGCAGCATACTGCCAGGTTTGCTCCAGTGATGAGGAGGGAGGGGATGATGAGGTCACTGACTCAACTTGGGTGCCTGATAGGAGAGGGGAGGAGGAGGCACATCACCAACGAGGCAGGATGCCCTCCAGGGGCCAGCCTAAGGGCAGCACACTGACTGCATCACACCCCAAAGCTCCGCATGTGCAGGGCGGTGCTGTCTCTGTGCGTTATTCCAAAAGTTCTTTGGTGTGGGCCTTTTTTGAGACGAGTGCATCAGATTGCACAGCTGCTATTTGCAACATATGTCTCAAGCGTATCTCGCGTGGCCAAAACATTTCCCTCTTGGGCACCACATGCTTGACCAGACATATGTTGACCTGCCATGCAGTTCGTTGGCAAGCGTATCTATAAGACCCACACCAAAGAACAAAGAGGACCTCTCCTTGCTCCTCATCAGCTGAGATCTCCAACCCCACTATACCTTCAGTCCTCTCTGAGACCTGCACTGAGAGGAATGAAGGTGTAGAATTAGGTGTGTCACAGCCAAGTACTTGTGGGCAATCTGCTTTCGGTACACCAACGTCAGATTGTACTAGGCAAATTTCCCTGCCCCAGCTGTTGCACCGCCGAAAGACGTTCGCTCCCAGCCATCCACATGCCCAGCGGTTGAATGCTAGCTTGGCAAAATTGCTAGCCCTTCAACTGCTGCCTTTTCAGTTGGTAGACTCTGCCTCCTTCCGTGAGTTTGTGGAATGTGCGGTTCCTCAGTGGTACCCAAACGCCACTTTTTCTCATGGAAGGCAATTCCAGCTGTCTACCGGCATGTGGAAGGCAATGTCTTGGCCTCGCTGGACAGGGCGGTCAGCGGTAAGCTGCATATTACCGCTGACTCATGGTCCAGCAGGCATGGACAGGGACGTTACCTAAGTTTCACCACGCATTGGGTGACTCTGCTGGCAGCTGGGAAGGATGCAAGACAAGGTGCAGTAGTGTTGGAGATTGTTCCGCCACCATGCCTCCAAAATGCCACTACTAATGATTGTGACACACCTCTCTCCTCCACCCCTCCTCTTCTTCTTCCTCCATGGCCTCTTTCTGTGCTTTGTCCTCGGAACCAGCGGTGCTCCGTAGCCGTTCAAGGGGCTACGCAAGTATGCAGGCCAAAAGATGCCATGCGGTGCTTGAGCTGGTGTGCTTGGGGGACAGGAGCCACACTGGGGCAGAGGTTCTGACGCCATGCCAACTTAAGGCAGGAATGATGGTTTGCGACATTGGTACCAACCTCTTCTCTGCCCTCCGACAGGGACAAATGACTCATGTGCCCTGTTTGGCTCACGTCCTTAACTTGGTGGTGCAGCGGTTCTTGGGCAGGTACCCGGGCTTACAGGATGTCCTGAGGCAGGCTAGGAAAGTCTGTGTGCATTTCCGTTGGTCATATAATGCCAGTGCTCGGCTGGCAGACCTTCAAAAGGAGTTTAACCTGCCCAAGAACCGCCTAATCTGTGACATGCCCACCAGGTGGAACTCAACGTTGGCCATGCTGCAGCGGCTGCACACGCAGCAGAGGGCCATCAATGAGTACCTGTGCGACTATGGCACCAGGACAGGGTTAGGGGACCTTGGTTTTTTTTCCCCACGCCAGTGGGCCATGATCAGGGATGCATGCACTGTCCTGTCACCATTTGAGGAGGCCACGAGGATGGTGAGCAGTGACAGTGCATGCATCAGTGACACTGTCCCCCTTGTCCACCTGTTGGAGCACACGCTGCGTGGAATAATGGACAGGGCACTTGAGGCAGAACAGAGGCAGGAAGAGGAGGACTTCCTTAGCTCTCAAGGCCCCCTTTATCCAGACAGTGTTCCTGCATGCCCGCCGATCACACAGGAAGAGGAGGAGGAGGAGGATTGTGTCAGTATGGAGGTGGAGCCTGGCACTCAGCATCAGCAGCAGTCTTTAAGGGATCAGTCCCAAGAAACACACTTGTACGTGGCTGGGAGGAGGTGGCTGCGGATCATGTTGTCCTTAGTGACCCAGAGGACTCCGGACCGAATGCCTCAGCAAACCTACGCTGCATGGCCTCCCTGATCCTGCAAAGCCTGCGTAAGGATCCTCATATTCGTGGTATCAAGGAGAAGGACCAATACTGGCTGGCAACCCTCCTTGATCCACGTTACAAGGGTAAGGTTGTGGACCTTATTTTGCCATCGCAGAGGGAGCAGAGGATGAAACATCTTCGGGAGGCCTTGCAGAAAGGTCTGTGCAACGCGTTCCCAGAGACTGAGAGGTTACAAACTCCTGTTTCTGGACAAAGTGTTGCTGAGGCTTCGGTCAGTCAAAGAAGGAGCGGTGGAGAAGGTGGCCGTCTGTCCGATGCGTTCAGACAATTTTTTGGTCCGCATCGCTAGCGTCTGTTTTACATGGTGCAGGAATACCTAGGGGCAAGATCTGAATTGGACACCTTTCCCACCGAAAATCCTCTGGGTTACTGGTTCTTGAGGATGGATCACTGGCCAGAGCTTGCACAGTATGCAATTGAGTTACTGGCCTGTCCTGCATCCAGCGTTCTTTCGGAACGCACATTCAGGGCTGCTGGAGGCTTTGTAACCGATCACAGGGTGCGTCTGTCCACCGACTCGGTCGATCGACTGACCTTCATAAAAATGAATCAGTCTTGGATCACCACCAGCTACCAAGCACCTGATGCTGATGTAACCGAATCATTTTTTTTAAAATCTCAGATCCCTTCAAAGACTGCCTATGCTGATGCTGAGTGACTATCCTGAGTAATTATCCTCTTCCTCCTCAATGATCACGCTGATAGCTTGTAAGAACATTTTTGGTTCTGGGCGCCACCACCAGTGCCTAAGGCCCAATTTTTCAGCCCCTGTTTAACAGGGGCGTGTAATTACAATTTTTGATGCAATACTTTGCAGCAGAGCTCGTTTCTGCATTCCAACTAGAGTATCTGTGAGGGGTTGCAGTGTTGTGGCATCAGCACCAGTGCCTAAGGCCCAATTTTTCTGCCCCTGTTCAACAGGGGCATGTAATTACAATTCTTGATCTAATATTTCACAGCAGGGCCCTGTGAGGGCTTACAGTCTTGTGGCCACAACAGCACCTAAGGCCCAAATTTCTGCAGAGTATATAGGGCAGGCCCCTACTTTCAAACATCCAACTTACAAACGACTCTTATTTGCAAGGGAAATTCTCTCCTGTAGGAGTTAATATGGGAAAAACTTTTCTCCTTTCCACTGATGCTTTATCACCAATCCTTGTTTCACAAAAAAACCCAAATTTTCAAAAAACATTTGTCATTGGGACAAAAAGAGAGGTGAAATCTTCTGAAGAGGAGCACAGACAGCAAAACAAATGTCACAGGGGTGATAACCCTTCCCTATGTTTTCCAAAAAGCTTAAAATAGATTTTTTGGCTGGAGCTAAACACGTTAAAAATGTACCAGTTCAAAATTACAAACAGATTCTACTTAACAACAAACCTACAGTCCCTGTCTTGTTTGCACCGACTGTATACTGCTGTTCAGAGTATATTTAAAGGCGTGGCCCCACGCCTTTCCTTTTTTTAATTTAGGTGCGGGGTTCCCCTTAATATCCATACAAGACCCAAAGGGCCTGGTAATGGACTGGGGGGTACCCATGCTGTTTGTCTCACTGATTTTCATCCATATTGCCAGGACCCGACATTACATTAAAGCTGCAAGCAGTTTTAAATGATTTTTTTTCCTTTAAAAATGACATTTTGTGCAGGGACTGTTCTAAGCACAGGAAACACACGCCACTTTACAGGCATACTATAGACACCCCCTAGGTATGATATTTAAAGGAATATTTCACTTTTTTTTTTTTTTTTTACTTTAAGCATCACTTACTTTAAAATCACTCCCGAAAAAACTTCCGTTTTTAAAAGTTTTTTTTGCATTGATACATGTCCCCTCAGGCAGGACCCGGGTCCCCAAACCCTTTTTAGGACAATACCATGCAAATTAGCCTTTAAAATGAGCACTTTTGATTTCGAACGTTCGAGTCCCATAGATGTCAATGGGGTTCTAACGTTCATGCGACTTTTCGGTCCGTTCGCAGGTTCTGGTGCGAACCGAACTGGGGGGTGTTCAGCTCATCCCTACTCCTGGGAATACCGGAGGGATGAAAGTGAGCTGGATGGCCACACGTGGGTCCTAAATCATTGAATACCCAATTACCCAATACCCATCCATCAGGGTGTGTGAATAGGGAGGATTCCAGGGGAGGTGACATATTCAACCCTGCAAGTTGATGATGCAACCTATTTCTGTACCAGATTTGCTTGAACTGAGAGTTGTCTACTGATATGTTTATTGATATATTGGAATGGGAAAAAGTTTTCTGTACCCCTTCTTTATTCCCTTTGCACTTGGTAATTTCTAAATAAAAACATATTTGATTTAAAAAAAAAAGAAGCAACTAAAGGTAAGAAATATTTACAAATATATTTTTAGTATGCTGAGTGAATGGGAACACATACAAAAAATATAGTGGAGGTGCTTAAATTTGACTGCAAAGGTGGAAATACACTTTAACCCCCTTCCCGCTGGCTCCTAAAAGCCAGGATTTCCCAATCCTTTGATCACTGTGATTGGCTGTCACTGCAGTCACATGATCGGTAGCCCATCCCACCAGCTCCTGATCATAAACAGTCACCAGAACCTGTTGGTGACAGTCACTGTGCTGGAGGTGCGTTCACAGCTCAGGACAATGGAGCTGGCTGATAAAGTACATATATGCAGCAGCTGGGCGTTAAATCCAATGAGCCATGTTGCTGCATATATACATTATGCCATTAAGAAGTGGTTAAAGGAAGGGACTTCATAGAGTATAGACTTTGCAAAGAGCTCCATCAGCTGGCTGAAAGGGGTAAATATGAAATATTTGTAGTGAACATAATATATTTATAAAGCATTAAGCCAAGGACAGCAGTAATGTTTTGTGTCACAGCCTTGCCAAGAGTGGGGGTGTTTTACTTCACTCGTGCTACAGAACGCTGTAGAGATCCTGCAAAGGCTTATATTCTATTCCATGCAACACAAAGTAATTTGTTACAGGTGGAGCTGCACTTTAAAATATTGTAAAGTGTTCTAATGCACACTATGTTAACAAAGTAGAAAGTAAGCATTTTTGAGGGTTACTTTGTTATTTAATATTTCAGTCATATTTAATAACCACAGAGCAGTACTAAAGACCTCAACTGAAATGTAAAACTATATGTGGGCTTCTGTGCCTGCCATAGAAAAGTACCACTCTATAAATATTGGCAAAGTAAGAAATCTTCCGAATAGGCAGAGTAAAACCAAATGTCTAGTTTTTTTTCTCTGTCCAGCCAGTCCCTCATATAGACTCTTGCTCACTCCTTGGAATCACCCTTGGCAAGCTCTAGGTGCATACTTGGAAAAGAGGAATGTGAGTGTTAGGGAGGTTTCAAGGTCTGGTGTCTAAAAAAATGCATAAATCCATTGCACAACACCAACATGTGGTGGTTTTAAATAAACCCAATAAAAGTAAAATATCTTGTACTTCTGGGGATTCAGAGGTAGTAACTAATTCTACTTACAGAGCCAACTACTTTATTTAATCATTATTCAGAAATGTTCCACTGAGTGTATTAAATGTTACCCCTTCTCTTGTATTATGTGTGTTATCCTTCAGCTTGTGCTGACATTGTTACTGTACTGTATGCTCTGTAGAATGATGTATAGTGATGTGTGTCATAGTTCAAATGTCCAGAGCAAAATATTAAAGAAAACTTTTTTACTGAGATTAATAGTTGGGCTACAAATCCTGACCTTTCATTCTAAAACATTAGCTGCCTGGCTGCCATGCTGATCCATTGGCTTTAACATTCTTGCAATAAGTATACAGAGCAGAAGGTGATCTATCTTCAAACCAACTATACTTGCTGCATATTTGTGCCAGGTCTGAGACTTAAAACTGGAGCCAGAGATATCCAGGGAACCTGCATTTCCAGAAGAACCAGCAAATGCATCCTGTATATTTCTCAGTACTGGTTTCTTTTAATTCAGAAACACATATAAACAGTTGGAAAATATCCAGTCTGCCTGGTCAAATTTTAGCTGATAGAAAATGTTGGCTATTAACAAACTGTATATTTATGAATATGGGTGCATTGTTTAACCACTTGACAACTGGGCACTTAAACCCCCTTCCTAACCAGACCAATTTTCAGCTTTTGGTGCTCTCACATTTTGAATGACAATTACTCAGTCATGCAACACTGTATCTTTATGAAATTTTTGTCCTTTTTTTCACACAAATAGAGCTTTCTTTTGGTGGTATTTAATCACTGCTGGTTTCTTTATTTTTTGCGCCGTAAAAGAAAAAAGACCGAAAAATCTGTAAAAAAATACATTTTTCTTCATTTCTGTTATAATATTTTGCAAATTAGTAATTTTTCTTCATATATTTTGGCCAAAATGGTGGGGTATGGCGGAGTATGGCGGGGTATGGCGGAGTATGGCGGGGTATGGCGGGGGGCATTGCAGAGTATGGCGGGGGGCATTGCAGAGTATGGCGGGGGGCATTGCAGAGTATGGCGGGGGCATTGCAGAGTATTGTGGGGGCATTGCAGAGTATTGCACAGCATTGCAGAGTATTGTGGGGGCATTGCAGAGTATTGCACAGCATTGCAGAGTATTGTGGGGGCATTGCAGAGTATTGCACAGCATTGCAGAGTATTGTGGGGGCATTGCAGAGTATTGCACAGCATTGCAGAGTATTGTGAGGGTATTGCAGAGTATTGCACAGCATTGCAGAGTATTGTGGGGGAATTGCAGAGTATTGCAGAGTATTGTGGGGGTATTGCAGAGTATTGCAGAGTATTGTGGGGGTATTGCAGAGTATTGCACAGCATTGCAGTAGTGAGGGATGGCTGAGCATGGATGGATGGATGTCTCTGAGCAGCGCTGTGGGCACTACACATACAGCCCACAGCGCTGCAGACATCCATCCGTCCCCCTCCCCGCTCACAGTGTACCGATCGGTACACAGGAGGGGAGGAGAGGAACCGGCGTCATCAGATGACGCCGGTCTGTTTACATGTGATCCCGCCGTCATTTGACGGCTCGATCACATGGTAAACGGCCGCGATCAGCGGCCATTTACCGGGATCCGTGATGCGCCGGGTCCCCTGGACCCGGCGGTCACGGATGTGTTCGGGTGATAGTACGTCCACCCAGAGTTATCCAACCGCCCTGCAGCCGTCATTCGGCTATGGGCCGGTTGGTAAGTGGTTAAACATAATTTTTTAGATCACACCACAGCATTTCCATGGGATTGAAGTCAAGGCTCTAGCTCCAGGATGTTTTCAGATACAACCACTCTGTTGTTGATGTACTGGGGTTTTTGTAAAACATTGTCATGCTGCACAAATTAACTTCTTTTCGGAGTTGTACATAACAGACAGGTGCTCTGATATTCTGCTGTAGACTTTTCTTTAGCATGGATTGTTGTAAATCTTCCATGTCACCATTGATAGGACTAGGGGCATACCAAGTTGCAAAGTTTAAGGAGAGCTCGGTCTTTATCCTCATAGATGTGATTTAATGGTGTCGCCCAGGTTACAACCATCAGGTTTATCCAACTGGAAACCGTTGATGAACAGATGTAGGTGCTGGGAGTCAAGTTGTGTTGAAAACAGGAATAATTGGGAGAGACTCTAGGACAATCTATAGACACATATGTTAGGGGCGGGGTCACTTGCCCTGCATGCAGGGGTACCTTTCATGTGGAGCGCACTCATCAATTCCTGGTACCAGGCAGTGACCACGGTCATGTTAGAGTCAAACATTATAGCTGTTCTCCGACATAGAGATGAGCCAACACACTGTATACAGTAAAAAGTGCCAAGTTACTTTGAAAAAGTGTCACACCGTGACTTGATATAGTGGCATTAGAAGGGATGCTGCTGAGCCAGTGCTCTCTCCACCAGTCCAGCATACCTCTGTTAACAGAATGAGGTCCCGCTGTGCACATAGCGCAGACCTCATGTGTGCAATTGTTTCATAGTAGGTAAGGTTGAATAAAGACATCCAGTTCAACCTGTGTAGGTGCATTTGTGTCAGAGCCGATAATCATTTCCCATGCTGTGTTCACTAAGATGCACATCCAAGAGTCTTTTAAAAATATCAATACTCCCCGCTGACACCCCCAATTGTGGAAGAGAGTTCCACATCCTCGTCGCCCTGACAGTGAAAGACCCTATACACAGCTTAAGCTTAAGCCGCTCCTCCTCCAATCTCATTGTGTGTCCCTGTGTCCTCTTACACTCCCTGAGACTGCGCTGGGATCACCATTGAGGTATTTTATTTACTATTACCATATCTCCTCTCAAGTGTCTCTTCTCCAGGGTGAATAAATTTAGTGCTTGTAGTCGTTTCTCATAATTGAAGTCCTCCAGTCCCTTTATTAATATTGTTGCCCTTCTCTGTACTCTCTCCAGCTCCAGCACATCCTACCTGGGGTCTGATGACCAGAACTGGACAGAATACTCCAGATGTGGCTGAACTAGAGTTTTATAAAGTGTCAGGATTATAGTTTTATCTCTAGAGTAAATTCCCTTTTTTATACAAGCTGCAGCTTGACATTGCATGCTATTGCTCAATCTGTCTTCTTCCAGGACCCCCAGATCTTTCTCCAGCCTTGATTCCCCCAGAGGTTCTCGCTCTAGTGAGTAATTTGCGTTTATATTTTTAGCCCCCAAGTGCATCACTTTACATTTCTCAACATTAAAGGGGTTGTAAACCCTCAAGGTTTTTCACCTTAATATATTCTATGCATTAAGGGGAAAAACCTTTTGTACTGCAGCATTCCCCCCATTTTTTTTAACAAACCTTTAAACTTCATTTGCCATGTAGTTGTCCACCCCATTATTTTATTAGGGTCTTCCAGTAAAATATCTATATCCTGATGTGAAGTTATTTCCCTGCTTATTTTTGTGTCGTTCGCAAAAACTGAGATAGAGCTATTTATACCAACCTCTATATAATTTATGAATAAATTAAACAGAATTGGTCCCAATACAGAGCCTTGGGGTACCCCACTTACCACTCCAGACCACTCTGAGTACACAATATTTATCACCATCCTTTGGACACACCCCTGTAACCAGTTTTCTATCCAAGAACAAACCCTGTGGTCAAAACCTACAGTCCTTAGTTTGTAGTTTAACCACGTAGGCCCCTTTGACACTTGTGCGACTTGTCCTGCAACTTAGGACTGCAAAGTCTCATGACAAGTCATACCCCATGATTTTCAATGAGTACCATTCATATCTGTGCAATTTTAAAGTAGTCCCTGTAGTCCCTACTTTGGTCCGACTTTGAGGCGACTTGAGGTACCTAGACCTCAACATTACACAGGCATTGCTTCAAGTCGCAGCAAAATTGCTAGAAAACTACTTAGAACTCCCAAACATTATATATTTATTTTCAGACACCCTAGAGAATAAAATGGATACTTTATGTCACACCGTATTTGCGAAGCGGTCTTACAAGCGCACTTTTTTGGGAAAAAATGCACTTTTTGACTTTTGAAATAAGATAACAGTAAAGTTAGCCCAATTGTTTTTATATTGTGAAAGATAATGTTACGCCGAGTAAATTGATACCCAACAAGTCACGCTTCAAAATTGCGCCAACCAGTGGAATGGCGACAAACCTTAACCCTTAAAAATCTCCATAGGCGACGTTTAAAAATTTCTTCAGGTTACCAGTTTTGAGTTACAGAGGAGGCTCTTGCTCTAACGATCACGGCGATACCTCACATGTGTGGTTTGAACACCATATACCATTTTCATATGCAGGTGTGACTTACGTATGCGTTCGCTTCTGCGTGCGAGCTCGGCGGGACGGTGCGCTTTAATCGCTTTTTCTTATTTATTGACGTTTGATGTTGCTTCCGCCCTCCAATGCCATGGAGCCGAGTGGGGGCCATCTTTCCCTCACTCAGCATCCAGGCAGTGAGGGGAGAGGAACCGTTCAGCTCCGCCGCTACAGATGGCTCCCGTAAGCGACCAGAGAGCGGCAGGAGGGGGAAGGGGGGAATCCACCACTGAGAACACTTTTATCTGAAAGAGGACAGTCCGCCGTTTTTAAAAATACCGGGGTTATGGCAGCTAGCTGCTGCCATAACAACGGTATTAACAACGGTATTTAACGTTAAAGTAGCGACGTATAACAACGGGGGCTGGGGTTGGTCCTTAAGTAGTTAAGCGTTTATGGGAAACTGTATCAAATGCTTTTGCAAAATCCAGATACAACATCCACAGGCCTTCCCCTATCTAAATGGCAGCTCACTTCCTCATAGAATGCTAACAAATTGGTTTGGCAGGAACGACCCTTCGTAAACCCATGCTGATTACTGCTAATGATACTGTTTTAATCAGCAAATTTGTGGATATAGTCCCTTATCATCTCCTCCAATAGTTTATTTACTATTGATGTTAGGCTGACTAGTCTGTAGTTTCCAGATATATGTCTCTGCCCTTTTTTAAAATTTGGTACTTTGTGTGTTAAGCTTTTCTAGTCTTTTCTGGACTCCAGCCTCTGTTAGCCACAAGGGTATGTCCTGCAATGTGTTACTAACAATACAGTCGTGGTCGGTATACCCCTCCTCTTCCTCTGTAAAAACTGAGGAGAAGAAAGCATTTAGTTCAGTTGCCTTCTCCAT
Source organism: Aquarana catesbeiana (assembly GCF_042186555.1). Taxonomy (NCBI): domain Eukaryota; kingdom Metazoa; phylum Chordata; class Amphibia; order Anura; family Ranidae; genus Aquarana; species Aquarana catesbeiana. The sequence goes on from NC_133328.1 coordinate 417,387,997, forward strand.
GTCATCTGTAACCATCCTCCCTTCATCATCTTTTATGCGGGCAATGTGCTCTGTCCTCACTTGTTTACTGTTAATATATCTAAACCATTTCTTTTTTTTGCTCTCCTCTGCTATGTGTCTCTCATAGTCTTTTTTAGCCACCCTGATTGTGTTCTTACAGTTCTTGTTGTATTCCTTGTAGTGTTGGAATGCTGACAATGACCCATCCCCTTTATATTTTTTAAAGTCCGTTTTTTTTTGCTTTAATAAGACTTTTTACGTCACGGGTTTAGCCACCTAGGTTTAACCTTCGCTCTTCTATATTTATTGCCCATTGGTATCACTGTGTGATACCTTTTTGTTTATTATGTTCCTAAAGCATTCCCATTTTTCCTCCGTGTTCAATGTTTCTAGGATATGGTCCCAATTGATGTCTTGTAGTATTGAGCACAGTTCAGAAAAGTTTGCTCGTGTTTTTATACTACCTCCGTGCCTCCTTTTCCTATGATTTACACTAAATGTTATCATGCTGTGATCGCTAGATCACAAGTAGTCCCATATTTCCACATCTGTGATCAGATTTGAATCCTTCAGAATTAATAGATATAGTAATGCAATCTTTTTAGCTGGGGAATCCACAAATTGCGATATGAAGTTGTCCTTTAAGACATTTAAGAAATGACGGGCCTTTAATGAGTGAGCTGTCTCCTCTGCTCAGTCAATATCAAGATAGTTGAAGTCCCCCATTATGATGACATTTCCCTGCCTCGCTGCCATTTCTAACTGTGATAGGAGGTTCAGCTCCTTCTCCTCCTTCAGGATGGGGGACGTGTGACATATCACCACTGTTAATTTCTCTTTCACTTCTTCTCTTTGAAGTTTCACCCAGATGGATTCCACCTCCCCACTTGCCACATTTCAGCTCACTCCATCAGTCTGCTCACGCATAACTAATTTACTAACTGTCTGGATGTCACACCACTTCCTCAAACTCAACCTGTCCAAAACCGAGCTCATAATATTTCCTCCCCCACGTGCCTCTTTCCCTGACTTCTCTGTCAAGAGCAATGGCACAACCATCAGCGCATCCCCGCATGCCAGGGTGCTAGATGTTATCTTGAATTCTCCTTTTGGCCCCACATCCAATCACTTTCCAAAACTTGCCGCCTCAACCTCCAACATCTCAAAATACGTCCCTTCTTAACCAATGAAACCACTAAGCTTCTAATTCACTCCCTGGTTATCTCTCCCCTTCACTTCCTACTCATTGGCTTACCTTTAAATAGGTTATCCCCCCTTGAGTCCATCATGAGTGCTGCTGCCAGACTCATCCACCTTACAAACTGCTCAACATCTGCTATCCCTCTCTGTCAATCCCTCCATTTGCTGACACTCACCCAACAAATTAAATTAAAAATACTAACAATAACTTACAAAGCTATCCACAACTCTGCCCCCAGCTACATCACTAACCTAGTCTCAAAATAGCAACCAAATCATCCTCTTCGTTCCTCCTAAGACCTCCTGCTCTCTAGCTCCCTCGTCACCTCCTCCCATACTTGCCTCCAGGACTTCTCCTGAGCCTCTTCCATCCTTTAAAAATTCCCTAGCCCAATCAGTCCGACTATCTCCAACTCTATCCACTTTTAGGTGATCTCTGAAAACGTTTCTCTTAAGAGAAGCCTATCCTGCCTCTACCTAGAAACTGTACTTTCATTTTCTTCATCAGCTCATCCCCTACAGTTATTACCTTTTGTATCACTTGACACTCCCTTCTAGATTGTAAGCTCTAGCGAGCATGGTCCTCTGATTCCTCCTGTATTGAATTGTGTTGTAACTGTACTGTTTGCCCTAATTTTGTAAAGCAATGCACAAACTGTTGGCGCTATATAAATCCTGTATAATAATAATTAAAATAATGGGGACCATCGCTTTATCCAACAGCTTAAAGAGGAGGTCCAGCCCCCCCACGAAAAATTAAAAGTCAGCAGCTTCAACTACTGCAGCTGCTGACTTTTAATATATGGACACTTACCTGTCCAGGGAGCTTGCGATGTTGGCACTCCAGCCGATCTTCGGATCGGCTGTCATGTGCAGCTGCCACCATTCCTGGTAAGGGAACCCGGCGGTGAAGCCTTTCGGCTTCTCAGCCAGTTCCCTACTGTTCATGCTTTCTAACTGGTCCAGCGGTGGAGGAAGGAGGAGGGGGCTGAACTTCCGGGGGACCGGGCTGTGGACCGGTCTCCCGGAAGTGGGGAATGGTACCTGTCAAAAACAGGTACTCATTCCCCCCTGGAAGGTGCTAAATGTGGGGTCGGAGGAGGGGAGGAGATAGATAAGCGGAAGTTCCACTTTTGAGTGGAGCTCCGCTTTAAGTGACAATCTTTTCTCATCTATCTAGTACATCCAATTTTGGTTTAAACCTACAGAGGACAGATATTCTGCATTATGGGTGCCATTTATTTCAAATACATTCTTGATTGGTAAGTTTGGAAAGTATCTGAGCATACCAGGAACAAGGCTTATTAATGTTCATATCTTCCATATGGAAACTGTTGGAAGTTATGCTATGGTCCCAATTTAAATTTGATGTTTTTTTTTATCACCAACAGTAATGATATCATCACTGAAGAAGAATAAATTGTTTATTATAAACCCCATGCATTGAAATTGTAATTTTGGTTTATGTCATGCTCCTTTAATGTAAAATGCATCCAATAATACATGTAATAGCAATATTCACACCAGGATAACTAACGGAATGACATTTCTTTACCTATGTACAGAATATTATTTAGTCCTGAACTGTACATACCTTACAGATGCTGTCAGCTGGGAGTAATTGTTTTCAATGATATTTTTCCCTCAAACTATTTTATCATATTGAAAATATCCAAGAGGTTTTTTTTTGTGTGTATTATATAAAAACAATGAGCTGGGCATCACCATTCACTGTCAGTTACTCAGGATTAAATGCACACTACAGTGTTGTGGAAAAAGAGCATCATGAATGGATATTAAACAACTTCCTAATGGAAAGCACAGTGTATCCTTTCATTTGTGCAATCCAGACATAGCTATGATATTCATTTGAGAGTGGTAACTGCCCTGCTGTACGGCACAATGGTCTTCTTGTTTTACGAAGGCATGCAGTGGTGGCTGTGGGCTGTGTACCCTTGATGTATCATTACTGATTAGTGTTTTGAACTGTTTAAAATATATTGGCATGTACGTTTCTGTGATAACTACATACAAAGACGTAAAAGTTGGAACCACAATGAAGCCATAACGATTTACTATGTAAAAGTAACAAGAAAATGTTTAATAAGGTAAATATTTTATATACTTAACCACTTCAGCCCCGGAAAGATTTACCCCTTCCTGACCAGAGCACTTTTTTTCAACGGCACTGCGTCGCTTTAACTGACAATATCGCGGTCGTGCAACGTTGCACCCAAACAAAATTGCCGTACTTTTTTCCCCACAAATAGAGCTTTCTTTTGGTGGTATTTGATCACCTCTGCATTTTTGTTTTTTTGCACTATAAACAAAAAAAGTGCCAATTTTTTTTTAAAAAACAATATTTTTTACTTTTTGCTATAATAAATATCCCCCCCAAAAAATATATAAAAAAACAAATTTCTTTCTCAGTTTAGGCCGATATGTATTCTTCTACATATTTTTGGTAAAAAAAAATCGCAATAAGCGTATATTGATTGGTTTGCACAAAAGTTATAGCGTCTACAAAATAGGGGATAGATTTATGTCATTTTTTTATTATTAATTTTTTTTATTAGTAATGGCGGCGATCTGCGATTTTTATCATGACTGTGACATTATGGCGGACACATCAGACACTTTTGACACTATTTTGGGACCATTGTCATTTATACAGCGATCAGTGCTATAAAAATGCACTGATTACTGTGTAAATGACACTGGCAGGGAAGGGGTTAAACACTAGGGGTCAAAGGGTTAAGTGTATCCTAGGGAGTGATTCTAACTGTAGGGGGAATTGTCTCACTAGAACATGACAGAGATCACTGCTCCACTGCTGACAAGGAGCAGTAGATCTGTCATGTTGCTAGGCAGACCAGGGAAATGCCTTTTTACATAGGCATCTCCCCGTTCTGTCGCTCCATGACATGATCGCGGGCCCCTGGCAGACATCAAGTCTGCAGGAGCCCAGCCGTGCCATTGTGCCGACGTATATCGTCGTGCGCTGGTCGGCAAGTGGTTAATGAAAAGCAAGGTGATTGTACTCTTATGGTTGGGACAGGCATGTCTATAGATGTAATTAGGACACCCACATGAGCCTGAAAAAATGCCAGGCAGTTTACAGGTTCTTGCCACTGGATATCCTCAGTAGGAGGAGAAAGCAGAGGGACAGAGAGATGAGCTCATCACTGTGCTGCTTCTACTTCACTGTCCAATCATAGGCTGGGGGAGAGTAAATGACAGCTTGGACTCAAAGGAAGTGGGTTGAATTACAGTGCCTTGAAAAAGTATTCATACCCCTTGAAATTTTCCACATTTTGTCATGTTACAACCAAAAACGTAAATGTATTTTATTGGGATTTTATGTGATAAACCAACACAAAGTGGCACATAACTGTGAAGTGGAAGGAATATGATAAATGGTTTGTATTTTTTTTTACAAATAAATACGTGAAAAGTGTGGTGTGCATTTGTATTCAGTCCCCCTGTGTCAATACTTTGTAGAACCACATTTCAGTGCAATTACAGCTGCAAGTCTTTTTAGGGATGTCTCTACCAGCTTTGCACATCTAGAGTGACATTTTTGCCCATTCTTCTTTGCAAAACAGCTCAAGCTCTGTCAGATTGGATGGAGAGCGTCTGTGAACAGCAGTTTTCAAGTCTTGCCACAGATTCTCAATTGGATTTGGTCTGGACTTTGACTGGGCCATTCTAACACATGACTATGCTTTGATCTAAACCATTCCATTGTAGCTCTGGCTGTATGTTTAGGGTCGTTGTTCTACTGGAAAGTGAACCTCCGCCCCAGTCTCAAGTCTTTTGCAAACTCTAACAGGTTTTCTTCTAAGATTGGTCTCTATTTGGCTCCATCCATCTTCCCATCAACTCTTAACCAGCTTCCCTGTCCCTGCTGAAGAAAAGCATGACCACAACATGATGCTGCCACCACCATGTTTCACGGTGGGGATGGTGTGTTCTGGGTCAGGGCCATCTTTAAGGCAGGGAAAAAGGGGCATCTGCCCTGGGCCCCATCATTGTTGTGGGGCCCAAAGCAGCTGCCTCATACTTACCAACTATCCCAGTTTAAATTCTCTTTGTCTTTAGAAGTTTTAGTCCCGCGCTGTGTCCCAATATCTCAGTGTGAAGTGTTACTAATGCTGCTCAGCTCTGTCTATTGTCTCTATCATGTCCTTTGATGTCCTTGCCCTGGAGGAGGGGCCAAACGCATCAACGGACTTCCGGTTCACGTTAACCATTGACGGAGTTTCCACCTCCGTTGAACGCACGCCATACAGAGGCATACTCGGATGATTTTTACTGATGCCTATTTTTGACAGATATCCTGTAAGTGGCGCCTAGTTTGCACTCTGCATTTTTTTTTTTTTAGCGGTATTTCACTATGAGCTTTCTCTTTGTTTCCCCATCTATGGAGTGTGGCATATCTTTTCTGTTATAAAGCAACCCCCTTGGAAGAGTGTTTGAACAACCATCCTACACATCCCAGATCAATAGATCACAGCCTTTTTGACCCCAGACTTCAAAGCTAGGGTCCATTGTTTCTGGTGAGTGGGGTCACGGAAGGGGGAGTGTGGCACCTCACACTTTGCAAGATTGGAGCACTGTTGCACTTTATTCCATTACTATATGAGCACCAAGCACTTTACAAATGTGTGTATATTTTATATATATATGTGTGTGTGTGTGTGTGTGTGTGTGTGTGTGTGTGTGTGTGTGTGTGTGTGTGTGTGTGTGTGTGTATATATAATTTTTTTTTTTTTATTATTGCATATTGATTTATATGGCACCAACCACAATGAATTGTATAGATTAATATTTGCTGCTAGTGCTGTTTCATATTTATTCTATCATTTATTAAGTTTATAGCACCTTTGCACAGCGGCTGCAGTCTTGTATTTATTTTTATTTAGTACCTTAGTGCGAGTTTTTGAATCGTTTTACAGCTCTGTCTATTGCCATGTACAGATGACCCACCTGCAGACCCTGTGTTTACAGTTGTGCTCATAAGTTTACATACCCTGGCAGAATTTATGATTTCTTGGCCATTTTTCAGAGAATATGAATGATAACTAAAAAAATTTCTTTCACTCATGTTTAGTGTTTGAAGCCATGCCAAGCTGAAGCCATTTATTATCAATCAACTGTGTTTACTCTTTTTACTTCATAATGGCAACAGAAACTACCCAAATGACCCTGATCAAAAGTTTACATACCCCAGTTCTTAATACTGTGTATTGCCCCCTTTAACATCAATGACAGCTTGAAGTCTTTTGTGGTATTTGTGGATGAGGCTCTTTATGTTCTCAGATGGTAAAGCTGCCCTTTCTTCTTGGCAAAAAGCCACCAGTTCCTGTAAATTCTTGGACTGTCTTGCTTGAACTGCACGTTTGAGATCTCCCCAGAGTGGCTCAATGATATTCCTTTATTCACCTCGTTTGTGTGGATTGAGGAATTGAGGAATCCATTTTTTTTTTCATCCAACCCGCTAGCTGAGTCATCTAGGCCAGTTTAATCACTTGCCAACCGTATAACATAGATATACATATCTAGTAGCTGATCTGGCACTTCGGGGTCGGTGGTGGCACGCGACCTGGCTCTGCTTGTGTAAAATCAGATCACCGGAAAAGCTGATCGTCCAGGACACACACAGGACAGGGCTCTGCTTATGTAAACAAGGCAGAACCCTGTCCTGTCAGTGGGGAAGTAATGGATTTACTTTCCTTGCAAAACAGGGGATTAAATCCATTACTTCCCCTAGTAAAAGCACCTCACACTGTACACATAAACACTAGCTAAGCACACATTTAACACTTTGATTGCCACTAATTAATACCTTACCAGACAGTGTCATTAGTACAGTGACAGTGCATATTTTTAGCACTGATCACTGCATTAGTGTCACTGGTTCCCAAAAAGTGTCAAAAGTGTCTGTTACTGTCAGAATGTCCATCGCTCTATTGCAATCCCACTATAAGTCAGTGATCGCCTCCATTACTAGTATAAAAAATTTTAAATGTCCCATAGCTTGTAAACGCTATAACTTTTGCGCAAACCAAACAATATATGCCTATTGGGATTTTTTTTTTCACCAAAAACATGTAGCTAAATTTATGAAGAATTTTATGAAGAAATTAGATTTTCTCAATTATTCATTGGATATGTTTTATAGCAGAAAGTAAAAAATATATTTTTTTTAAAAATTGTCGGTCCTTTTTTTTGTTTATAGCGCAAAAGATAAAAAAATGCAGAAGTGATCAAATACCACCAAAGCTCTATTTGTGGGAAAAAATGACATTTATTTTATTTTGGTACAGCGTTGCACGACTGCAATTTGTGTGTTAAAATAACGTAGTGCCGTATTGCAAAAAACGGCCTGATCAGGAAGGGGGGTAAATCTTTCGGAGGTCAAGTGGTTAAGAGAGGATTTTCCTCATTTGGAGAGCTTTCTTCCTATTTCATGTTATGTCCAAAAGACAGAAAGTAAAGACAACTCTTTACCATCTGAAATGTATATAAACATACCTCCCAACTTTTTGAGATGGGAATGAGGGACACCTATCAGCAAAAGTATGCAGGCATAGGACACACCCCCTGTCACGCCCCCTTAAAGGAGAATTGTACAAAAAAAAAGATTGGTTAAACCCACAAGTGTTTTTTTACCACTACTATTCCTTTATATTGGCTTTTTGAATTTACAGATGCAGCAATTTAGAAATCAGATGAAAGGTTTAGCGCTGGAAAACACTTTTTGATAGATAAAAAGTGCATTTTATATACATCTATATAGATCAGACCAAAATGAGGAACACATGAGGAGGAATGAGGGACAGAGGGACATTGCTCCAAATCAGGGACAGTCCCTCAAAATCAGGGACAGTTGGGAGATATGTATAAAAAAAAAAGGCTTAGGCTTTACCCAGGGCTTTTTTTCTTAGAGAATAGGTGCAGGAACTCCCCCTTTCTGAGTCACCTCTTTTCTCCGCCCCTACCCACCTACGAGCACCGTTCCTTGGTTTCACTCCCTACCCATCTCCCAGTACTGCCTTTTTTTAGAGAATACAGAACCAAGTATAATTTTGTAATTTGTATGAAATTTTTATGGAATTTGGTAATGATAACAAGAAAAGCACTAAAATAGATCCCCTGCAGCCAGTAACAATAGAGCCCACCCCCCCAGCAACAATAGATTCCCCATCAACAATGGACCACCCCCAACAAAATTCCCCCCAAGCAACAATAGACTTGTGGCATCAACAACAGATCTCTCACAGCCAGGATCAGTAGACTTTATGGCAGCCAACTAACAATAGACCCCTCCCTCAACAGTAGATGTCTCCCAGCAACAGCTGACCCCCAGCAATATAAGACCCCCCCCAAGCAACAATATATCCCCCACTAGAAACAGTAGACCTACTCAGCAACAATAGACCCCTAGTGCTGGAGGTGACAGAAGTGCGTTCCCCCACGTTCCCGCTGAAAAAAAGCCCTGGCTTTTCCTATACTTAAAAGTGTGCTTAGGACAGCATGGTGTCCACCAAGAGTCTTTTCTTTAAAATCCATATTTTTTCCCTGCTTGCAGTTATGCTGACAAACAAGCTCTCATAGTGGACCTGTTTTTACAGTAAACTGAGGTCAAACACATAAATAAATGCAGATAAATGAGGGGGAACAGATCAGTCAGTGGTAGAGGTAGGCCTTTGACCTGCTGGAACCCTCTTCTGTATCCTGTGTTTAAACAGCAGTGACACCATGCCCAGACGATATAACTCCTTGTCACTAAGCTCAGTGCCGTGTGTGAAATAATGTATGTAGAACGTGTCATTAATGTAACCAGGTCTGTTTGTTTTCATTTGATGAGGCAGTGTAAGGGGCAAAGGGGTTCTTCTATATATTTTTTTTGTTTTTCGCCTTTCTTTCCTGTCTGCTCTCAATGCCTTCCCTTCTCTCTCCATTGAAATGACGGAATCCCCAGTCTGTTTCCTCCTGTTTAATGCCGTTGCCTGGATCACCATGGCACAGGTCCAACTCTCTGAGCGTTTCCTCCACAGTCTGCAAAACTTGTCCTCTGCCTTTTACTTCTCTGTTCTACATTTTCCCACCACTTCCCTGCAACCAAACTTCTTCCAGTCCAGGATCACGCACGGATCTCTTTCCAACCCTCTGATTTGTACATTTCTTCACAGAAACTGCTCTTCCATCTTTGTAACTTGCAGAGATAACTGTCATTTATCGGGAGGAATCTGCTTGGAGCTCTGGTATATGTGCATGTGTCATTTGACAGAGCCGTCCTTAGTAAACCTGGACCCCTGCCTCTTCATGCCATTGTTTATGCAGCTGTGTGTAATGAAAACATTATTCTTTTGCATTTCTTTACTTTAAAGGCTGTGGTGGAGGCCATGGTTGTGGTTCAGGGTTTAGCTCTTACGTTGCCTTCAAAAATATATACACTCCCCAAGGATAATACAAGCTTACCCAATGTAACATTGAATCATTGTGAAATTCCAAGGATGGATCAGTGGGTTGTAGTGTGTATCTTCTACGGGCTTGCTATTGTACAGAAACATATGTCTAAATATGTACACAGGAGCATTTAAAAAGTTAACCAAGTAGACTGCTTTTAAATGCTGACAAAAAGTAACTGTTAAAAAAAAAAAAACTTTAACAAAGGAACTTTAAAAATATACTACGTTTTTCTGTATTAAAGGTACATTGGATTACGAGCATAATTCGTTCCAGAAGAATGCTTGTAATTCAAAGCACTCGTATATCAAAGCGAGTTTCCCCATAGGAGTCAATGGAAACTCAGATAATTCGTTCCACAGTGACTACTATTGTATGCAGTACCACATGTGGCCAGAGGTGGGGGGGCATCAAAGACACTCGGAAACACTCTGAGACTGCTTGGATGCACTCGGAGAGGCTCTGAGACACTCAGGAACGGAGTGTTTCCGAGTGCATCTGAGCGGCTCCAAATGTCACCGGCACCCTTGCACCTCTGGACAAATGTGGTACTGCACACCCCATTGGCTTGAATCTTGCTTGTCTTGCGAGACAGCGCTCGCAAACGGAGTCAGGATTTAAAAAAAAAAAATAGCTAGTATTGTGAAATGCTCCTAAACCACGTTACTCGCAATCTGAGGTATTACTGTACAATTACAATTAAAAATGGAATTGTATCTCTAGGAAAAACATATTTTTTTTTTGTTTAAGGGAAAGTACCTTTTGAGAAGTCCTAAATATCTCTAAGTGTCACACTTGCAAATTATTTAGCATGCCTGTACTCAACATTAGTTCAACAACAAAAATACACTCACCAGCCACTTTATTAGGTACACCTGTTCAATTGCTTGGTAACACAAATTGCTAATCAGCCAATCACATGGCAGAAACTCTATGCATTTAGGCATCTAGGCATGGTGAAGATGACTTGCTGAAGTTCAAACCGAGCATCAGAATAGGGAAAAAAGGGGATTTAAGTGACTTTGAAAGTGGCATGGTTGTTGGTGCCAGACGGGCTGGTCTGAGTATTTTAAAAACTGTTGATCTACTGGGATTTTTACGCACATTTATCTCCAGGGTTTACAGAGAATGGTCCGAAAAAGAGAAAATATCCAGTGAGCGGCAGTTGGATGAAAATGCCTTGTTGATGTCAGTGGAGAATGGGCAGACTGGTTTGAGGTGATAGAAAGGCAACAGCAACTCAAATAACCACTCGTTACAACCAAGGTATGCCGAATGCCATCTCTGAATGCACAACACAATCAAGCCTTGAAGCAGAAGACCAGGGTGCCCCTCCTGTCAGCTAAGAACAGGAAACTGAGGCTACAATTTGTACAGGCTCACCAAAATTGGACAATAGAAGATTGGAAAAATATTGCATGGTCTGATGAGACCCAATTTTAGCTGCTACATTTAGATGGCAGGGTCAGAGTTTGGCGCAAACAACATGAAAGCATGGATCCATCCTGCCTTGTATCAATGGTTCAGGCTGGTGGTGGTGGTGTAATAATGTGGGGGATATTTTCTTGGCACACTTTGGGCCCCTTAGTACCAATTAGAATGAATTGGTACATTCTAATTGGTACTAAGGGGCCCAATTCGTGAGGAGATCTCTACTGTTCCGATACCCTCCACGCTTTATACTTCATGCCCACAGGCACAATCATTACTTCCCTCTTTCAACCCCACCACTATAGATTAGGGATGAGCTGAACACCCCCCAGTTCGGTTTGCACCAGAACCTGCGAACGGACCGAAAATTCTCACGAACTTTAGAACCCCATTGACGTCTATGGGACTCGAACGTTCAAAATCAAAAGTGCTCATTTTAAAGGCTAATTTGCATGGTATTTTCCTAAAAAGGGTTTGGTGACCCGGTCCTGCCCCAGGGGACATGTATCAATGCAAAAAAAACTTTTAAAAACAGCCGTTTTTTCGGGAGCAGTGATTTTAATGATGCTTAAAGTAAAAAAAAAAAAAGTGAAATATTCCTTTAAATATCGTACCTGGGGGGTGTCTATAGTATGCCTGTAAAGTGGCGCGTGTTTCCCGTGCTTAGAACAGTCCCTGCACAAAATGTCATTTTTAAAGGAAAAAAGTCATTTAAAACTGCTTGCGGCTTTAATGTAATGTCGGGTCCTGGCAATATGGATGAAAATCAGTGAGACAAACGGCATTGGTACCCCCCAGTCCATTACCAGGCCCTTTGGGTCTTGTATGGATATTAAGGGGAACCCCGCACCCAAATTAAAAAAGGAAAGGTGTGGGGCCCCCAGGCCCTATATACTCTGAACAGCAGTATACAGGCGGTGCAAACAAGACAGGGACTGTAGGTTTGTTGTTAAGTAGAATCTGTATGTAATTTTGAACTGGTACATTTTTAACGTGTTTAGCTCCAGCCAAAAAAATCTATTTTAAGCTTTTTGGAAAACATAGGGAAGGGTTATCACCCCTGTGACATTTGTTTTGCTGTCTGTGCTCCTCTTCAGAAGATTTCACCTCACTTTTTGTCCCAATGACAAATGTTTTTTGAAAATTTGTTTTTTTTTGTGAAACAAGGATTGGTGATAAAGCATCAGTGGAAAGGAGAAAAGTTTTTTTCCATATTAACTCTTACAGGAGAGAATTTCCCTTCCTATGGGGTAGATTTCATCTCACTTCCTGTTGTCTCCTTCCGTTTTGCAAGTAGGAATCGTTTGTAAGTTGGATGTTTGAAAGTAGGGGCCTGCCCTATATACTCAGCAGAAATTTGGGCCTTAGGTGTTGTTGTGGCCACAACACTGTAAGCCCTCACAGGGTTCTGCTGTGAAATATTAGATCAAGAATTGTAATTACATGCCCCTGTTGAACAGAGGCAGAAAATTGGGCCTTTGGTGGTGGTGGTGGTGCTGGTGCCACAACACTGTAAGTCCTCACAGATACTCTTGGTGGGCGCAGAAACTGGCCCTGTTGTGAAATATTAGATCAAGAATTCTAATTACATGTCCCTGTTGAACAGGGGCTGAAAAATTAGGCCTTAGGCACTGGTGCTGGTGCCACAACACTGGAACACCTCACAGATACTCTAGTTGGAGTGCAGGAACTAGCCCTGCTGCAAAGAATTGCATCAAAAATTGTAATTACATGCCCCTGTTAAACAGGGGCTGAAAATTGGGCCTTAGGCACTGGTGCTGGTGCCACAACACTGCAACCCCTTACAGATACTCTAGTTGTAGCGCAGGAACTAGCCCTGCGGCAAAGAATTGCATCAAAAATTGTAATTACAGGCCCCTGTTAAACAGGGGCTGAGAAATTGGTGGCCTCGTGGCCTCCTCAAATGGTGACAGGACAGTGCATGCATCCCTGATCATGACCCACTGGCGTGGGGAAAAAAAACAAGCTCCCCTGACCCTGTCCTGGTGCCACAGTCGCACATTGATGGCCCTCTGCTCATGTGCAGCCGCTGCAGCATGGCCAACGTTGAGTTCCACCTGGTGGGCATGTCACAGATTAGGCGGTTCTTGGGCAGGTTAAATTCCTTTTGGAGGTCTGCCGGCCGAGCACTGGCATTATATGACTGGCGGAAATGCACACAGACTTTCCTGGCCTGCCTCAGGACATCCTGTAAGGCCAGGTACCTGCCCAAGAACCGCTGCACCACCAAGTTAAGGACGTGAGCCAAACAAGGCACATGAGTCATTTGTCCCTGTCGGAGGGCAGAGAGGAGGTTGGTGCCAATGTCACAAACCACCATTCCTGCCTTAAGTTGGCGTGGCGTCAACCACCTCTGAACCTGCCCCTGCAGAGCTGACAGAACCTCTGCCCCAGTGTAGCTCCTGTCCCCCAAGCACACCAGCTCAAGCACCGCATGGCATCTTTTGGCCAGCATACTTGAGTAGCCCCTTGAACGCCTACGGAGCACTGCTGGTTCTGAGGACCAAGCACAGGAAGAGGCCATGGAGGAAGAAGAAGAGGAGGGGGTGGAGGAGAGAGGTGTGTCACAATCATTAGTAGTGGCATTTTGGAGGCGTGGTGGCGGAACAACCTGCAACACTACTGCACCTTGTCCTGCATCCTTCCCAGCTGCCAGCAGAGTCACCCAATGTGCCGTGAAACTTAGGTAACGTCCCTGTCCATGCCTGCTGGACCATGAGTCAGTAGTAATATGCACCTTACCGCTGACCGCCCTGTCCAGCGAGGCATGGACATTGCCTTCTACATGCCGGTAGAGAGCCGGAAACGCCTTCCGTGAGAAAAAGTGGCGTTTGGGTACCTGCCCCTGAGGAACCGCACATTCCACAAACTTACGGAAGGGGGCAGAGTCTACCAACTGAAAAGGTAGCAGTTGAAGTGCTAGCAATTTGCCAAGCTAGCATTCAACCACTGGGCATGTGGATGGCTGGGAGCGAACTTCTTTCGGCGGTGCAGCAGCTGGGGCAGGGAAATTTGCCTGGTACAATCTGACGTCGGTGTACCGAAAGCAGATTGCCCACAAGTACTTGGCTGTGACACACCTAATTCTACACCTTCATTCCTCTCAGTGCAGGTCTCAGAGAGGACTGAAGGTATAGTGGGGTTGGAGATCTCAGCTGATGAGGAGCAAGGAGAGGTCCTCTTTGTTCTTTGGTGTGGGTCTTTTAGATACGCTTGCCAACGAACTGCATGGCAGGTCAACATATGTCTGGTCAAGCATGTGGTGCCCAAGCGGGAGATGTTTTGGCCACGCGAGATACGCTTGAGACATAAATTGCAAATAGCAGCGGTGCGATCTGATGCACTCGTCTCAGAAAAGGCCCACACCAAAGAACTTTTGGAATAACGCGCAGAGACAGCAGTGTCCTGCACATGAGGAGCTTTGCGGTGTGATGCAGTCAGTGTGCTGCCCTTAGGCTGGCCCCTGGAGGGCATCCTGCCTCGTTGGTGATGTGCCTCCTCCTCCTCTCTCCTATCAGGCACCCACGTTGAGTCAGTGACCTCATCATCCCCTCCCTCCTCATCACTGGAGCAAACCTGGCAGTATGCTGCAGCAGGGGGAGCATGACTGCCAGATTACTGTCCTTCTTGGGCACCCCCTCTGTCCGTGCTCACATTACTGCCTTCATCTAGGTCAGTATCATCATCAGAGCCTTCTAAACGCTGGGCATCCTCCTGGAGCATGTACCCAACACTGTGGTCAAACAGTTCGAGGGACTCCTCAGGAGGACATGGTGGGGCTAGGGAAGGAGTCACTGATGCCATTGAGCTGAGGGAAGAGGCCACGTTGGAAGCTGCTTTGCCAGACAAAGTACCCTAAGCATGGGTGAGAGAGGATGAGGACGGCTTGGTCATCCACTCGACCAAGTCTTCGGGAAGTGGCGGCTCAACACAGCCAGCTGCCGAAAAAAAGGCCAAGCATGTCCCACGGCCACGTGCTGATGAGGATGCACCGTCACCACGACCAGCACTGCTGCCTCTAGACACAGAGCCTGCTTGCCCTCTTTTATTGGCTTGTGATTGTCTGCCTCTCCTTGTTGGCCTTCCAGACATAATAATGACCTGCAGTGAGATGTAGCTGCACTAAGCTGGGATATATATATATATATATATATATATATATACTGATACTGCAGCTAGCAAGATCAACAGCCTGCCTGTAGTATGAGAACACCACCAATCTTCTACAGGTAGCTTTAGATGAATACTGTGCAGAGGACGCACTACACCAACGTTAAAATAATGTAGCTGCCTGCGGTAGTGATAGGATCAGTAAAACACCACCAACCTTCTACAGATAGCTTTAGCTAAACACTGTGCAGAGGACGCACTACACTAACGTTAAAATAATGTAGCTGCCTGCGGTAGTGATAGGATCAGGAAAGCACCACCAACCTTCTACAGGTAGCTTTAGCTGAACACTGTGCAGAGGACGCACTACACCAACGTTAAAATAATGTAGCTGCTTGCGGTAGTGATAGGATCAGGAAAACACCACCAACCCTCTACAGGTAGCTTTAGCTGAAAACTGTGCAGAGGACGCACTACACTAACGTGTAAATAATGTAACTGCCTGCGGTAGTGATAGGATCAGTAAAACACCACCAACCTTCTACAGATAGCTTTAGCTAAACACTGTGCAGAGGACGCACTACACTAACGTTAAAATAATGTAGCTGCCTGCGGTAGTGATAAGATCAGGAAAACACCACCAACCTTCTACAGGTAGCTTTAGCTGAACACTGTGCAGAGGACACACTACACTAACGTGTAAATAATGTAGCTGCCTGCGGTAGTGATAGGATCAGGAAAACACCACCAACCTTCTACAGGTAGCTTTAGCTGAACACTGTTCAGAGGAATCACTACACTAACTTGTAGCTTTAGCTGAACACTTGAGGAGGACGCACTACACTAACTTGTAACTTTAGCTGAACACTGTCCACTACACTAACTTGTAGCTTTAGCTGAACACTGTTCAGAGGATGCACTACACTAACTTGTAGCTTTAGCTGAACACTGTGAGGAGGACCCACTACAATAACTTGTAGCTTTAGCTGAACACTGTGCACTACACTAACTTGTAGCTTTAGCTGAACACTGTTCAGAGGACGCACTACACTAACTTGTAGCTTTAGCTGAACACTGTGAGGAGGACCCACTACACTAACGTGTAGCTTTAGCTGAACACTGTGCACTACACTAACTTGTAGCTTTAGCTGAACACTGTTCAGAGGATGCACTACACTAACTTGTAGCTTTAGCTGAACACTGGGCAGAGGTGGCACTACACTAACTTGTAGCTTTAGCTGAACACTGTGCACTACACTAACTTGTAGCTTTAGCTGAACACTGTTCAGTGGACGCACTACACTAACTTGTAGCTTTAGCTGAACACTGTGCAGAGGACGCACTACACTAACTTGTAGCTTTAGCTGAACACTGTGAGGAGGACGCACTACACTAACTTGTAGCTTTAGCTGAACACTGTGCTCTACACTAACTTGTAGCTTTAGCTGAACACTGTTCAGAGGACGCACTACACTAACTTGTAGCTTTAGCTGAACACTGTGCAGATGTCGCACTACACTAACTTGTAGCTTTAGCTGAACACTGTGAGGAGGACGCACTACACTAACTTGTAGCTTTAGCTGAACACTGTGCACTACACTAACTTGTAGCTTTAGCTGAACACTATGCAGAGGTTGCAGTACACTAACTTGTAGCTTTAGCTGAACACTGTGAGGAGGACGCACTACACTAACTTGTAGCTTTAGCTGAACACTGTGAGGAGGACGCACTACACTAACTTTTAGCTTTAGCTGAACACTGTGCACTACACTAACTTGTAGCTTTAACTGAACACTGTTCAGAGGACGCATTACACTAACTTGTAGCTTTAGCTGAACACTGTGCAGAGGTTGCACTACACTAACTTGTAGCTTTAGCTGATCACTGTGAGGAGGACGCACTGCACTAACTTGTAGCTTTAGCTGAACACTGTGAGGAAGACGCACTACACTAACTTGTAGCTTTAGCTGAACACTGTGCACTACACTAACTTGTAAATTTAGCTGAACACTGTTCAGAGGTTGTACTACACTAACTTGTAGCTTTAGCTGAACACTGTGCAGAGGTCGCACTACACTAACTTGTAGCTTTAGCTGAACACTGTGCAGAGGTCACACTAAACTAACTTGTAGCTTTAGCTGAACACTGTGAGGGGGACGCTCTACACTAACTGTAAATAGTCTAGCTGCCTGACTGTGGTACTAATAGGATCAGAAGAACACCAGCAATTTTCTTCAGGTAGCTGTAAATACTGTAACAACACAAGCCTGCCTGTCAGTAGGAAGATAATAACAGGAACGGATCTAGCTAAACTGAATACAGTGTGTATGTATATATATATATATATATATATATATATATATATATATATATATATATATACAACACCCGGGATGCATATATATATATACACAATACACTGTAAGTGCGGCTAACTGACTGACTGTCCTGGCTAATCTATCTAACTTAAATCAAATGATACTGTCTCTCTGTCTCTATCTCTCAACACTGGAACACACTGCACAGGGCCGCCGTGCAGGCAGCCTTATATAGTTTGGGGCGTGTACTAAACCCCCTGAGCCATAATTGGCCAAAGCCACCCTGGCTTTGGCCAATTACAGCTCTCTCTACAGAGGGTGCTGTGATTGGCCAAGCATGCGGGTGATAGTGCATGATTGGCCATTCATCAGCCAGCAATGCACTGCGATGCCGCAGTGAATTATGGGCCGTGACGCGCCACACGAATTTGGCGTGAACGGCCCATATCGTTCGCAATTCGGCGAACGGGCCAACAGACGATGTTCCAGTCGAACATGGGTTCGACTCGAACACGAAGCTCATCCCTACTATAGACGAGGTTGCTAAACTACTTGCTAATGTCCACCTTACCACCTGCCCTCTGGATCCTGTTCCCTCACAAATGCTACATTCACCCTCTGGCTCTATGCTACACTCTCTAACCCACATCTTCAATCACTCTCTAAAACATGCACTTGTCAGACCCATACTTAAAAAGCCCTCACTGGACCCATCCAATCTTAACAACCTACGCCCCATCTCCTTGCTCAGCTACTTATCCAAACTCCTCAAACGTTTGGTTTACAAACGACTGAGCATCCACCTCGCTGATAATAGCCTTGCTTGATCCCCTTCAGTCTGGATTTTGTCCTCAGCACTCCACAGAAACTGCTTTCCTAAAACTAACAAACGATCTATTAATGGCCAAAAACAATCAACACTATTCTGTACTCCTACTCCTGGACCTCTCTGCTGCCTTTGATACGGTTGACCACCCCCTCCTCCTCAAAAAACTCCACGCCTTTGGTCTTCGTGACTGTACTCTTCGCTGGTTCTCTCCCTTTTTATCCAACCGCACCTTTAGCATTTCCTACAACTCTACTTCCTCTTTTCCTCTTCCTTTCTCAGTTGGGGTCCCCCAAAGTTCTGTTCTTGGACCACTCCTATTTTCAATCTACACCTCCTCCCTGGGTCAGCTGATAGCCTCCCATGACTTCCGATACCACCTCTACTCTGACGACACCCAAATCTATTTCTCTACCCCTCAGCACACTCCCTCTGTCTCCTCACGTATCGTTAATTTACTATCAGATATATCAGTCTGGATGTCATACCACTTCCTCAAACTCAATCTATCCAAAACCGAACTTATAATTTTTCCTCCCCCATATGCCACTTCCCCTGATCTCTCTGTCAAAATCGATGGCAGAACTATAAGCCCATCCCCACATGCCAAGGTTCTAGGTGTAGTCCTGGACTCAGAATTCTCCTTTAAGCACCACGCCCAATCACTGTCCAAATCCTGCCGCCTCATCCTCTGCAAAATTTTCCAAAATTCGCCCCTTTCTAACCAATGACACAACAAAGCTCTTAATTCACTCGCTGGTCATCTCTCGCCTTGACTACTGCAACTCCCTTCTCATTGGCTTACCTCTACATAGTCTATCACCTCTTCAATCCATCATGAATACTGCTGCCAGACTCATCCACCTTACCAATCGCTCTGTCTCTGCTACCTCTCTCTGTCAATCCCTCCACTGGGTTCTGGTCGGTCAAAGAATTACATTCAAAATACTAACAACTGTGTATAAAGCCATCCACAATTTAGCCCCCAGCTACATCACTAGCCTAGTCTCTAAATACCAACCTACTCGTTCTCTTCGTTCCTCTCAAGACCTTCTGCTCTCTAGCTCCCTCATCACCTCCTCCCATGCTCGCCTCCAGGACTTTTCCAAAGCCTCTCCAATCCTATGGAATGCCCTATCCCAATCTGTCTGCTTATCTCCTACTCTATTAGCTTTTAGATGATCCCTGAAAACCCTTCTCTTCAGAGAAGCCTACCCTACCCACACCTGCAAAAAATCGTTGGTTTCCCCAAGGGATTTTTTAAGCAGCAAAACATTAAATGTAGATATATGAATGGGGTAGGTCAAAAATTCAGAAAAAATTCAGATATGCAATAGGTTTATTATAAAATACAAACTCTGGTTCACGTTTAACAAACAACAACATAAAACATCACTCATGGCCGAGAGGCCCCCAAGAGAACATATTGCCAGTTGCATGTACAAAAATTAATATCCACATGAATACCCCAATGCATTTTGACCCATTCTGGTCTTCTTCAGGGGGATTTAGATTCTAGGGAGATAGATCAAAAATAAAATTTGACTTAAAACTTTGGTCAATATACAAAGCATTTTGGTACATTATAAATTGTGCAGAAAAATGTCTCATCATATTTATGGAAGTGTATTTACCATTAAGTAGATAATGAAGTAGGGATGCATCACGCAAACCAGATTGTTAAAAACATTCAAGCTCAGAGATCCCAACGACCACACGTACCCCTTCCGCGCCCTCCAGGCGGATCCACAGTCCATCGGACTTACAAGGAGCCACACGCTTGGACCTGGAGGAGAGGACCGGGGGCAGGGCACCTGTAATTAGGTATATTAAAAAGCCTTACTATTGAGTATTCTGGAAGTGTTTAGTGTAGTTGAGCTACTGCAGATTGGCCCTTAGCGCAATAAATGTTGATTCATGTTAACTGGACCTATTAATTTTAGTATATGATTTAATAATGACATTAAATGGATAGAATTAAGTTAGTTGGGATTAATATAAGTGGGATAAATTAAATGGGAATATAATGAATGGGGTATAATGCCCAATTTAGTCAAAGTGTGAAAGCGAGTGTGCTGGGTGTGTAAAATGTGATGATGGAAGGGGTGTGGAAATGATATACAAGCATGTTGCAAAATGCAAAAAAATGTAGTGTGAAAAACAAAAAACGGTGTTAAGGACAAACCAAAAAGTGATTAAAACTATAAGAGTGTGTGTTAAGTGCCTGTGATGTTGAAAGAATCCATGTATCAGTTAGGCTAAATAAAATAGAAAGTGTTTTGAAGTGGAATACAAGTGTTAAAGTATTGACAAAACCATGTATATTACAATAATGGGGAAGTGGAGTGGCGATGGTAATTGTAAAGAACCCAAATAGGGAAAAGTGTAGCATGATAGGTTCAGAGGAGTACCAATGTCAGCCAGTCTTATATTCAAAGGGCTGCACTTACCTAGTGTTAGCTTCTTGAGATGTATGATAGCGGCATTCCCGAGATCACCTCAGGATCATCTGGGAACTGCCAATTTATGTCTTAAGGATTGCCTACAACCTGCAGGTGCCAAACTCCTCCCCATCACAAACTCCCCCACACATCCACACCGCTAATCTAGCGGCATCTGTGTGGCTCCCTCGGCGTTCCGGAAGGCGTGAGCCCCGGCGTTTGCCGTCACCTCTGACGCAATTGCATGACGTCACGACGTCATGTGCATGCGCGGGACAACCCGCACGCTCGTGACATCACCGACAGTCCGACAGAGCCACGCAGGAGCCTCCCCACAGTGGCCCTGGAGAAACCCTAGCCACACCTAACAACAACTGTTTTTTTTTCTCCATCAACTCACCCCCCACAGTGATTACCTTTTGTTTCCACTTGACCCTCCCTTCTAGATTGTAAGCTCTAACGAGCAGGGCCCTCTGATCCCTCCTGTATTGATTTGTATTGTAAGTGTACTGTCTGCCCCTCATGTTGTAAAGTGCTGCGTAAACTGTTGGCGCTATATAAATCCTGTATAATAATAATAATAATTTGATATTGCGTGGGAATACTGTGTCATGCCCACATCCCTAATTAGTAAAAAATATGGTCAAAAGACCCTCAAAATGGGATATTTAGGGCAAGATAAGTTCAAAAGTTACAACAGTGTTTTAATTCAAATATATTCATATATAAAGAAGAACATGTAGACATCATAAATATTCTGCGGTTTTACATATTAGTGTGGATATGAAAACAGGAATAACCATTTTCAGCTGTCAGGGAAGATATGAAACAGAAGAAATCCCAACATATTTCAAAAATTTAATAATTTCTTCTTCAGGGGTTGATTGTTATATGGGAAAACGTTTGTATAGATGCAAAAAAGTTATAATTAGACACAAAAATATATATAGAACAATGTATGTAAAGAAAAAAATGTGGGACCAGGATGTAAATATTTATATGCTAACCCAGTAGAGATAAGCCACATTCATAAAAAAAACGCACAGTTAAGAACAAGCGGGGTTAATGTGCTGCTGCGCGTTGTCAGCCATCCAGCCAGCGATGATGCCAGAGCCCATATCACTGCACCCACAAGAGGGCCCAGAGGGGAAGGAAGCAACCCAAAAGTGACAGTGAGCTTCAACTGGATCAATCTGCCAGAAATAAGCAGAGTGGTAACCAAAATTGCCATATATATATAGTACAGACATGGGCAGATAATACAATATACGAGATAGTGTGTAAAATAAAAAATAGGCTTTCCAGCCCTTGCTCTACCTCAGCTGTCCAGTGATGGAAACTGCCCTTATTCAGGGCCCAACAGGAAAAATTAGGCCAGAGCAGGAAAAGAGGCCACAGGAGACAGTATATGCAGTCTTGGCACTGCACAGGTTAAAGGGTTTCTGAAAAACAGGTAATGTATCATATATCTTGGTTTTAACTGGTAAGTCTGCACTAGACAGTCCAATGAGTTCACTGTACTCCAATGGCCTCCACAGTCACCAGATCTCAATCCAATAGAGCACCTTTGGGATGTGGTGAAACAGGAGAATTGCATCATGGATGTGCAGCTGACAAATCTGCAGCAACTGTGTGATGCTATCATGTCATTATGGACCAAAATGTTTCCATTATCTTGTTAAATCCATGCCTCGAAGAATGAATGCACATACTGTAATTGCAGACATCTACATTAAAAAATGCAGTGTGCCTTAACATATGATAACTTGTATATCTATATCTCCACTCCTTAACTCACCTCCTCGATCTCCTCAGGTATCACAAACTTATTGAATGACAAATCGGTATGGATGTCACACCACTTTCGCAAACTCAATCTTTCTAAAAACTGAGCTTGTAATATTTCCTCCTTCCCGGTCCCCCCCCATGACTTTATCATTAAGATCAACAACACAACCATTGGTCCCTCCACACATGCCAGGGTGCTGGGTGTAATCCTAGACTCTGACCTCTCCTTCAGCCCCCACACCCAATCACTGGTTAAATCCTGCCGCTTTAACCTCCGCAACATCTCCAGAATTCAACCCTTCCTGACTAATGACACCACAAAGCAACTTATTCACTCCTTGATTATTTCCCGCCTTCACTACTGCAACTCTCTCCTTATGGCCTACCCTTACACAGGCCATCCCCCCTTCAGTCTAATATGAATGCTGCTGCTAGACTAATACACCTCACTAATCGATCCGCGACTGCTGCTCCTCTCTGCCAATCCCTTCACTGGTTTCCTCTACCCCACCGTATAAAATTCAAAATACTAACCACAACATACAAGGCCATCCACAACATCGCCCCCACCTACATCACCTACCTCATCTGCAGATATCACCCAAATCGTCCCCTCCGCTCCTCCCAGGACCTCCTGCTCTCTAGCTCCCTTGTTACCTCCTCCCATGTTCGCATTCAGGACTTCTCCAGAGCCTCTCCCATCCTCTGGAACTCCCTGCCCTGGTATGTCCGATCAGCCCCATACCCTGTCTTTAGGAGATTAATGAAAACCCACTTATTCAGGGGAGCCTATCCCACACCCACCTAAGAACTGTACCCAAGCCACCCCATATCAAATCATCCCCAACTATTACCTTTTGTACTACCACCACCCCCTCCCTTTAGAATGTAAGCTCTATGAGCAGGGAGCTCCTGTGCCTTCTGTATTGAACTGTATCATATTTGTGCTGCCCCCCCCTTCTACATTGTAAAACGCTGCGTAAACTGTTGGCGCTATACAAATCGTGTATAATAATAATAATAATGTGTGTGTTTATGCAGACAGTCACACAAACGTTGTCGGGAATTCCGAACGTCAAGAACACGGTGACGTACAACACATACGACGAGCTGAGAAAAATTAAGATCAATAGCCAGTGCTGCTCTTCTGCTTGATTCCGAGCATGCATGGACTTTTGTGCGTCGGAATTGTGTACACATGCTCGGAATTTCCGAAACAAGTCTTGTTGTCAGAAAATTTGAGAACCTGCTCTCAAACAGTTGTCGGAAATTCCAACAGCAAATGTCCGATGGAGCATACACATGGTCGGAATTTTCGACAACAAGCTCACATCGAACATTTGTTGTCGAAAAATCCTGTCGTGTGTACGGCCCATTAGGGTCCATTTGCATCTTTGCATTAGATTTGAATAATACATATCAAAACATATGTTTTACTTGTGTTACCACAACACACGATACGGCGCACGCCACACTGCAGCACAATGTGGTGCAATTAATTTTAAATGACACCCCTAAACCACTGTTGTAGTAGCAGTCAAGGCATCCACACTACAGAGTACCACAATGCACATATCATGTGTTGCAGTGCACGTCAAAAAATTGTATATATATACAGTATCTCACAAAAGTGAGTACACCCCTCACATTTTTGTAAATATTTTATTATATCTTTTTATGTGACCACACTAAAGAGATGACACTTTGCTACATTGTAAAGTAGTGAGTGCACAGCTTGTATAACAGTGTAAATTTTCTGTCCCCTCAAAATAACTCAATACACAGCCATTAATGTCTAAACTGCTGGCAACAAAAGTGAGTACACCCCCTAAGTGAAAATGTCCAAATTGGGCCCAAAGTGTCAATATTTTGTGTGGCCATCATCAGTTTCCAGCACTGCCTTAAACCCCTTGGGCATTGAGTTTACCAGAGCTTCACAGGTTGTCACTGGAGTCCTCTTCCACTCCTCCATGATAACATCATGGAGCTGGTGGATGTTAGAGACCTTGCGATCCTCCACCCTCCATTTGAAAATGCCCCACAGATGCTCAATAGGGTTTAGGTCTGGAGACATGCTTGGCCAGTCCATCACCTTTACCCTCAGCTTCTTTAGCAAGGCAGTGGTCATCTTGGAGGTGTGTTTGGGGTCGTTATCATGTTGGAATACTGACCTGTGGCCCAGTCTCTGGCCCAGTCTTCAGTATACCACAGTACATATTGGCATTCAAGGTTTCCTCAAAGCACTGTAGTTCCCCAGTGCTGGCAGCACTCATGCAGCCCCAGACCATGACACTCCCACCACCAATGCTTGACTGTAGGCAAGACACACTTGTCTTTGTACTCCTCACCTGGTTGTCACCACACACGCTTGACACCATCTGGACCAAATAAGTTTATCTTGGTCTCATCTGACCACAGGACATGGTTCCAGTAATCCATGTACTTAGTCTGCTTGTCTTCAGCAAACTGTGGGCTTTCTTGTGCATCATCTTTAGAAGAGGCTTTCTTCTGGGACGACAGCCATCCAGACCAATTTGATGCAGCGTGCAGTGTATGGTCTGAGCACTGACAGGCTGACCCCCCACCCCTTCAACCTCTGCAACAATGCTGGCAGCACTCATACGTCTATTTCCCAAAGACAACCTCTGGATATGACGATGAGCACGTGCACTCAACTTCTTTGGTCGACCATGGCTAAGCCTGTTCTGAGTGGAACCTGCCCTGTTAAACCGCTGTATGGTCTTGAACACCATGCTGCAGCTCAGTTTCAGGGTCTTGGCAATCTTCTTATAGCCTAGGCCATCTTTATGTAGAGCAGCAATTCTTTTTTTCAGATCCTCAGAGTTCTTTGCCATGAGGTGCCATGTTGAACTTCCAGTGACTAGTATGAGAGAGTGAGAGCGATAACACCAAATTTAACACACCTACTCCCCATTCACACCTGAGACCCTATAACACATGACACCGGGGAGCATCTGTGGGGCATCCTCAAAAGGAAGGTGGAGGAGCGCAAGGTCTCTAACATCCACCAGCTCTGTGATGTCATCATGGAGGAGTGGAGGAGGACTCCAGTGACAACCTGTGAAGCTCTGGTGAACTCCATGCCCAAGAGGGTTAAGGCAGTGCTGGAAAATAATGGTGACCATACAAAATATTGACACTTTGGGCCCAATTTGGACATTCTCACTTAGGGGTGTACTCACTTTTGTTGCCAGCGGTTTAGACATTAATGGCTGTGTGTTGAGTTATTTTCAGGGGACAGCAAATTTACACTGTTATACAAGCTGTACACTCACTACTTTACATTGTAGCAAAGTGTAATTTCACAGTATAAATGACACTGGTAGGGAAAGGGTTAACACCAGGGTCGATCAAGGGGTTAAGTGTATGCCTGGGAGGTGATTTCTAACTGTGGGGGGGGAGTGGATGCACTGAAGGAAAAGAGAGATAGTGCTTCAGCTTTGCAGCGGTTTGCCCTGTTTACATAGTGCTGCTTTAACCACTTAACCACTTCAGCCCACTCCAGAAGAATTTACCCCCTTCCTGACCAGGCCATTTTTTGCGATAGATACGGGACTGCGTCGCTTTAATTGACAATTGCGCGGTCAAACAAAAAAAGAGCGACAATTTTGAAAAAAACACAATATTTTGTACTTTTTGCTATAATAAATATCCCCCCCCAAAAAAAAAAAAAAAAAACATATTTCAGTTTAGGCCGATATGTATTCTTCTAAATATTTTTGGTAAAAAAACCCGCAATAAGCGTATATTGATTGGTTTGCGCAAAAGTTATAGCATCTACAAAATAGGGGATAGATTTAGGGCATTTTTATTATTATTAATATTATTATTTTTTTTTTACTAGTAATGCGGTGATCAGCGATTTTTATCGGGACTGCAACATTGCGACGGACACATCGGACATTTTTGACACTTTTTTGGGACCAGTGACATTTATATAGCGATCAGAGCTACAAATAGCCACTGATTACAAATTATAAATGTCACTGGCAGGGAAGGGGTTAACACTAGGGATGATCAAGGGGTTAAATGTGTTCCCTAGTTGTGTTCTAACTGTTGGGGGAATGTGGCTGACTAGAGGAGGAGAGAGATCGTTGTTCCTACTTAGTAGGAACACACAATCTCTCTCCTCTCCCCTGACAGAACGGGGATTTGTGTGTTTACACACAAAGATCCCGGTTCTCGGTCTGTCACGAGTGATCGCGGGTGCCCGGCGGTCACCGCATCGGCTCCAGGGTCACGCTGCAGGCGTGCGCGCGCCTGCTACAGCATCTTTTAGAGCCGACGTAAAGCTGCAATGGCTCATGCAGGGGAGCCTTCCTGCCGCAGTATAACTGTGGCTGGTGGTTGGGAAGGGGTTAAAGACTGCCCACGGCAGATATACTGTGGCAGGGCAGCTCTATTGCGCGAAACAACGTACCCGTCGTTTCTCTGGCCACCAGCGATTGCTCCACAGAGAGGCTGAATGGGATGTCAGCCCGGGTGCACTGTTTATTAGCAAATACCCCAATCTAAGATTATTTAGTCCTAGATTGAAAGAATCTCATAAAGATCCATTCATATAACTGGCTCATGGGATTCTGAGTGATTCTCAGCCTACAGCTTCCATAGTATTACTGATTTATTACTTCATGTACAAATTCTAATTAGGAAACAAGGTAAAAAGTAAAAAAAAAATAGAGAATGACAAAAGTTCCAGACAAACTTGATTGCAGGAACTAATCAGAAAAATGTAAACAAATCTCTACTAGCTATTAATCCTATGTAATTTCAGTAAAAGCCTTTCTTGGTTCCCTTTTTTATTTTTGGCTGAATTTGCCCACCATTTTCCCAGGTCATTCTCCAAACTTATAAACTGTGGCTTTTGACAGGTGACAATGAAACTGTTGAATTAAAAAAAAACATGGCAAACAAAAGAAATGAACCAGAACAAAAGTAGTAAACGTATACCGAGGAAGAGGGAGAGGATTTTTTAATGCGCTGAGCTTACAGAACTGTACTAGTCATTACAATTTTTTTTTTTGTCAAATTTTCTATTTTTATCATTAAATGAGCCATAGTTTTTATAAGCAGACTGAATTGACTGTAAAATGCAAAACTAACAATTTTGAATCCTTTCATGCCTAAGCCTATTTTTGACATTTGTTGCTTACAGATTACTATAAGTCGCTGATCACAATACTAGTATATTCATAGCTGCCTAAATTCCAGTATATATACACTACCATAGTTTGCAGGTGCTATAACTTTCACACAAACCAATTAATATACACTTATTGTTTTTTTTTTTTTAACCACTTCCATACCGGGCCTATTCTGGCACTCCTCTCCTATTTGTAAAAATCCTCATTTTTTTGCTAGAAAATTACTCAGAACCCCCAAACATTATATAATTTTTGTTAGCAGACACCCTAGGGAATAAAATGGCGGTCGTTGCAACTTTTTATCTCACACGGTATTTGCGCAACAATTTTTCAAATTTAATGATTTTAAAAAATAACAAAACAGTAAAGTTAGCCCAATTTTTTTTTGTATAATGTGAAAGATGATGTTACGCCAAGTAAATAAATACCCAACATGTCACGCTTTAAAATTGCGCACACTCATGAAATGACGCCAAACTTCGGTACTTAAAGATCTCCGTAGGCGACGGTTTAAAATTTTTTACAGGTTACATAGTTACAGAGGTGGTCTAGTGCTAAAATTATTGCTCATGCCCTAACGCACGCGGTGATACCTCACATGTGTGGTTTGAACAGCGTTTACATATGTGGGCGGGACTTACGTGTGTGTTCACTTTTGGGCGTGAGCTACTGGGGACAGGGGTGTTTTAAATAATTTTATTTTTTTTTATTTTTTTTTTTTTACTTTATTTTTTTTTATTTTTACACTTTCTTTTCCATTTTTTTTATCACCTTTATTCCTATTACAAGGAATGTAAACATCCCTTGTAATAGGAATCGTTAGTGACAGGTCCTCTTTATGGAGAGATGCAGGGTCAATAAGACCCCGTACCTCTCCTCCAGGCTGGAAAGCATGAGATCGGGAAAAAAAATCCACGATCTCATGCTTACCAGCCGCGATCGCGGCTTTGTTTACATCTGTGCACCCCGGACGTGACATCATAACGTCGTGCCCGGGCCTGCGACGGTCATAGAGATGACTGGCGGTCACCGGAAATCTCTATGTTTGTCATCCGGCGGTGGGCGATTCTTTGTCCGGGTCCCCGATGGCACGGGAGAGCTCAGAGAAGCACCAGATGGCGGTGGGGGGAGGATGTCCCCTCCTATCGCCTGTAAAAACGATCAAGCGGCGTTCTGCCGCTATGATCATTCTTATGGTGCACAGAGTCACCGTCTGAAAACAAGGATATCTGAATGATGCCTGTAGCTGCAGGCATCATTCAGATATTCCTACTGAATATGACGTCTTTGGGCGGGAAGTGGTTAACCAAAGACATGTAGTAGAATACATTTTGGCCTAAACTTATGAAGAAATTTGATTTTATTGGATATGTCTTGGAACTTTTTTTTCGATATTTCGGTCTTTTTTCAGTTATATAATAAAAAACCCAATGGTGGTCAAACACTGCGAAAAGAAAGCACTATTTGTGAGAAATGATATAAATTTAATTTGCTTACAGTGTTGCATGAGTGCACAATTGCCAAAGTAGCGCAGTGCTGAATAACAAAACATGCCATGGTCTTAAAATGGGTAAAACCTTGGTCAGGTTGTTAACTTGCTCCTTATTTATGTTGGTTCTGATATTCTCCATCTCCACAATGCTTGCTTATTGACAGAAGCAAACCCAAAACCACATTCACAGCCTGTGAATTTGAATGTGTATGCACAGCAAAAGATCATTGGGTGTCTAAATCATAACTGAATGCGTATGGCCAGCTAAAGGTCCAAGTTGTGACAAATCTCTGAGATATGATGCTTCAGTCTTTCTGCTTAGTAGAAATGCCCAGAATTATAGAACATACATGCACATACATGTATAAATAATTCTTTATAACCTCAGCACATAAGATCGCTCACATTTCCATATTTCTACCACACATCTAGTAAGTGATATCGTTGTCACAGGTGATAAATACATCAGAAGTAACTGCAAGGGGAAGGTAAGAAGTGTACATGGCTCCATAAAAGCATTTTATTCCTCCCTGGACATCTCCCCAGACTGAGTCCCACCTGAAATCATTTTAAATGTCATGGCATACAGCAGTTTCCATGCTGGGGAGTAGCAAAGCTCCCACTCCATGATCCCAGAGGTGTATTCAGCCTATCAGTCTTCCTTTGTATCCAACATTCAGTGTAGACACAGTCTATCTCAGTCTCTTGTCACTCAATAATACTCCAGACTTCGTTATATAAAACACATGACCATCATGTCATATTTAGGATTTCAAGTCACTGAATGAACATTGTGCTCAACTATAGTAAAAAAATGTGCTATATCATTGTCAAAGTCAATTTTAGTGATATCTTTGATAGGTCCAAGGCTGCTTCTATATATTAAGAGCATATGTATTAAACTAGAACATTGCGATCTACTTAAAATATAACATGCTTTTAAAGCAGTATGAAAATACGTAATGAAAGCACTGAGTGGCAGTTAAACAACAGTAAATGTATAGGCCATTTTGTGCCACCTTTGATTGAAAGCATATTGGTAAGGTCTTGGTGACAAATAGTTGTAAGAAAAGATTTGGAGTCTTTAGCAATCCTCTGATAATAATAAACAGCTCCCAAAAATAAAATGTTTTACAGTAAGTTCATCTAACAGAACTTATTTTTTTACATGTATTATTAGTTTATTGTTTATTGATTTATTAGTTCATTTTTGAACAAGATATTACAAAAATATGTGGCTCGAGACTTTTGCTGGATTTCTTTTACAGGAAGTTGAAAAATAACAAACCGACTGGCCTGATCACCAAGTGAAAATAAAGGAAAAACCCTAAAGAAGAATACTTATACAGCTACCTTCTCTAAGAATTGGTACGTGGAAAAATAATACATTTCATACAGTTATATTATCTAAGAATTGGTATGTGGCAATATAATACATTTCATATAGCTACCTTGTCTAAGAATTGGTACACGGCAATATAACAAATTTCATACCTTATCTACGAATTTGGTAAGCGGCAATATAATAAGTTTAATACAGCTACCATGTCTAAGAACTAGTAAGCGGCAATATAATACGTTTAATATAGCTACCTTGTCTAAGAATTGGTAATCAGCAATATAATCAATTTCATACAGCTACCTTGTCTAAGAATTGGTACGTGGTAATTTAATACATTTCATACAGCTACCTAAATCACTTTCCCCATTCAGAATGGAGCTCTGCCTTGTTTACATAGACAGAGCTCTGTCCTGTGTCTCTTCCACATGACTGGTGGGTGCTGGTGTACATCCATTGACCGGGACCCGCTGACAAACCCCAGCAGAAGTGACGCATGTGCACGTGCCCCCTACCCGGAAGTGTAGAATCACACATATATACATGATTCTGCACAGCGTGGCCGCCCAGGAGCAGAAAATCTGCTATGGGGTGGTCAGCAAGTGGTTAAGGTAGAACTAAAGGCAAAACTATTTGTGTAAGGGAGGGTTATAACCCTCATCAGATTTTTTTGCCACTTTTTTACCTGTTCTACTGGGGAGCTTTCCCTTCACTTCCGGTCCCATAGCCATAACAGGAAGTGAGGTAATCCCTGGTTGTCACCGGGATCACCAGTACCATACCTCCCAACTTTTTGAGATGCAAATAAGGGACACCTATTAGCAAAAGTATGTAGGCATAGGACACACCCCCTGCCACACCCCCTTAAAGGAGAATTATACAAAAATAATTATTAGTTAAACCCACAAGTGCTTTTTTTAATATTTCTATTCCTTTATATTGGCTTTTGAGATGTACAAATGCAAAAATGTAAAAACTGGATGAAAGTTTTAGCACTGGGAAACACTTTTTGATAGATGAATATTGCATTTTATATACAGGTATATGCATCAGATCAAAATTAGGGACAAATTAGGAGGAATGAGGGACAAAGGGACTTTGTTGCAAATCAGGGACAGCCCCTCGAAATCAGGGACAGTCCCTCGAAATCAGGGACAGTCCCTCGAAATCAGGGACAGTTGGGAGCTATGTTGCTGTAGTGCACAGGTCTTTGCCACTCCCTTTTGCTGATAATTTGTTGACCTTTGTACACATGCTTGTAATTATGGAACCAGAGGGACATTGTTCTAAATCGGGGACAGTCCCTCAAAATCAGGGACAGTTGGAAGCTATGCAGTACTAGTACCCCCGTTGGAAGTTTCCCTCTCCTCAAACCCATCATTTGGGATTTTCTATCACTGTCAGTGATAAAGGTAAACAAGACAAATAGAGACAATGACTATCCCTAACGGGAGCACAGGCAGCAATAAAAACCTGGCAGGTGTTCTAATCCTTCTCCACTCTTTCTAAGACTAAAAAAGTTTTGCCTTTATTTATTTTTTTATGTTAACGATTTGTACTGTAAGTTATAGCTACAGTAAATTTTTAGTAGGGGTTCCCTGAAACCTAAAATTCATTTTAAGGGTTCCTTTATGTTAAGAGGGTTGTGAAAGGCTGGATTATGTACAGTTCTACAGAATTGTTATGAATTCATTGAAAATATTAAATTGCGGCCTTTCTGTAAGATCCATAATGCAGGTGTCAGTGTGCTCACGGTCTCCCTCCCTCTCGGGGTAAGGATGCACATCTTCTCTCCCATCCCCCTGCGCTGACAGCTGAATTCCTGGCTGGATCGCATGTGCTTTTTTTTTTTTTTCCCTTCTACTTTTCCTCCATGAGTTTGTTTACAACTGCTACCAAGAGCTGCAGCTACTCTGATTTTATTTTAAGGATGGTCGATGACTAACAAAGTTAAAAGGAGCTTAGCACTAAAAACAGACCTATTTATAGATTACTGTTGTTTCGGAGCATTATTATACTGTACTGTATAAAG
The DNA here is from genome assembly GCF_042186555.1 of Aquarana catesbeiana. Classification (NCBI taxonomy): domain Eukaryota; kingdom Metazoa; phylum Chordata; class Amphibia; order Anura; family Ranidae; genus Aquarana; species Aquarana catesbeiana. Next base: position 417,420,635 of record NC_133328.1, read on the forward strand.
TTTTTCTTTCTGTGGCAGGAGCTTGGATACCGTCAGGTTCAGTAAAGGTTAGCTGGTATGTTGCCGCAGGGAAGTCGAGTGGGCTGTCTCCATCAGCTCTGGGATTAGACTACAATGACACGATCACATTCACTGCACACAGGTGTGCCTAAACTGCTGCCACCAATAGAGAGAAAGGAAGCGAATTGGAAATTATAACTCAGATCGCATTCCATGGAAATACAACCTACATCATTCATAGTGAAAAAACTTTATTTGTTTGCAAACCTTATCATTGCTTTATTCTAATTTGGAAATCGCATGTACAGTAACACGCTACATGTATCTGTTAGTTTTGTGTCTATAATCCCCTCTTATCCGTTATACTAGGCTGGCTTCCATGTGAATCTGGATAGGTCACACACTTTTGTAATAAGACTAAAAAAAAAGAAAAAAAAAAAGGCCAATAACCACCCATTACGCTGTGACCCAGTTCCCCTCCACTACAATTATCACAATCCATTTCCTGAAATCACGTCTTCCTAATCTAGCTACAAAGTGATGAGAAGAGTTCCCATCTCTCTCCCTTTAATGCAGGACACTTATTATAGAAGATGCATATTGCATTGCGGTACTGCGTCCATTCAGATGCAGGCCATTTTTACTGTAGGGATGAAATGGAAAAAGTCTTTCATGTGATTTATGCGGTGAGGGGGCTGCCATAGTGTGTATACATGGCCGTAATATAGTCTGCTGGATGGCAGTGGAGAAGGGGAAGAGAGGGACACTTACTGCTCCATTAGTGCTTTCTAATTGCACACTTCTCTACTCTGCACTAAGTTGGCAAAGTTATGCCTAGGGATGGCTCAAACAAAGATAGCAAGAAATGTTGCTGGATAACCACAGGAGATTAAAAAAGAATGTATTTGTTAGATATGTAGAATAATGGTACTGTATTTACTGTATACCATTTATATCAGCAGGATGGACTTTATAGTTTTAGTTTTTAATGAAAAAATAGACAAATTTTAAAGGGCTCTAGGGAAGACTATTTTCTAACATGGTTACAGAACATAATATCGCTGTCAGTTTGGAAAATCTAAACATGAAAATAAAACTATAATAGTATTAAAGACACAATTATTATCAGGGTCAGATGTAGCAGAGGCAGTTTTTCTAATTTTTTTAACGAAAAATGTACAAAATCAGATGCACATACACTATATCTAAGTATTGGGACGCCTTTACATGCACATGAACTTTAATGGCATCCCAGTCTTAGTCCGTAGGGTTCTATATTGAGTTGGCCCACCCTTTGCAGCTATAATGGCTAAAACTCTTCTGGGAAGGCTGTCCACGAGGTTTAAGAGTGTCTATTGCAATGTTTGACCATTTTTCCAGAAGCACATTTGTGGGGTCAGGCACTGATGTTGTACGAGAAGGCCTGGCTTGCAGTCTCCACTCTAATTCATCCCAAAGGTGTTCTATCGGGTTTAGGTCAGGACTCCGTGCAGGCCTGTCAAGTTCCTCCACCCCAAACTTGTTCATCCATGTTTTTATGGACTTTGCTTTGTGCACTGATGCGCAGTCATGTTGGAACAGGAAGGGGCCATCCCCAAACTGTTCCCACAAATTTGTGAGCATGAAATTGTCCAAAATGTCTTGGAATGATGATGCAATAAGAGTTCTCTTCACTGGAACTAAGGAGCCAAGCCCAACCCCTGGAAAAAAACCCCACAACATAATCCCCCCTGCACCAAATGATTTGGGATGAATTAGAGCAGACACTTCGAGCCAGGCCTTCTTGTCCAACATCAGTGCTTGACCTCACAAATGCGCTTCTGGAAGAATGGTCAAACATTTCCATAGACAAACTCCTAAACCTTGTGGACAGCCTTCCTAGGAAGAGTTTAAGCTGTTATAGCTGCAAAGGGTGGGCTAACTCACTAATGAACCCTAGGGACTAAGACTGGGATACCATTAAAGTTCAAGTCCTTGTAAAGGCACGTGTCCAAATACTTTTGACAATATAGTATACTAGCACAACCTCAGGCTTGCTCTGTGCTGCTTCCCCACATTTCTGTTCAGGGATTGTGCAACGATAACAGACGTGAATTACCTCCTGATCCCCTTCCTTGAGACTACATGCCACATGAGTCCAAGCGCCACCGTGCATGCATGCCTTGTCTTATGGCTGCCTGTGCATATTGGCACAGGCAGCTGGGTTGTGGTCTTTCTCTTCTGGGAGTGTGCATATAAGGGGAGCTTCATATGACCCCTGCAAGGCAACAGAGCTATCTCAGAAGAGGAAATTTGGTGCAGGGGTCTTTGGATCTTCTTTTAAAGAAGAAGCTGCAGACAATGTCACTTTCCATTTAAAGCAGAGTTCCAGCCAAAAGGGGGTATTCCGCTTTAAGGCCCCCCCTTCTTCACCAAATGGAAATATTTTTTTTGGGGGGGGGGCAACTGGTTTTGAAAGATACTCCCTACCACTACTGCTTGGATCGCCTAGATTGCCTTCCTCCCCATAGTCTTCTGTGACACATCACAGGTCCCAAAGGATTGCTGGACCATTCACCATGCGCAACCCGGCTCGTGCGTGTGCAGTGGGCACCCAGCTGTAAAGGCCGCAAGCCGTCACAGCCGGGTGCCAACAGTTGAGATGCCGGCGCTGGAGACAGAAGTCTGAGGGAAAGAACGGCGCAGGTGAGCACATTGTTGGATCCTTGGACAGGTGAGTGTCTTTTTATTAAAAGTCAGTAGTTACAGTTTTTGTAGCTGTTGACTTTTAATAAACATAAAATTGACTGGAGCTCCTCTTTAAGCTGCTGTATTTGCTATTACATTTTTAATGCTTAATAACACTTTAATTATATGGTGCCTTCAACTGCCGACCACACATACATGAATTTGAATCATTGCTTCTGTGTTTGGCTACTGCTTGTACTTGTACTTGTATCACAGTTTATCTGTTGTAATGCAGTAGGGATGCCCCCAGTTCTGCTCTGTGTTATCTGGGCTGTCTATTCCCATGAAGCTATGGAGGGTGTGGACAAACACAATACTCCTGGGTGTCAGTCATGAGTCCCATATAATATCATAGGAAGGAATAGGGACAAAAACACTTTAAGTGGCTATATTGGAACTCTACACTTACTCTACAGTTACACTTATGTTAATAGGTCCCCAAATCCTCCCACTCAGTCTTAAACTCACTTGTCCATAAACCGCTAAGATTTTCACTGTGTGGCTTCCACAGTGCTGCACAAATTGTCAGAATAGACTTGTTTGGGCTGCATGTGCACACTGCAATCTCCATTCAATGCTATGGTAGGTTCCTACTCCCTACAAAATATGAACTCACCGTAGGACTGAATAGAGGTTGTGCAGTTACACATAAATGCCAAATATAATATGCAAAATACCCTGGAAAAATATTGTAAATAGAGGTTTCCTGAAAGATAGGAGCAATAAAATGTATTTAGATGCCTTTCAAGGAGTAATGTGCAAAATTCCCAATCTACAATAAATATTACTTCATCATGATACGTTGATGTTCATCCAAACATGATAGCTACACAGGACCTTAGGGGTGTAATTTTACTATTTTCTGGAGTGGAATTTTACCCCATTTTTCCCTATTCTTAATAAAATTTATATTTTACAAATTTAAATATAAAAATTGTGTTTTCTCACAGTAAAATATACAGCTAATGAGGAAGTGTGAGCTACTAAAATCCCTCTGCTCCGAATATCTGTGGTGTGGTGACTCAGTATACTAAAAAAAGGTTATTTCTCCTGTTCTCTAAAGAGGAGAACACTCACAGGGACTTTCATACAGGAACTTAGGGTGTTCTTGATGGAAAAGTAGATCTAGCATCAGCAAAACGTGTATAAATTTGGTCTTTGTGCCTAAATTGGCCCTAATATATGTATGAATGTGAGTTAGGGACCTTAGATTGTAAGCTCCTTGATGGCATGGACTGATGTGAATGTATACTATACAGTATATATAAAGCGCAATGCAACTTGTCGGCACTATATAAGTATCTGTAATAGAAATAAAACAAATATAGAGACATAGAGGGAATGCATTACCAGCTTGGTGGATTTACAAAGTAACTTTCTCTACCTTTACAGTACTATGTGCTTGGGGGAGTTCAGGAAAAGCATTGATTTATTTCATATGTTGGTGGTCAGATTTTTTTTCTAATAATTGAAAACCAATCAAATAATAATTTTTCCCTTCACTGTTGTCCAGCCTGAAAGCATGTATTATTGGTACCTAAATGAGAAATGGAACACATTGAAAAAGTACAGTATGTGAAGACTTATTAAAGAGGAAAAAATTATTTCCTACATTATTTCATTTCTATGGCCATTGGTGGGATTTCCACATATTGTGTAGTGGTATGTAGTTCAGATCCAGGGTGTACACCGGTTACCATATTTTAAGTCAGGAAATAATTATTTTTTTCTATGAAATAATTGGCTATTAATGTCTCTAATGCCCTGTACACACGACCGGTTTTGCCGTCGGAATAAACTCTGAAGGTTTTTCCGACGGAGTTCCGACGGAATTTCGCTCAAGCTGTCTTGCATACACACGGTCACACCGAATTCCGACCGTCCAGAACATGGTGACGTGCAACACGTACGACGGGACTAGAAAACAGAAATGCAATAGCCAGTAGCCAATAGCTTCCGTCTCGTACTTGCTTCAGAGCATGCATCATTTTTGGTGCGTCGGAACAGCATACAGACGAGCGATTTTCCCGATAGTAATCTGTTCCGTCGGAAAAATATAGAACATGTTCTCTATCTAAGTCCGTCTGAATTTTCGACAGAAAAAGTCCGATGGGGCATACACACGGTCAGATTATACGATGAGAAGCTCCCATCGGACTCTTTCTGTCAGAAATTCCGCTCGTGTGTACGCGGCATTAGGGTTTATCTACCTTCTTCTGGATCCACAGAGCAGCGATTGCCAAAGCAAACCCACTGAAACGTACGTATTGGTAAATAAGCTGAAATGTCTGCACTTTATTTGTTTTTCCCAAAGAGCTAAAATAGGAGTCTTGGTATATTATATTAACAGTTGTTCTGTTTTTTTGCTAAATAAAGATTGTCAAAAGATATTTAAAATTGATACACTTAGGAGCTTGTCTCCTTCTGCATAACATACAAAAAAATTCCAAAGACTTCTAAAGTGTCCAGCACAGCTTCTTTTTCGTCTGGCTGGAAGAGGAAAGTTTACAATTCTATATCGGTGTTTCTCTGCTTTTTTTTTCAGTCGTGGCACCCATTAAAATTCCGCACAGTCTTAAAGCGGAGTTCCACCCATTTAAAAGTCAGCAGCTACAAAAAGTGTAGCTGCTAAATTTTAATAAACAGACATTCTCCTGTCCCACGGTCCAGCGATGCGGGAGCCCACAGCCTCGCTCCTTTCCGCGGCGCCGGCATTGTAACTGTGGGCGCCCAGCTGTGACTGCACAGCCGGGTGCACACTGCGCATGCGCGAGCCGCGCATTGTGAATGGCCGGGCAATCTTCTGGGACCTGTGACGTGTCCCAGAAGATTGCAGGGAGGGAGGGGGGAGAGGTTATTTTCCGCTTGGCGCTGCGGCCTGTCAAAACTGGGTACCAAACCCCTCCCCCAAAAAAAAAATTACATGCCAAATGTGGCATGTCAGGGGGTCACCAGTACTTAAAGTGGAAGTTTTCCATTTTTGGGTGGAGCTCCGCTTTAGGGGAGCCCAGTCTAAAATGCAGCAACATCCACACACCTAGGACACCCAGCATTTACACAGCAAATATACTTTTGCACACGAGTACTGACTGGTTTTCCAGTGTTTCTCTTCTCCTTCATTTTCTCTCCCTCATGCTGCCAATGTGACCCCGGTGCTGTTGGAGAGGGGCAAACAAGGAGCACCTGTTGTGTTCCTAACCGAACACAACTGATGTAATCAGTCGTTAGAACACTAGTTGCAATGCTTCACAATAAAAACTGTGGCTTTGTGTAACAAAAAGGCAGGCTTGATTCACTTGCCGATTATGGACAATTATTGGGCAATTTAAGGGAATTTTTAGGTATTTTGCCAAGGCAACCCTAAAGAACCCAGAAGGAACCCCAGGGTGTGACGACATCCTGGGCAATGCACATTTAATACAAACATTTCACTGTGCTTTTAAGGAGGGTTGGGCTCCCTCCAGGCACACCTGCCCTTAACCTATCCATTGTTAAATGTGCTCCTGCTATGCAGACTCTGGAAATTAGGACCGCAGTGTATACAGAGGTCCCTTGTTAAGGGCACTGTAGCTTATGCATATATTTGCAAATGTGTGCAAACGAAACACTCTGTTTTTAACTTAAAAACTTAAAATGATAGGGTAAATTCGGTTGTTTTGCATGCTGGCTGGTGTGCAGGGAAATCTTTTGTTTGTTTGTGCTGTTCATTGGTTCCTATTTACAAATAAGTGAACCTTAAGTTTTAGTAGCACACGGGAAGAATAAACACCTCTTTTAGAAGCATTTTTCCTTTTTTTTTTTTTTTTTTTTTAGGCAGCTCTGTATGAGCCACTGTGTCCATGCACATTGTGGCATTTAGATTTGTATTTTAGAGCAGCATTTATGGGCATAAAACATGCCCCAAACCTGCCTTCAGAGCATATTGGCATAGTTTTCTTCTAAATGTACACATATGCACGTAATTTCATTTTTAGTTGCTAGAACAAATGAATATTCTAGCCACTAGAATGAAATTACATGCATATGCTTATAAACGCCATATGCGCATAAACGTGCAACGTGCATAAATACAAACCAGACTGAGCATTTTTATGCTGTATTTTTCTGCCATCTTTGGGCAGAAAGATCCAGCATAAATAGAATTATTTTACTATATAGCCATAGACTGCAGATAGATAGCAGGGCCAAAGGGAGGATCCCCAAGTGTTGTGGGTTTAGGACAGCTGCCCCTTTTGCCCTACAGTAGAGTGGCTCTGTGTCTGCCATATTGTAGCAGTGCTCTGGAGATTTGCAATACAATTGTGTAAAACAAAAATACTGTAACATGTGTCTGAATGAAATTGCAAGTGTTGGCAGAGTTTGCAGAGACTAAGCAGGGGGAGAGAAAGAGCAGCCACAGGCATCACTGGGGAGGACAGCGGGATGAGGACTGTGCAGCTGTAACATCTGAGACACTTTGTAAGTTACAAGTACAATGCACACCTGCTCAGACTGCTGTACTGTGAAAGAATGAGTTAACTATTTATATTAGACTGTCGAGCTGGCACCTTTTTCTACACTACCATTAATGTAACATCTGTAACTGCAGATTTTGTATGTAGGTAGAACCAAAACTATATAAACCATCATCTGTTTCTACAGCCATCAAAGGAGAAATGTATGAGTTTGGATGCCAGCAGAATCCATTAAGCCAACCTGTGTTCACTCTGAAGTGCCTATCCTGCCAGCACAAATGCTAAATCAGCTAAAGGCATTTGTCCATATTGACACCTAACTTTTTTTTTTTTTACAACCAGGGAGCTCTAGTATACCAACTGCAAGTCATAGTTGGAACTGAGGGTAAATGATGGTATTCTCTCCATATCTTTTTCTAGGCTTTAGGGCTGCAAAGGTGATGCTACATTCAGGCACTCTTGGGTGGCAGATTAGAAACTTCAGGATAAAAACAGAATCAAGATCCTTAACAAGGAACTCTAGTCTCCCCCAGAAAAAAAATTAAGTTAGCAGCTACAAATACTGTCAAGGGATCCAGCGTTGTCCTCACCCGAGACGATTTTTCAATCGGCTTTGGGTCCAGGCACCAGCATCTTAAGTAAAGGAAACTGGCAGCCTTGCAATTTTATAGCCAGTTCCCACTGCACAAGCCGCGCTGCGGTTTGTGAATGGTCCCGCAGTCTTCCTGGACCTGTGATGTGTCCCAGAAAGCTGCAGGGGAAGTGTGTGGGGGTGGGGTTGGCGAATGTCCAGTCATGAACATTGGGTGTACTGTACAAGCCCCCACCCTAAATATGCATCTAAATATTTTGGGTATATGTAGTACACCCTACCTCTTTTTTTTTTTTTCCTTGCATATCTCACTTTGCATTTACTGACAATTCCTGGCTGTCATTTTGACAGCCAGGAATTGTTTGTATTTTCACACGAGCAGGACTTTTTGCTTCTGTGTAAACCGAACTGAACTGCGGTTGCAGTGTCTAAGTTGTACAATTTTCCCTTAGATTTACCAAAACTATATAATGTGAGGTCAGACCTAAACACTTTCAATTTGTGTGCAATCAGGCAGGCCCTTGCACTATATAGTTGAAGGTAAATCTAAAGAAAATTGAACAAGAAAATTGCCAGCTTAAAAGTTATGATCATTGTAAACTCCCTGGTCCATTCATACCAGATCAAAAGAGTGACTTTTGATCTGCAGATGATACCAGTTAAAGCAAAACAATGTACCTTTTGAAACCACTTAATAACCATTAGTTAACTCTAATTCAAGCAGATGAGGCAAAGTGCATAATAGTGATTTTCTTAGGCCAAAGCAATCAGGCCCTCTCAAACGCCAGATATAAGAATGTCCAAACAGGGGTTGCTGCACTTAATATTTATTAGAAAAAAAAATTACAAATAACGTAGATGGGATTTGTACATTATTTGTATTTTTTTTATAGTTATTTTAAATAAATATTAGGTGCAGCAATCCCTATTTGGAGATATAGATATAGATATAGATATAGATATAGATATAGATATTGTATAGAGCCAGCCACTATTGGTCTTCTGGACACGCTAGAGGTCTGACTGTCATGCTGATTCATTGGCTTTAGCACTTTGAATCACTGACTTGGAATAGGTATGCAGATTTTTCTGATTTCACATGTCTGCTCCAGGTCTTTGAGGCAAAAAGTGTTAGGGAAACAAGAGCAAGGAGAACAACCTAGGTATCTTTTAGCAATGGCTGTCTTCATATTTACGTCAGCACAAGTTTACTTAAACGAAAATGTAAATTATAGCTTAAGAAAATGTAGATTGGAGACACGTCCAATGCTTCGGGTCTCACTTGCGTTGGAGTTAACTCAGGGTGTCTAGTTCATATGTTTTCAGACTTGGTGAAACAATCATATCAGCTGCATTTTCTCCATACCGGCTCATCCAAACCCAAACATGTTAATAACTGTTCTTTGAAACCTTGACTGCCTCAGGAAAACACAGCCCATTGCATTTGTCTGGCAGAGAGTTAACAAGAAAAAAATATGCCTAGAAGATGTGCCTAGGGTAAAGGGAAGTAATTGAGTGTAACAGGACTTTGTGGCAACGACAGTCATCTTCACCACTGTTAGACTGTGAGGATGACTTGCTGCCTTTATTCATGCTGTCAGGCATCCGAATTATTTATAAAAATGATCTGCTCTCATATGCTTTGCTGTGCCTATGACATGCCATTTACGTCTCCTGTAAACCAAAACCAGGCAATATTTTCCACAAACAGCTCAATGGTAACAGTCAAAACGCTGGCCGCAATGTTCCCCACTGACAGACTGAAAACCCAGAGGAAGTGTCCTGTACACTAATGGATTCTAAGTCTGCAAGCTGCTGGACAGGTATTAAAGGGACAGTGTCAGGAAAACCAAACAGATAAAATATGTCATATCACATTCACAATCTAATTAATACATTTAAAAATAAAAACCCATTACTTCTTACATAGGATGAATTTTATAAGCAACTCCACAGATTCAAACATTATATTTTGAATTTAGGAAATGCCTTTAAGAGAGAAGTGCTCATCATTTGCAGTTTTGTACAGTACACAATAATAGCAATAAATGCTTCTGATGTTTGAGGGACTGTCTTTGGGCAAGACGATGACAGATCTCACAATGATTATGCATTGTACATACAGCCTGAGCAGGGCCGGTACAAGGCAGGGGCGGAAGGGGCACATGCCCTGGGCTGTACCATTTGGTATGGGGGGTGGGGGGGCGCAGCCTGCAGGTGAAGTTCTGCCATGCCAGTGTGTACAATAATACTGTCTTACAGTGCATGTACAGCGCCCAGCGGCACTGTACAAATTGCCTTTGTGCGCTCCTGCATGATCCTCCCTTCCCTCAGCACCCAACTACACTGTTTACTACCCTACGGAGGAGTCCCATAGCCTCTGCCAGCGCCGTGACGTCACTCGCGGCTGGAGGCGAGGTGGGAGGACGCAGAGGAGCGCAGGGAGGCGGGAGTTGTGAGGTGTGTCGGCGCGCTGTCTGTTACCTCAAGCGGAGCCGAGCTGAGGAGCTGCTGCCTGCCTGGCTGCCTGGCTCAGGCTGCTGGATTCAATCTGGAAGGTAGAAGAGTGCAGTGCCAGTGTCATGTGTGCCAGTGTTCTGACTCAGATCTTCAGCAGTGGTGGTCACTGGTCATTAACCTCGTCTCAGCCTCCTCCCCTCCCCCAATCCAGCCATTTATTAATCTGTTTTTTAGTGTTTACTTACACAAGTTCAGACTCATAACTTCTGAGTCTGAACTTGTGTAAGTAAACACTAAAAAACAGATTAATAAATGGCTGGATTGGGGGAGGGGAGGAGGCTGAGGCGAGGTTAATGACCAGTGACCACCACTGCTGAATATCCTGCAACACTGTGCAATACTCTGCAATACCCCACAATGCCGTGCAATACTCTGCAATACTCTTCAATACCCCGCAACACTGTGCAATACTCTGCAATACCCCGCAACACTGTGCAATACTCTGCAATACCCCACAATACTGTGCAACACTCTGCAATACCCCACAATACCCTGAAATACTCTGCAATACCCCGCAATACTCTGCAATACCCCGCAACACTGTGCAATACTCTGCAATACCCCTCAATACCCCGCAACACTGTGCAATACTCTGCAATACTCCACAATACTGTGCAATACTCTGCAATACCCCGCAACACTGTGCAATACCCTGCAATACCCAGCCATACTCTGTGATACTCGGCGATACCCTGCCATACTCTGCAATACCCCGCCATACTCTGCAATACCCCGCAATACTCGGTGATACCCAGCCATACCCTGCCATACCCAGCCATACTTTGCAATACTCGGTGATACCCAGCCATACTCTGCCATACCCAGCTATGCTCAGTTATACCCAGCCATGCTCAGTTATACCCAGCCATGCTCGGTCATACCCAGTCATACCCAGTCATACCCAGCCATGCTCAGTCATACTCGGCTGTACTCGGCCTTTGTATGTGGCCAGGCTGTGGAAGTCTCACACATGTGGTATTGCCGTACTCAGGAGGAGTAGGAGAATTTATTTTGGGGTGTCATTTTTGGTATGTACATGTTATGTGTTACAAATATTGTATAAACGGACAACTTTGTGTTAAAAAAAATGGATTTTAACCACTTCCCGCCCGCCGGCTGTCATACGACGTCCTTGACTTTGTGCGGGGATATCTGAATGGCGGGTGCAGCTACAGGCATCATTCAGATATCAACTTTTTTAGCCGGCTATTCTCTACACCATAAGAACGATCATGGCGGCTGTTCCACTGCTTGATATATTCTTGTCTAGGCTGTCAGCAATGGGTGGCTTACTTTAGGTCTGCAGGCCTAAGCAGGAAAATGCATCGATAAAGTGCAGGATCACTTCCCTGCTGAAGAGTGCCCTCCCCAGTGACTACGTAATGCCTGACTTTAAAATGAAAACTGGAAAAGCTAGCCAAACATTATTAGATTTTCGAGCCATTTGTACAAAAATTCAGTAAAAAAAAAAAATTAATTGACGAATATCATTCACAAGTACTTAAAATGCTTACTTTTTAGAGTGAATGGACTAAAACCACATTCACCATTAGAAATTAATTAGTTGAAGTAAAATTTTATATTCTTTTCCTTCGAATTTTCTCATCACTGTGGTCTATAACAAATGTTTACTCGACTCCACTAACCATTAGAAAATTGAATGCATGATCTTAAAACAAAAATTTTCATACAAAATTCTACTAGTGTGTGGTGGGCTTAACACTTATGCCGCTTACACACGATTCCGACAACAAAATCCATGTTTTTTTTCCGACGGATTTTGGCCCAAACTTGTCATGCATACACACGGTCACACAAATGTCGGAAATTCCGATCGTGAAAAACGCGGTGACGTAAACACGTACGACGAGCCAAGAAAAATGAAGTTCTATAGCCAGTGCAGCTCTTCTGCTTGATTCCGAGCATGCGTGGAACTTTGTGCGTCGGAATTGTGTACACACAATCGGAATTTACGACAACGGATTTTGTTGTCGGAAAATTTGAGATCTTTTTTGTCGGAAATTCCGATGGAAAATGTCTGATGGAGCCTACATACGGTCGGAATTTCCGACAACAAGCTCCCATCGAACATTTATCGTAGGAAAATCCGACCGTGTGTACGCAGCATAACATGCATAAATGCCTAGATCAGGAGATGCTTATTATTATGAAAGTTCAACACTTTAACCTCAAAGATTCTCATTGCAAGAAATTCTGAAAGAAAGTTCCACCTGCATTACCCATAGCGACTAGTTAGTTGTGTTCATGTCTCCCATGCAGCTTAGGAAATTAAAGACACATGCTTGATTGTGGCTATGGCCAACACAGATCGATCTTTCAGACACATTCACGATAACCATCCTTATTTTTTTCACTTTAGTGCTACCACCAACCAAAAAACACCTATTCCCATCTTCTGTTCACACCACGTAGATAAAAACACAATTTAATGCAATTATGTATTTATAGATTACAAGCATCATTTAAGTGTTCATTCTTATGAGTCAATATTGAGTCAGAACCACCTATGGTTCTAATCAAGGCTGCAATTATTTTATGATATGTCTCTACTAACGCTGCACAAATAGATCCTGGAAATTTTACCCATTCTTTTACCCATTCTTCTTTAAAAAAGTGTTCCATCTCTCTGGTTGGATAGGGGTGGTTGATGATCAAAATGGTTCAAGTCATGCCACAGATTTTAGATTTTGGACTTTTACTTGGTTATTCTAGCATATTAAGTATAGCCCTGGCAGTGTGTTTAGTGTCATTGTCTTGCTGGGAGATGAACCTCCACATCGGTCTCAGGTTTCTTGGAAACTAAAACAGTTATTTTTTTCTCTAGAATTCCCCAGCTTAGGTTTCATCTATCCTGCCATTAACCCTGAGTAGTTTCCAATACCCACAACATGACCACTCTTTGCTATGTTGATTTTCTCAGGGAAAATTTTCTCAGGGAACCGAGTAGTGTTGGCCTTCCACTACACATAGAACTTTGTGTTAAAGCCATAAAATACAGTTTATCAGAGCAGGCACAATTGCTGTGTCTCCCACATACATTTGGAAAATTTCAGCCAGGATTTTATATTTTTCTCTTCCACCAAATCCAGTTTTCTGGAGTGATCAGGTTATACTTGTCCCATGATGGTTTCTCCCACTTCAACTGTGAATCTCAACAGCTTTTGCAGAATTACCGTTGGTCTCTTGCTTGTCTCTCTGCCTAATGTTCTCCATACCCAATCATTACGTTTTGATGGGCGGGCTTTTTTAAGTAGTCAAGGTGGTGCCAAATTCTTTCAATTTTTTTGTAATAATGGTATTGACATTGCACTTTTTTCTTACCAAACCATGATAGATTCTTCTAAAGAACTTTATTCTGAACTCTTTCTTAATTATACTGTTTAGGTAGAAATGTCCTCTAAAAAACTTGACCAGAGCCTAAAGTGCATTTAAACATAAAAACATAAATGTAATATGTTGCACCTTGTTTCTAAGCCCATACACACGGCCCGAACATTGGGTAACCATGGTGGGAGCCATGGTGGAAACCTAGGCTGGATTTCAAACACGTCTTCCATACTTCATCTCCATTTCTTCTTAGGTTTAGATAAGCTTTAATACTAAGCTTCAAAAGTGATTAAAACAGGTGCAATTCATACTTTTAGCTTTATTTATAAATATTAGTTTTTTTATTATTATGTTCTATTTTGAGTAGATCAGTGACATAAAAACCTATTAAATCCATTTTAATTTCAGATTGTAACAGTACAAAATGTGGAAAAGGTTAGGGGGATGAATATTCATGCAAAGGACTCTGTTGGTGTGCTTCTCACAATCCTGATGAAATTCATCCTTATTACTTGGAATATGACTATAGGAGTGTGGAGGATGCAACTGCCATAAGCCCATGAGGTCATGGGCCCCATTAATTCCCAGCTGTTAATTTTGTGCAAAATAATGTAAAGCATTACTTTTTGGTCCATATAATTTCTCTTTTGGCTTTTATCCCTTTTTCTTGTCTATAGAAATATCTCTGAAAAAATATCAGGGCCAATGGCTTCTAAAAATTACAGGAAGTTTTTATACTGCACATTTTTTTTGCTACAACTGAACATGGGTGATTTTTCATCTAAAAACAGGTCTAATTTTACCCGAAGATGAATCTGCCCTAATGTGTTGTGTAAAATCACTTGGTGTCTGTAACTCAACACTGGCATGTATTTACTGTTAGGAAATCAAGGAGTGACAAACCGTAAGGGAGCTGGAAATAGTGTTTCTTACTTGTTGCTTCCTGGAAAACCACAAGAGGCACTTTGTGGCAATGGGCAACATGTACAGCCTCACCATAGAAGAATGGGATTCCAGTTATAGGTTCTTCCTACCCAACAGCAGTTACAATACATTTTTTAGGTGTGATCATTTATTTTTAAACTGTAAACCAGCAGTCTTTACCTCTTGAACTTCCTTAGTGCCAGCAATGTTTGGACTCAAATGGGCAATGCTAAAAATACTTTGCTGAAAATGAATAAACTGCTGTTACCAATTACTGCACACAACTGACCTCCTGAATTGTTAAGTCTTTTTCAACCTTTCTAACATCTAGGAACCCTTAAAATAATTTTAAGGTATCAGAACACTCCTGCTAATAATTACTATAGCTACAGCTGATGGTACATTAATGTGATGATCAGTGGGAAGATAGCTCCTTACATTTGTTGTCCCACCCTTACAGATAACTAAATGATCATTGGTGTCAGATTTTACTCATAATAGAGAGGCAGAATTTTCTCATTGCTCAAGGAATTCCTTGCAATCGCTGTAGAAACCCTAGAGTTCCACGAAATCCTGGTTGAGAAAGGCTGGTCTAGAGTGTATGTCAGGACAAAAATAAAAAAAAAGATATGCATGCCCTCACATGAACATTTTCCTATATTTTATCCTTTTTAAAATGCTAAAATTGCAAAATGGTTGTTGATCCTGGCAGAAATCCATGAGTACCTAACTTCCTGTAGTGAACTGACAATGTTGCCCAAATTCCCCAACAATGTTATCCGCCATAGGCACCAATAAATCCACACACCAATGTCAGCTCTTCCAAATTATTTATTTGAGAACAAGCAGCATGACAGCATACAAAATGTTCCTGCCCAGGAACTGCCCTTGCTTGACGCGTTTCAACATAAAAGGCTTAGTTGTAATGTTGTTAGTCTTGCCTGAGTTCTACCCCGCTGGACTACAGAATCTCCCTTTATGTTCTGGAGATGAGGAAAGGGAAAAGTCTTTAGTCCATCAGGGGAGAATGGTCAATGCTGACCATACTGCTTGGGATTTCAGTGCAGCAGAGACAGCGTTGTTAGCTCATTACAGGAAGTTAGGAGCTACCTAAATTTCTGTCGGGATCAACAAATATTTTTCTGTACTTTTAAATAATTATAACACAAGGATAAATGTGGATGTACTTTTTTTTTTTTTTGCCTAGTCACGCACTTTAAATCTACAAAATATCCAGTGGCAAAGTAGCCAATTTCTATGCTTTTAATGTTTTATCCCTCAGCTGTCCATAAATCTCCCAGTTTTTCCCTGGGTAATATAAAAACACAAGAAGCACACCATTTTCTGTATTTCATATGTCATCTTTAAAAACTAGAACTTATTTAACTGCAGGCTGTGACTGGAGGTGTCTGCAGTGTGTCACTCATCTACACTGAAAGGGTAAGGCATGGTTCTCAGACCACAAAGACATTATATTTCAACTACTTCAACATGGCCTGTAGAAAAAAAAAAAGGTTGCCTTAGCACGCATCATCCTTCACTGAAATTTCTGTCTACGATAGCTAGGTTACTGCAAACCAAACAAAACGGTTGGTAACAGCATTGTGTGCTTACTATAAAATGCTTGCACTGTTTACACAAACCGCACTGAAGTCCATTGTGACCTAACCGTGTGCAGCTGTGGTGACAACATCGCTGATGTCAAAATTCAGCCAGGCCGGATCCAGGACAGGGCCAATGTGGCGTAAACAGACAGCGAAAGTAAAATGTAAATGCTTCTGCAAACACTTTGTGGGCTTTAAAAACTGTCAGCTACATCCATGCTGTGCATGCTGAACATAATTCTTTATCTCCAGAAGTGCCGCATGTCCAGGAGTACAGAAAAACAGCTAATTCACATGACAAGAGCTGTAAAAGATAAATACAACCATACAATTACTGCAGACAGATTATAATCTAAAATAATGGCTTCTTATGTTCAACATATGTAAGCAGCTGTGTTTGACCCTTCAACTGCCCAACCAGCTGTATTCATGTCACTAGCTCACCTAAATTTATTGTGTGCACTTTTCTTCCGTAAAATACATCATATCATTTTCTACTTGTATAAAACCTCTGTTTCCTGTTCTAATTTAACACGAAAAGGTACCTGGTTGGTTGTCCTAATAAGGGCTCATAAGAGACTGAAATATGTCACTGCAGCAGCATGTTCATTTTCCGGCTCTCTGTTTTACAGCCACTTTTCTAGGGTTCATCATAAGTTCAAGGAGATTGTCAGAAAATTTTGATTTTGTGTGTGTGTCATACCTATGCACAGATTTACGTGTGGTTTGAGGCACGTTTTTAGGAGGAGAGCCTAGACACAGGAAGTGCGCTATGCCTAGGCGCTGCTTCTAGTAATTTAAATCTTAAAGAGTAGGTCCAGCCTCCTTCAGAAAAAAATACAAGTCAGAAGCTACAAATACTATAGCTGCTCTTTTAATATTAGGACACTTACAGTACCTGTCCTGGGATCCCACGATGTCAGCACCCCAGCCAATTTTTCCATCGGCTCTCGGGTGCTGCCGTCGCCAATGCTTGTAAGGGAAACTGGCAGTGAAGCCTTGCTGCTTCACAGCCGGTTCCCTACTGCGCATGGGCGAAGCGGGCTGCGCTTTGTGAATGGCCTTGCGGCGGGGGAAGGAGGAGGGGGCCCAAACATCCGTGTGATCGGAAGTGGGAGCAGGTACCTGTCAAAAACAGAGGAGGAGGGAGGCAGATAAGCAGAGCTTCCACTTTTGGGTGGAGCTCAGCTTTAAGTTTAGTGATTTATTTATTATTTTAAATCAGCACCAGGAACATAACCTTACATTAAAGGAGAAATTCGGGAATAGAAAAAGAAAGAAACAATCATACTGACCTGGATGGCTGCAGCATTGATCCTAGCTGCAGGTGTTCCCCGCCGCCTCTACACTAAGAACTGAGAGATCAAAGATCGTTCTCAGTATTCAGTCTGCAGAGAGCCAGTGAGTGTTAGTCACTGGCTCTGCTCTGCCCCTCCAGTGCTGGAGTGCTGGGCTGTGGAGGACCTGGGTCAGGAGCAGCTGACTTAGTCTTCTTGGTGGCTCACTGAGAGACTGAGCCAGCTGCCAGTCCGGTCATCTGGGTGGATCCTGACTGTAAAGTTGGGATCTTTCCAGAGCCTGGACCAGCTGAGCGACATCTCCTGACAGCGGGTTTTAGCCCGCTGTCAACTGGAAACGGGTCACAGGCGTGCAGAACAAAGTGCACGCCTGTGATCTATAGGAGAAGTAGGGCCAAAATAGCTTTCTTTTAAGAATTTAGAAAAAAAACAACTACTGTATTTTAGGGACCTTGTACTGTATATAAATCTGTTAGCACTAAGAAATTACATTATTTTCCCATATTCACTGGTCCCAGACATGAAGTTCTGGAACCCTTGTTAAAAGATAATCTTTCCTTCCCATGTTCCTGTACATATGTAGCAGTACTAATTTGTGCTATGCTTTTTATAATCTTCAAATACGCTTCTTCTGGGATAATAATGGTCCTTCTATTTATAGAGAGGCCTGCTGATTTTATTACTGTCCCAAGCCTGTTGGAGCATTAAAGCAGCCTTGCACTTATGATGTTTTGTCCAGTATTGAGGCCATAAGTCTCAATCACTTCAAAAATAAGATTGAGACAATTCGTCTCGATCTCCTACACTCTACAGATATCTCCCTCACTTTACACTCTTTGTCCTCCTGTACAATCAAAACTCTTGTTTAATCCAACTACTACAGAGAAAGTGAATAAACGTTTTTCTAACACCGACCTAACCTTTACACTCTTGACGATCCCTGAAAACCCTTCTCTTTAAAGAAGCTTATCCTGCTTCTAACTAATACTGTTTTACTTCTTCCATTAGCTCACCCCTCCACAGCTATTACACTTTGTATCAATTGACCCTCCCTCCTAGATTGTAAGCTCTAATGAGCAGGGCCCTCTGATTCCTCTTATACCAAATTGTAATGTAACTGTAATGTCTGTCTTCATTTTGTTAAGCGCTGCACAAACTGTTGGCGCTATATAAATCCTGTATAATAATAATAATGTCATTTATGGTAATAGTGAGAATGTGACACAAATCTACATAACTGGGTGCACGGAACATCATCAATGCATTTGGACAATAGTTACAAGCACGGTTGTCTTTGTATTTTCTAGTCTGATGTCTTGTCAAACCTTATCAAATGCAAATTAGCATAGGTATATTTTTCTGCCTGTAAACTATCAGAATTTCCTAGCCTGCTATCTACAACAGTTGCCTTAATATATGAACCGAGCCAATCACTTAGAATGTAATGTGTGTGGTCGACAAATGCATATTTCAGATACTATTATTGACATGTGCATTTTGTACATATACCGACTTGATATGTCATGAGTACTCTTTTCACACTGATGAGAATTTTGTTAAACAATTGAGGGAAATGAGACAGATAAGCAGAAAAAGACATAATTTGCGTCACTGCTTTGACAGTATTGTGAATTGTGTGAAGTGATTGCTACCCAGTTCTGTAAAACAGTCCAGGCAACCAGCTGCAGGGTTTACCTAAATCATCCTCCACCGTCACAAAAACCAAATCAGCCTAAAAATTAAAACAACTCCTGATCATGGTCTATCGTATGTTTTCTTACCCCATTTGTACATTGGGTATTTGTAACTTTAGGAATAAATCCTAATCATATTTATATTTATGGGACTTTTAGATGTTTTCTAAGTAACGTTGCCTTAAAGAAGGTCTATCGTATATTTTTACAGTTCTGTCCCCAGATCTAGTACTTAGGTTTTAGTAGGGTTTATAAAAACCCTAGTTACGAGTACCAACCTGCCTCCCTCCCCTCCTGCTGTGGCCAATCCAACAACAGCTATGAAGGAGACGTCTGATTTATAGGAGCAGCTTGTCTCAGCTGTGAGCACATTCCTGAGGCAAACTGTCAGGGAAGACACATGCATGTGCGCAGGCGCATGGTTCCTGTAAGCCCTGTTTGTGGTCATTCATGTTTGTGCACACAGGTTCGTGAGCGTGCGAGTACACATTGGCGCCAGGTGGGCTATTTAAACTGCACTAGTGCCTTGTGTCAGTGCCGTTTGGTCTATTACATTCCTAAAGCATCTGTACATCAAACATCTGTTTGGTCTATTACATTCCTAAAGCATCTGTACATCTGTTCCTTTATTGCTCACTCGTTGCCAACCCGATCTGCTCTTGACTTTGCCTAAACTCTGCCTGCACTAACCCTTGGCTCACCCCTGAGCTACGCTTCTGCCTTATCCTTCTGTTCATATGCCTTGTTAATACTGTACCCAGTATGACTTCTAACTACTCTTCTGCCTGTCACCTGTGTTTGATCTGCCTGCTAGTTGCTGACTTAGACTGTTCGACATTGCCTTGAATCTCCGCCCTGCACCCGATCCAGCCATAGCTGTGCCTGTCATCAGTTCCTGCCAGCAGCTACCAGCCAGCTGCTCCTGCGCATCCAGACACATATCAGCACTCTCCAGCAGAAGTCTTATCAGGCGCTCATGCCACTCTGTGCTCTGGTGTTCCCTGTTACACTACCAGGGCTCCTGAGCCAGAGCTGCAAGAGAGGCTTCCTCTACACTTTGGGCTCCTGAGCCAGGTATGTTACCCAAGCAATGGTAAGAAGAATGTAGAGAAAGGGCGGAACATGTCAGTCTATGTGCATTCCTCCTTACTATTGCTTGTCTCGGGAAAGTGCTCACAGCCAAGACAAGCTGCAGCTATGAAACAGCCATCTTCTTCATAGCTGTTGTCAGATCGGCCTGAGGCAGGAGGAAAGTGTGTGAGGTCTGACCTCAAAACTAGAGTTAGAAAACATTTATAAACATGGGACAAAGTGCTGCAGGTACTTTATCCCATAGGGGACATAACTGTAAAATAAAACTTTTAATGACAGATCTTCTTTAAAGGGAAAGCTGTGCTAAAAATGACAAGGAAGATCAAAGTCAAGTGCAAGGTCCAGTCACTAGTATTGCCTGGTGTTACCTGCAGCTGATCTTTCCTCGTTGCTGATTTTCCAATGCTTTGTTCTACACATTGTCTTTGTGTGAAGGTGGCCATCTTCATAGAGACAGGACTTTGCTTCCTCATGTTAGAGCTCTTAGCAAGGAAAATAATAAGCAACACAGCAATGATACAACATTGAATCTCAATCCAAATCTACTGAAACTAGCAGTCAGAAGCCCAGTGCCTTAGATCTTACACAGATATACAGCTATAAGGCTGTAGGCACAAGCGTGCCTAGGCAAACTTAAATACCAGGAAGTACTCTGTTATTTTTCAGCCATTCCAGATAAGGTGTACATTTTTCCAGGTATGGTTTAAGGCACAAATAACAGATCTAAATGTTCCCCTTAGCATAGAAGGACTTTTTTTTTTTTAGTTCAGCTTCATTTTAAATATAAACTATGAGATTTATTAATATGTCTTAAAAATGGAGCTGAACTCAAAAAGTGAAGTTTTGCTATGTTATCTTCCCAATAAATGATGATAGAAGTTAATAACTCTACAGGGGTCCATCCAAAGTGAAGAATATTTATATAAGGATAAAAAAAGCCATGTTTAAATAGTGAAATACTGTTATTGTTTAACAGAAGCATAACAATATCTGGTGGACAGTGACTGCTCCAGGGTGAGAAAATTAAAAAATGGGCAGCAAGATAGGCCCATATCGACTTGGATTTTTTTAATGCATTGTAAAATCCTGGTCTTTTTTTTTTTTTTTTACCTTTTGCTGTTTTATACCATTTTCCTTCACTTTCTGTTCCGTGGAGACAGTATGAAGTGGAAGAAAACTCTCCAAAGTGAGGGAAATGCCGTCTTAGACAGTTGTTAATGGAACAAATTTCCCTGTTGAAAGAATCTCACCTTTCCAGTGATTGCTCAGGATTTTAGATTTCCCTTGCTTTCAGTTCTAGTGAAAATAAGTGAATCTCCCCAGAGGTGAAAAAAAAAAAAAAAAAAAAAACAACCGACAAGGGTTCTAACCTATTTTTATTATTATACAATATTTATATAGCGCCAACAGTTTGTGCAGCGCTTTGCAACACGAGGGCAGACAGTACAGTTACGATACAATTCAATACAGGAGGAATCAGAGGGCAACCCATCTCTACAATATCCAAAATAAAGCAAGGCTTTTTTTTTAGAACGTAGATCTACATACAAAGATGTCAGTTAACACTAATAGTCTATGACAACAAGCTCCTAAAAGAAATATATTTGATATACTGTGATATGTACAGTTGCCCACGTACACATTGGAAGGGTTATGGAAATCTATATAGATGTGTCTTTCAATGTATCCTGAGCAGCACTCTTTTCTATAGCATGACCTAATCAGGGTAACTTGGTGATTAAGGTTTTGGCCTCAGCCTTGAATAAACAGGATTAACCCGCAACACTGTGGTTTATCTTGCTGCCAGCTCTGTGTGTGATCCAAAAAGAAAGTTTTATCTCTTGGTGTCATTTTTACCCACTGCTAACTGGGCAGTAAATAACCTAATTGCCTCTTTGACTTTGTAGACTCTGTCATCTATAGAACAGACAAGATTATCCAGTCAGTTCAGAGTCTGCCAGAATTCCACCAGTAGTGGTTGAATAAATGCCTATGAAGTGCGTAGAGTGGAGTCAGCTTCATAGAAAGAAGCTTAGTGCCAACATCATACTCTGTATATGTCATGTAGGCTTCCTGGAATTTTCTACTTTGCCAAAATGAATAATATTTCTACAAAACCATTGTTAAATACTCATTAAAATAGACTCATTAAAATTTGTTGACTGCTATATTAATGTATGTCGTTTTTTATTAACGGCTTTTATTTTTCTTCCAAGAAGAACACATATTCATGAGCTTGATTCACTTCTGCGATTAACCCTTTTTATTACTGCTTTGTAACCTACAGCTCACACGATCCTGTAAGTGAGCCAAGGCATATGTTCCCAAAAGTGGACCTGACAAAAACATGGGAGCTGTTACTGCTATGTTTGAAAGGATATGCTCCAGGCGGTCATGTTTATCCTTCCTTTACTGATTTGTGAGGGACTGGCCTTGAAATGTGCATATGACGTGTTAGGACCCTTGCGTTAAATCTGCTTGAACCAGGCCAATGACTGGGGATATAGTGAACCAAATGAAGAATTATAGTCATGAAGCATACCCTTCCAAATACAAACCAGCAATGGCACCGTCAGTGTTTCCATCCCAAATAGTTTCATTTAGTTTTTGAATACATGGTGGTCACCTTTTAAAAAAGGAGTTATTTTATTATTCACAAGAAACCATTGGACTAACATGAAACCCAACAGCTGAGGGGTCTATTATAGTCATGAAGCATACCCTTCCAAATACAAACCAGCAATGGCACCTTCAGTGTTTCTGTCCCAAATACCGGTAGTTTCATTAAATTTTTGAATACATGGTGGTCACCTTTTAAAAAAGGAGTTATTTTATTATTCACAAGAAACCTTTGGACTACCATGAAACCCAGCAGCTTAGGGGTGTCAGTACTTCCTGGCTACATAATACTTTATCCAGCCACCCACAAAACCATTTTAAATAAAATTAATGGGTATATAATGCAGCCAAATGGCATCAAAAGTACTTTTCTAAGTTTGTTATAGTTACAGAATGGTACTGGTCTTAGTGCCTTTATGATGAAGGCTGCACACTTAGGGGCTCCAATAATGATTTTGAACTGCCGCTACATTAGGTATAGTTGTACCACCATCTGTAGGCTCTTCAAAGAATGATCAAATCAATGTATATTCAGCACATGTGAAAAATATTAAGTATAATTTTGCCACATTATTCTATAATACACCTATCTACTGCCAAGTAGGAACCCATTAGCCTTTAGGAAAGCTAAAACTTTTACAGCATAGATTTGCCAAGATGCTGGAAATATTATAAGGGATTTTGGTCCTTGCTGAGTAGGTAACATCACATTGCTATAGATTTCAGAAACACATTTATATCCTACTGTTCCAACTCATTCCAAAGGAATGATATCGTATACACTGATTTCTGGCTCTACCATTTACATATCAGAGCAACAATAGATTGATCAATTTATCTGACTAGGTATCATTTTCCAACCTTTAATCATCCATTTTTTAGTTTTCCTCTAGAGCAGGGGTGTCCAATCTTTTTTCCAAGAGGGCCAGATTTGATGAATAGAACATGCTTGAGGGCCGACCATTTTGCCTGACATTCTTAAACCATTAAAATTTGGTCTAAGTGTGTCCATCCGAGCACTAATACACGGCCCAACAAGAATTCTCTTGCCTTTGTGCTGTGTGTGGTGAATAGATGAGCTTGGGCGTGTTATTTGGATATACCGGATTTAATCTGCTTATAACACGCACCTTCACTTTAAAAATGAAGTTTCAGGAAAAAAAATCTTAAATTTTAAATAAAGAACTGTGAAGCAAAATAAGGGTCAGTGCCCATCAATGCAGCCTAATCAGTGCCCATCTGCGGCCCCCACTCCATTGCCATGAATGTGGCCCCCACTGTATTGACATGAATGCAGCCCCCACCGTATTGACATGAATGCAGCCCCCACCACATTAACATGAATGCAGCCCCCACCACATTAACATGAATGCAGCCCCCACCGTATTGACATGAATGCAGCCCCCACCACATTCACATGAATGCAG
This sequence comes from Aquarana catesbeiana, assembly GCF_042186555.1. Lineage (NCBI taxonomy): Eukaryota > Metazoa > Chordata > Amphibia > Anura > Ranidae > Aquarana > Aquarana catesbeiana. The sequence continues at coordinate 417,444,934 of NC_133328.1, forward strand.
CCCCCACCACATTCACATGAATGCAGCCCCCACCGTATTGACATGAATGCAGCCCCCACCGTATTGACATGAATGCAGCCCCCACCGTATTGACATGAATGCAGCCCCCACCACATTGACATGAATGCAGCCCCCACCGTATTGACATGAATGCAGCCCCCACCGTATTGACATGAATGCAGCCCCCACCACATTCACATGAATGCAGCCCCCACCGTATTGACATGAATGCAGCCCCCACCGTATTGACATGAATGCAGCCCCCACCACATTCACATGAATGCAGCCCCCACCACATTCACATGAATGCAGCCCCCACCGTATTGACATGAATGCAGCCCCCACCGTATTGACATGAATGCAGCCCCCACCGTATTGACATGAATGCAGCCCCCACCACATTCACATGAATGCAGCCCCCACCACATTCACATGAATGCAGCCCCCACCGTATTGACATGAATGCAGCCCCCACCGTATTGACATGAATGCAGCCCCCACCGTATTGACATGAATGCAGCCCCCACCACATTCACATGAATGCAGCCCCCACCGTATTGACATGAATGCAGCCCCCACCACATTGACATGAATGCAGCCCCCACCACATTCACATGAATGCAGCCCCCACCACATTCACATGAATGCAGCCCCCACCACATTCACATGAATGCAGCCCCCACATTGACATGAATGCAGCCCCCACCACATTCACATGAATGCAGCCCCCACCACATTGACATAAATACGGCAGCCCCCACCACATTGACATGAATGCAGACTCACCATTGCTGTCAGTGCAGCCTGATTCATGTCCATCTGCAGCCTTGGAGGAGACAGGGAGGGGGCGGGACGAGCGCTAACAGATATACAGGAGAAATTCCTGTTTACACGGCGGCCTCTTTAATTGAAAGTCCCGCCTCCTATGATGGACAAAACAATTGTCCAATGGCAGCGCAGGAGACGGGACTTCCTTTTACACAGGACGCCGTGTAAACAGGAAATTCTCCTGTATCCTGTACGGCGCTTGTCCCGCCCCCTCCAAGGCAGCCAGCATATCTATCTTTTATGGCCCCCGGCGCTCGGGGATTCGTTGGGGGCCACAAAAGATATATATGTCAAAATTACCAGGCGGGCCGTCCGAAACCGGACCGCGGGCCGCGATTGGCCCGCGGGCCGGACTTTGGACATGCCTGCTCTAGAGGAACCTCAATTATTTTACAAAATTCCCTAGGAAATAAAGAGAATAAGAAGCTTTGTGGTGTCTTTGGTTTGGAAGCGGCGTATTTTGGAGATGTTGTGGAGGTTAAGACGGCAAGCTTTAGACAGTGATTGGATGTTGGGCCGAAAGGAGAGTTCAGAGTCCAGGATTACACCTATCATGTTGGAATGCGGGTCACATTGATGGTTGTTTTGGATATATTGAGTTTGAGCAAAGTGGTGTGACATCCAGACTGAACAGTTTTTCATGGGAACCTAAAAAGTCCATCACTATCTTCAGCTATGTTCTGTATATTACCTAATGGGCATGGTACCCTTTTACCATAGCTCGCTCCTAGTACCTTTAGCAAAATTCCCCAGATATAATGGCAGTTTCGAATTCAGGAATTGGCAAATTTGTCAGGTTTCTATAGCAGTCTGTGCCTTGCTGGGGAGATTCACTGTCTTTTTGTTGTGGTGACCACTGTAACCAGGACGAAAAGCGAGGGGCGATTCCAGTGGTTTAAGTTGTCACAGAACAGGAAAATATGAGAAATCTTTTAGTGGGAAAACCTGTTCTGGTGACTCAGAGAGGATTTCCAAAAGAATTCTCCTGATGGGCTAGAAATAGAAAAACAGACTGAGGTTTAGTCCCCTCTTACGCTATCCAAAGTGAAAAAAAGCAGGTTTTGGCTCTAGGTGTACTTTATGTGAAGCTATTTGTAAAGTCAAGTGTTGTCTCTGTTCTGTAGTGTGGTTATTGTACACTGGATCCCAACTTGTTTCTTTTTTCTAATGTGCGGCAGCAACCAAAAGTTGTATGCGCCCTTAGGCATGTCATAGATTCTGGAATGTGTGCCTCATAAAGTGTGGTTTGACATGCAACACAATAGATAATCTGCCTAAACTAACAGCAAACTAACAATTGTCCCCTAATTCGTTGGTTAAAGTGGTGTTCCGGCCATAATTATACTTTTTAAATAAAAATACCCCTATAATACACAAGCTTAATGTATTCTAGTAAAGTTAGTCTGTAAACTAAGGTCTGTTTTGTTAGTTTATAGCAGTAGTTTGTTATTTTATAAACTTACAGCAGGCCGTGGCCATCTTAAGTGTGGGCATCTGAAGCCAGACTGTATTTGTTCCTGGATCTCATCCTTGCAGATCTCGCACATGCTCAGTGCAGCACAAGCAGTGTAATAGGTTTCAGGTCAGGTTTCCATAGCAATGGCAGTGTCAGAGGAAGTTGCCGCCCCTTCCCAGAAGGCATTGCAAACAGGAAATGATGCGATGGGCCACGGCCAGGGAGGAGGAAGTGAAAAATGAATACAGCAAATATACAGTAGGCGCTGAGAAAAAAAAATTTAAAAATATCCAATTCGTTTACAGTGCACAGTTTAGTGAAGGATGCTGAAGAGTTGTAAAAGTGGGTAGAACTCCACTTTAAGCATTTACAGTTGAGTAAAGTGTATGAACCCTTGTATTTAGCAACTGCTAGAACCTCCTTTAACAGCAATAAACATCCACCAATGTTTTCTTGTAGCGGCTGATCAAACTTGCACACTACAGAATTCTGATTACTAATGAAGGAGCAGTGACACAGCAACATCTCACATTAGGGATGGCCGCGGAGGAGCTGATTAAACGAGTTGTAGTGACTGCATCACGCGTTGTTGCCCTCTGTAGAAGGGCTAGTGTGGTTTGGCTCTTATAGTGGATACAGTAGGGTTGAACTACCAAAGGCTTCTCACTTTGCAAGGTAATTTTCCCCAGAGCTTAGCAAATGATGCGGAGCTTTGCTGACTTTCATCATCCAATTATGTATCAGAATTCTGATTACTAATGAAGGAGCAGTGACACAGCAACATCTCACATTAGGGATGGCCGCGGAGGAGCTGATTAAACGAGTTGTAGTGACTGCATCACGTGTTGTTGCCCTCTGTAGAAGGGCTAGTGTGGTTTGGCTCTTATAGTGGATACAGTAGGGTTGAACTACCAAAGGCTTCTCACTTTGCAAGGTAATTTTCCCCAGAGCTTAGCAAATGATGCGGAGCTTTGCTGACTTTCATCATCCAATTATGTACAAGCAAATATTGTTTTTTTGTTTTATTCCTTGCACGTGATTGGGTATTCTTTATAAGTGAAATAAAAATATAAGCTATTCTGCACTGAGGTGAAATAGCAGTAAAAGTAAATCAGCTACTACACAATTGTGATGCCAATTAGAAACAAAATAAAGTAATCAAAGCAGTGCTAAGATATACAAATAAAAATCAGCCTATTCATCAATAAATACAAATAAAGGGCAATAAGATAAAAATGTACAAAAACACATACAGTATAAATAATTCTTCAAAATACAACTCATATGTATATAGAGTGCAATAAATAATCAAAAGTGTGTGAGGACCACCACATATACCACCTAATATGGTGCAAAGGAGACCACAAACAAGTCCTTGAAAACAATTTTTGTGCTCTTGTCTAGTTGTCTTCCACTCTCCAGTGAACAATAAGTGCTGCCACCACCAATCACCGATACAAGAGACTCTTACCAAACTGCCAAGACGATAAATCATAAATGGTCAAAAGTGCATGAATGAGCACTTATGGTCTCCCAACTCAATCCGACCACCCCGCATTGGATCACCTCTGCCACAGTAAAAGACCGCCAGTAGAATAAAAGGCGATAAAAAAGCTCATTGTGAAATAGTAAAGTACTAACTTTATTAAAAAGGTTACCAATAGTGCAATCCACAATGATAAGTCCTCATGCACATGGACATTTTTACAGCTGCTTTTTTGAGCTTTTTTTGCAGCTTAAAAAGGCCTGTCTGTGTTAGTCTATGGCTTCATGCCCACCTAGGCGTTTTTGAGCTGCAAGTGGCATAGGCGTTTTTAAGCTGTAAAAAAAAACCCAGGACCAGTGGGTTCTGAGAGACGTTTTTCAGCTGTAAAAACGCTCTAACGCTGAAAAATGCTCAAAAACGCTCAAAAACGTCATTCACCAACATTTTTTAACGTTTTTGATCCATTGAAAAAAAAAAAATTGAAAAAAAAAAAAAAACGCTAAAAACGCTAACGCGGAAAAACGCTCAAAAACGCTCAAAAACGCTATTGCAAAAGCATTTTCATAACGTTATTTTAACAGCCTGTGTGCATGAGGGCTAAATATGAAAAATTAAAACAGGAACACAGCAAATACCCAATGTAGCAGGCTGTATGGATGCCGGCCAGACTTCAACGGGCATGCGCAATGATGTCACGTCAGAAGCCACGCCCAATGCAATTTGTTGGAGATGACTGCCTGGTGCCATACATCACGCTGGGCTTCTAAATAGAGACAAATATCTCCCACACTTTTTTTGGTAAGTGAAGTTTACCACATTCACTAAGCTCTGGCAAATCTATTGTTTGTTAAATAGGACTGTCTTTATTTATAAATCTGACTTAGATTAAGGGCTCTTTTACACTTTGTCATCCTTGTGTGTGACATTATTACATTAATGTATGATGTTGTATACACTTACCGGCTACTTTATTAGGTACACCTAGCTAGTACTGGGTTGGACCCCTTTGTGCCTTCATTCTTCGTGGCATAGATTCAACAAGGTGTTGTAAACATTCCTCCGAGATTTTGGTCCATATTGACATGATAGCATTATGCAGTTGTTGCAGATTTGTCAGCTACACATCCATGATGCAAATCTCCCGTTCCACCACATCCCAAAGGTGCTCTATTGGATTGAGAAATGGTGATTGTGGAGGCCATTGGAGTACAGAGATCTCATTGTCATGTTCAAGTGGTAAGATGATTTGAGTTTTTTGACATGGTGCATTATCCTGCTGGAAGTAGCCATCAGAAGATGTGTACACTGTAGTCATAAAGGGATGGACATGGTCAGCAACAATACTCAGGTAGGTGTGGCGTTTAAACTATGCTCAATTGGTACTAAGGGGTCCAAAGTGTGCCAAGAAAAATTCCCCACACCATTACACCACCACCAGCCTGAACCGTTAATACAAGGCAGGATGGATCCATGCTTTCATGTTGTTTACACCAAATTCTGATCCTACCATCTGAATGCTGCAGTTGAAATCGAGACTCATCAGACTAGGCAACGTTTTTCCAATCTTGTCCAATTTTGGTGAGCCTGTGCAAATTATAGCCTCAGTTTCCTGTTTTTAGCTGACAGGAGGGGCACCTCCTGTAGCTGTATTCTGCTGCTGTAGCTCATCTGCTTCAAGATTCGATGTGTTTTGCAATCAGAGATGGTATTCTGCATACCTTGGTTGTAACGAGCGGTTATTTGAGTTACTATTGCGTTTCTATGATCTTGAAACCAGTCTGCCCATTCTCCTCATTTTCGTACATACAACTGCCGCTCATCAGATATTTTCTCTTTTTCGGATCATTCTCTGTAAACCCTAGAGTTGGCTGTACTTAAAAATCCCAGTAGATCAGCAGTTTTTGAAATACTCAGATCAGCCCATCTGGCACCAACAATCATGCAATGTTCAAAGTCACTTAAATCCCCTTTCTTCCCCATTCTGATACTCGCTTTGAAAGTCATCTTCACCACGTCTAATGCCTAAATGCACTGAGTTGCTGCCATGTGCTTGGCTGATTAGCAACTTGTGTTACCAAGCAATTGAACAGGTGTACCTAACATTTTGTGATGTTACAACCAAAAATGTAAATGTATTTTATTGGGATTTTATGTGATAAACCAAAACAAAGTGGCACATAATTGTGAAGTTGAAGGAAAAAGATAAATGGTTTTAATTTTTTTTTACAAATTACAAATTTACAAATAAATATGTGAAAAGTGTGGCGTACATTTGTATTCAGCCCCCCTGAGCCAATACTTTGTAGAATCACCTTTCTCTGCAATTACAGCTGCAAGTCTTTTTAGGGATGTCTCTACCAGCTTTGCACATCTAGAGAGTGACATTTTTGCCCATTCTTCTTTGTAAAATAGCTCAAGCTCTGTCAGATTGGATGGAGAGCATCTGTGAACAGAAATTTTCAAGTCTTGCCACAGATTCTCAATTGGATTTAGGTCTGGACTTTGACTGGGCCATTCTAACACATGAATATGCTTTGATCTAAACCATTCCATTGTAGCTCTGGCTGTATGTTTAGGGTCGTTGTCCTGTTGGAAGGTGAACCTCCACCCCAGTCTCAAGTCTTTTTGCAGACTATAACAGGTTTTCTTCTAAGATTGCCCTGTATTTGGCTCCATCCATCTTCCCATCAACTCTGACCAGTTTCCCCGTCCCTGCTGAAGAAAAGCATCCCCACAACATGATGCTGCCACCACCATGTTTCATGGTGGGGATGGTGTGTTCAGGGTGATGTTCAGTCTTAGTTTTCCACCACACATAGTATTTTGCTTTTAGGCCAAAAAGATCAATTTTGGTCTCATCTGACCAGAGCACCTTCTTCTATGTTTGCTGTGTCCCCCACATGGCTTCTCACAAACTGCAAATGGGACTTCTTTCAACAATGGCTTTCTTCTTGCCACTCTTCCAGAAAGACCATATTTAAGGAGTGCACAACTAATAGTTGTCCTGTGGACAGACTCTCCCCCTTGAGCTGTGGATCTCTGCAGCTCCTCCAGAGTTACCATGGGCCTCTTGGCTGCTTCCCTGATTAATGCTCTCCTTGCCCGGCCTGTCAGTTTAGGTTGACGGCCATGTCTTGGTAGGTTTGCAGTTGTGCCATACTTTTTCCATTTTTGAATGATGGATTGAACAGTGCTTCGTGGGATGTTCAAAGCCTGGAATATTTTTTTAGAACCTAACCTGCTTTAACCACTTGAGACCATTATGCTGCCTAAGGACCAGAGGTCTTTTTCCAATTTGGCACTGCGTCGCTTTAACTGCTAATTGCGCGGTCATGCAATGCTGTACCCAAACGAAATTTGCGTCCTTTTCTTCCCACAAATAGAGCTTTCTTTTGATGGTATTTGATCACCTCTGCAGTTTTTATTTTTTGCGCTATAAACGGAAAAAGACCGAAAATTTTGAAAAAAAATGATATTTTCTACTTTTTGTTATAAAAAAAATCCAATAAACTCAATTTTAGTCATACATTTAGGCCAAAATGTATTCGGCCACATGTCTTTGGTAAAAAAAATGTCAATAAGCGTATATTTATTGGTTTGCGCAAAAGTTATAGCGTCTACAAACTAGGGTACATTTTCTGGAATTTACACAGCTTTTAGTTTATGACTGCCTATGTCATTTCTTGAGGTGCTAAAATGGCAGGGCAGTACAAAACCCCCCCAAATGACCCCATTTTGGAAAGTAGACACCCCAAGGAAATTGCTGATAGGCATGTTGAACCCATTGAATATTTATTTTTTTTGTCCCAAGTGATTGAATAATGACAAAAAAAAAAAAAAAAAAAAATATTTACAAAAAGTTGTCACTAAATGATATATTGCTCACACAGGCCATGGGCCTATGTGGAATTGCACCCCAAAATATATTCAGCTACTTCTCCTGAGTACGGGGATACCACATGTGTGGGACTTTTTGGGAGCCTAGCCGCGTATGGGACCCCGAAAACCAATCACCGCCTTCAGGATTTCTAAGGGTGTAACTTTTTGATTTCACTCTTCACTGCCTATCACAGTTTCGGAGGCCATGGAATGCCCAGGTGGCACAACCCCCCCCCAAATGACCCCATTTTGGAAAGTAGACACCCCAAGCTATTTGCTGAGAGGCATATTGAGTCCATGGAATATTTTATATTTTGACACAAGTTGCGGGAAAGTGACACTTTTTTTTTTTTTTTTTTTTTTTTTGCACAAAGTTGTCACTAAATGATATATTGCTCACACAGGCCATGGGCCTATGTGGAATTGCACCCCAAAATACATTTAGCTGCTTCTCCCGAGTACGGGGATACCACATGTGTGAGACTTTTTGGGAGCCTAGCCGCGTACGGGACCCCGAAAACCAATCACCGCCTTCAGCGTTTTTAAGGGCGTGAATTTTTGATTTTACTCTTCACTGCCTAACACCGTTTCGGAGGCCATGGAATGCCCAGGTGGCACAAAACCCCCCCAAATGACCCCATTTTGGAAAGTAGACACCCCAAGCTATTTGCTGAGAGGCATGGTGAGTATTTTGCAGCTCTCATTTGTTTTTGAAAATGAAGAAAGACAAGAAAAAACTTTTTTTTTTTTTCTTTTTTCAAATTTCAAAACTTTGTGACAAAAAGTGAGGTCTGCAAAATACTCACTATACCTCTCAGCAAATAGCTTGGGGTGTCTACTTTCCAAAATGGGGTCATTTGGGGGGGTTTTGTGCCACCTGGGCATTCCATGGCCTCCGAAACTGTGATAGGCAGTGAAGAGTGAAATCAAAAATTCACGCCCTTAGAAAGCCTGAAGGCGGTGCTTGGTTTTCGGGGTCCCGTACGCGGCTAGGCTCCCAAAAAGTCTCACACATGTGGTATCCCCGTACTCAGGAGAAGCAGCAGAATGTATTTTGGGGTGTAATTTCACATATTCCCATGGCATGTTTGAGCAATATATCATTTAGTGACAACTTTGTGCAAAAAAAAAAAAAAAAAAAAAAATTTGTCTCTTTCCCGCAACTTGTGTCGCAATATAAAATATTCCATGGACTCGACATGCCTCTCAGCAAATAGCTTGGGGTGTCTACTTTCCAAAATGGGGTCATTTGGGGGGGGTTTTGAACTGTCCTGGCATTTTATGCACAACATTTAGAAGCTTATGTCACACATCACCCACTCTTCTAACCACTTGAAGACAAAGCCCTTTCTGACACTTATTTTTTACATGAAAAAGTTTTTTTTTTTTGCAAGAAAATTACTTTGAACCCCCAAACATTATATATTTTTTTAAAGCAAATGCCCTACAGATTAAAATGGTGGGTGTTTCATTTTTTTTTTTCACACAGTATTTGCGCAGCGATTTTTCAAACGCATTTTTTGGGGAAAAAACACACTTTTTAAAATTTTAATGCACTAAAACACACTATATTGCCCAAATGTTTGATGAAATAAAAAAGATGATCTTAGACCGAGTACATGGATACCAAACATGACATGCTTTACAATTGCGCACAAACGTGCAGTGGCAACAAAATAAATACATTTTTAAAAGCCTTTAAAAGCCTTTACAGGTTACCACTTTAGATTTGCAGAGGAGGTCTACTGCAAAAATTACTGCCCTCGATCTGACCTTCGCGGCGGTACCTCACATGCATGGTGCAATTGCTGTTTACGTTTGACGACAGACCGCCGCTTGCGTTCGCCTTAGCGCAAGAGCAGGGGGCGACAGGGGTGCTTTTTTTTTTTTTTTTTTTTTTCTTTATTATTTTTTTGCTTTTTTATCTTATTTTTAAACTGTTCCTTTCATTTTTTTTTTTTTTAAATCATTTTTATTGTTATCTCGGGGAATGTAAATATCCCCTATGATAGCAATAGGTAGTGACAGGTACTCTTTTTTGAAAAAATTGGGGTCTATTAGACCCTAGATCTCTCCTCTGCCTTCAAAGCATCTGACCACACCAAGATCGGTGTGATAAAATGCTTCCCCAATTTCCCAATGGCGCTATTTACATCCGGCGAAATCTAAGTCATAAAATGCTCGTAGCTTCCGGTTTCTTAGGCCATAGAGATGTTTGGAGCCACTCTTGTCTCTGATCAGCTCTATGGTCAGCTGGCTGAATCACCGGCTGCATTCTCAGGTTCCCTGTTGAGACAGGAGAGCCAGAGAAAAACACGGAAGACGGTGGGGGGGGGGGGGGCATTCCCTCCCATGGCTTGTAAAGGCAGTCTAGAGGCTAATTAGCCGCTAGGATTGCTTTTACATGAAAGCCGACCGCTGGCTGAAAAGAATGATACCAAGATGATACCTAAACCTGCAGGCATCATTCTGGTATAACCACTCAAAGTTGTGAATGGCGTACCTGAAGACAAAAAAATGGTTAACAATAAAGCACAGTAAACAGTAAAGTATAAATAATTACATACCTGAAAAACAAACATGATAAAACATAATAACAATAACAATAAAACATTGCAGAATAGAATACAGTAAAAAAAGAGCAGAACAATAGAGAGAGAGAATAGAGAGAGAGAACAATAAAACGACAACTATTTTTTTTTATTTTATATATATATATTTTTTTTTTACACTTTTTTTGTAACTAACTTTTATAACGGTAACCGGTTCCAGGTTCGGGTCTCTCAAAATGCGATGGCATCTTGGGAGACCCTGTGAAAGTGTGCCTAGTCTGTGCAATGCTGTACCCTACGCTAATACTCCACTAGTGAATGGTAGCGTTCAAAACATTCACCAATGCAAAGACCAGGATTGTCAGGACAGGAGGGACAATAATAGCGGGTGTCACGCCTATATTCGCGCTTGCTGCAGACACAACATCTTTTTTGGGGGTTCGTTGGGTAGGGGTACTCGGGAGGACATAAAGAAAATGCCTCTCATGCAGCCGACTGCATTTGGTTGGGGATGTGAATGAGGGAAGTACGGGCGCTGCAGAAGTGGTGGGTTCCCAATTAGGATTGGCGAATGCAGCAGGAAGGGCACTATGGGCACGACGGGCCTGTGTTTGTCTTTTTGGTGGCAGCGGGACACTACTTGTGCTTGCCACCTCACCAGCTTGAACTGCACTTATGGGACTTGCCACGTCACCAAGTGTTACTGCAGCGCTGGTTTGACTACGACCGGGGTGTACTAGGCCGCTGGTGCTTGCCAGTTCAATAAAAAGCTTCCAAAAAAACTGTTAGCGATCGCAGGGATCAGGTCTGACTCTGCGAACGCTGCAGTTATGCGTTTAGTGTTTTGTAAGTGTCAGTGATCGATCGATACTGCACTTGGGTGGGCTGGACTGGGCCGGGCGGAGGGGCAAAACGCAGGTGCTAGCAGGTATCTGGGCTGATCCCGCTAACACTGCGTTTTTGGGAACCCTAAACTGCTGGGGACGCTAGTATAGATCTGATCGGATCAGATATTGATCCGTTCAGATACTATACCACTAAAGGAGGCGTATGCTGCGTGCGTGGGTGTTAGTGGTACTGGCGCTAACCTGACGCTGCCTGGGGCCGGTGCTTGCTAGTTCACCAAAATGCTACCAAAAAAACTGTTAGCGATCGCAGGGATCAGGCCTGACTCTGCGAACGCTGCAGTTATGCGTTTAGTGCCTTGTAAGTGACAGTGATCGATCGATACTGCACTTGGGTGGGCTGGGCTGGGCCGGGCGGAGGGGCACAACGCAGGTGCTAGCAGGTATCTGGGCTGATCCCGCTAACACTGCGTTTTTGGGAACCCTAAACTGCTGGGGACGCTAGTATAGATCTGATCGGATCAGATATTGATCTGATCAGATACTATACCACTAAGGGAGGTGTACGGTGCGTGCGTGGGTGTTAGCGCTACTGGCGCTAACCTGACGCTGCCTGGTGCTTGCTTGCCAGTTCACCAAAATGCTACCAAAAAAACTGTTAGCGATCGTAGGGATCAGGCCTGACTCTGCGAACGCTGCAGTTATGTGTTTAGTGTTTTGTAAGTGACAGTGATCGATCGATACTGCACTTGGGTGGGCTGGGCGGAGGGGCAAAACGCAGGTGCTAGTGGGTATCTGGGCTGATCCCGCTAACACTGTGTTTTTGGGAACCCTAAACTGCTGGGGACGCTAGTATAGATCTGATCGGATCAGATATTGATGCGTTCAGATACTATACCACTAAGGGAGGCGCATGCTGCGTGCGTGGGTGTTAGCGGTACTGGCGCTAATCTGACGCTGCCTGGGGCGACGCATATCACCGCCGGGCGATCAGGGGGCTAAACCTTTATTCGGTAATAAACGGCGGGTGCCCTGACACTATAAAAAATAAACAAACTAACCAGCGTCACCCGTAACGGTTATACGGTGATCAGTGGTGAAAGGGTTAACTAGGGGGCAATCAAGGGGTTAAAACATTTATTAGGTAGTATATGGGGGTCCCTGTCACTATAAAACGCTGACGGCGAACCTAAATATTTACCTCACTAACTAGCGTCACCAGTGACACTAATACAGCGATCAGAAAAATGATCGCTTAGCGACACTGGCGATGGGGGGTGATCAAGGGGTTAAAACTTTATTAGGGGGGGTTAGGGGGGTATCCTAGACCTAAAGGGGGGTAATACTCACTGTCCCAACACTGTAACTGTCACAAACTGACACTATGCAGTAATCAGAAAAAAAAAAAAAAAAACCTGCTGGTGTCAGTTTGTGACGGGGGGGGGGGGGGTGATTGGGGGGGGATCGGGGGGCGATCGGGGGGGGGATCGGGGTGTTTTGTGTGCCTGGCATGTTCTACTGTGTGTGTAGTGTGTTGTGCACTTACATTGATGTCTTCTCCCCTCGGCGCTGGAACGGAATACCGAGCCGAGGGGAGATGACATCATTTCCTTTGCTGCTGTTTAGCATACAGCAGCAAAGGAGTGTTCCCATTGGCCGGCGGCGATCGCGAGGGGGGGGCCACGAACGGATGGCCTCCCCCTCATCTCGGATCGCCGGGGAACAGAACGGGACCGCTTCGGGCACCGGGGGGGGGTCCGATCGGACCCCCCACCCGCGAGAGGCAAATCACGTACATGTACGTGATTTTGCCTGCCCGTGCCGCCTTGCCGACGTAAATCGGCGTTAGGCGGTCCTTAAGTGGTTAAACTTCTCCACAACTTTATCCCTGACCTGTCTGGTGTGTTCCTTGGCCTTCATGATGCTGTTTGTTCACTAAGGTTTTCTAACAAACCTCTGAAAGCTTCACAGAACAGCTGTATTTATACTGAGAATAAGTTACACACAGGTGGACTCTATTTACTAGTTAGGTGACTTCTGAAGGCAATTGGTCCCACTAGATTTTAGTTAGAGGTATCAGAGTAAAGGGGGCTGAATATAAATGCATGCCACAGTTTTTGGATATTTATTTGTAAAAAATGTTAAAAACCATTTATCATTTTCCTTCCACTTCACAATTATGTACCACTTTGTGTTGGTCTATCACATAAAATCCCAATAAAATACATTTACGTTTTTGGTTGTAACATGACAAAATGTGGAGAATTTCAAGGGGTGTGACTATGAATACTTTGAACTGTACACCTGTAAGTGTGTTCTGCACAAGATGAGACGACACTGTAGGAGCTGCGTTTAAAAAGATAAAAAGGGTTCACAAATGTTTCTTGTACCTGTATTTGTTGACTAAAAAGAAACATTTTTGTATATGGACCAAATGTAATGTTATTTTCACTAACAAAGATAAATGCAGCTTTAATTTACTCTACAACTGGGGAGCACATTTTAAGGTGGAAAGAGAGCAGCCTGAGATTTAATGAGGTTTGTTGCCTTATAGTGCCCTCTTTTGGCAATATCATGAATCACAGGCTGGAAATGAGAGACCAGAACTTTTTACATATAATATAGAGAAGAATGTTATTGTTTCACATAATACATTTAATATATTAGTTCAAATTATACACAAGACTTACACAGGAGGAAAAAATCTACTTTAATGTATATTCAAAACAGGAATTGTACTTTTTTAGGTACGTTGGACTATGCTCTCTTTTTTTTTTTTTAGGCCTGACCCCTTGCAGCACCATTAAAAAAAGTCCCACTCTCTAGTTAAGTTATATTAGAACTGAGTGCATGTGTTTAGGGTCGGATACTAAGAGAATACACAGATATAATACATACAGTATATAACAGCTATTTTAACTGTATTTCTGTCCATCCAGTCCCACGATTTACACAGCTCTGCCAAACAATACAGTTCTGTCTGGCAAGGGAGGGGACCTGATCTTTCTCTGTTGTAGTTTCAATTTCACCTACAGGTTTCCTTACCACCTCTTCCCCTATAATTGGACAGTGAAAAAAAAGGTAATAGCAAATGGATGAGCTCATCTCTCTACTCTGCTCTCTATCAATATGCTCCTTGCACTGCAGCACAACTGATTGGCTCTTTCTGCTGCTTTTCACTCCACTCTCTAAGCTCTGCTGTACAGGGGATGCAAGAGTCTGATACCAGGTCATATTCAGGTACTTACAATGCTTGCATTAAAAAGAAAAAAAAAACATATTTATGTGTTAATGATTGCATGGGTGCATTCATTTGAGTATCTTATGTTTGTTTGGAGTTTAGCTTTAAATTGTTACCAAACCCAGGACCCTGCATTCACTTTATCTGGTCTCCCACAGTACACAGAACATGGAAATGCAATTATTTTTGTAAATATAAACTGCTAAATACCTTTTCTCATCAGCAGTTAGAGCAGTCTAGTGACTTCTATCAGTGTCCGGTTAAAGCTTGTAGGAGGAGTTTTCATTCTATTCTGACTGTTTTATGAGGATGCAGAACCCCTGACCCTCTGTCTGGACAGTGCTGATTGACCCTGTGCTGATCACATGCACCCTCCCAAGAAAAAAAAGCTCTCTAGCAATACACACCAAACTGAGCATGAGCGGAGTGCCCTCAAGGCTCTGTCTCATCAGTAGATGAATTGGGGACTGTGAAGGAAGGGGAGGATCAGAGAAGACAGGATCAAACAGCCTTTTTACACAATACAGAGGCTTAACTTCTTAGGTTCTGCAGTGAGTATAACAAGCATGCTTTACTGCATATACAGACTGATTTTACTGTTGTGGGTTTAGTAACAGTTTAACTGTGTGTCTGAAGCTGGGGTTCAGCTTTAATATGTTGTCCCCATTACCATTGCTTCCTCTTCTCTCTGAGTGTACTTCTCCCCTATTTATTTATTTATTTTAGAAAACTCTACTAAACATAAAAGTATAATAAAAGTTTATGTCAGGTGTTAGGGGAAAAAATAATCAGTGGTGATCTATGGCAGGGCAATGCATTTTATATTTTAAAAATCAACATTTTTCCTCTTAAGTGCATCAATACTAAACGATTGCACTCCTCCAGGTGATATTAGCACTTTTTTATGACCAATACCTTGTCCTTTACTTTACTGAAAGCTTAGAATATTCCTGTGTACATTCAGCATGGTGAAAACAAACAAAACGGAGTGGCAAAATGAGTAGGAGAACTATGTAAGCAATCTTACTAATCCTTAGTTTACTTTAAGATACTCCGTCAGCAAGCAAAAAATAAATAAAAAAAAAAAAGCAATAAAATGCTTCAGATATAAAGATTAAGTCTGCATACACCATCAACATGTTGCCCCAATGAGCAAATCCCAGATTGTTCTGAAAGGCAAAGTGTCAATAATTGAAGGGAGTGTCAAATCTTGCTGCCACCTTGTGCCCCTACACATTCCTATTCACCCATCTCCATGATAGACTGCCTTAATGGCTAATAGGAATGCGTAGACAAGAAGGACAGGGCAATATCTAACATTATCAGGATAATCCAAAGCTTTGCCTTTACACCTGCAACAGATTTGTTTTGCTTACAGGGCAGTGGTGGCTGGTGTTTTTTTTTGTGGAGGAGGGGCGGAAAACAACCAAACAATCACCCCCCCCACAGCCCCACTCACCCACGTCACTTCCGGTGCCTCATGTTCCCGGGGCCTCGTGTTTGCAGCTCTTTTGTTATATGCCTGTTTGATACTTCTTATTGTGAGTACCTTGATTTTACTTTTACTGTTTTGTCAATAAACATTTGGAAATACTGCACTATTGTGCATCCCTCTTTACATCCCCCCATGTCCCATTGTGAGGTTCATTGGATGCTGACACACCAGGGACAATAGGGGGACTCTGATTCCAGACTAGAGACACACACCAGTGGAGCCGGATACGCCATACTGGGAGGCTGCCAAGAAACACATTGACATATACCCACAGGCTGTTACCTTACAGCGGTAAGGTAAGGTAAGGTAAGGTAAGGTAAGGGTACATCTATATATTACTCTGCACAGGAACCAGGAAGTCACCTATCATCAGCACTTTATGCCAGAGGATTGTCATCAGCACCAGCACTCTGTCATTTTCTGCTGACACTGCTAATATACAGCCACTTACCTACTTTGCACCTTATATGGACACTACTTATCTTTTTTGCTTTCACCTATAAGAACATTTGCAGCATATACCTATATGAAGGAAACTTTTTTTGTATGTTTTTATATGCAGTTTAGGATTTTACCTATTCCTTCAGGATTTATTGCAATTATAGTGCACCTTCTTTTGAGCACGGTTTTTTCACTTCATTTGTATACCATATGGATATATTTTCTATCAATGTTCTATGAAGAATCATTTGAGTGGTTGATATACTTTTATTGTCTTATTGATACACTTTTATTGTTTTATCCGAATAAATCGCAGGGCATGCGATACGTTTTTATACTGCCTAGGATTGGATATATTTTGACCTTTGAACATTGCCTCATACGTACAGTATTTAGCTTCATAGCGCAGCACTACCTTCCCAGAGGTGATCAAATACCACCAAAAGAAAGCCCTATTTGTGGGAAGAAAATGATAAAAATTTAGTTTGGGTACAGTGTTGCATGACCGCACAATTGTCATTCAAAGTGTGACAGCGCTGAAAGCTGAAAATTGTCCTGGGCAGGAATGGCTGAAAGTGCCTGGTATTGAAGTGGTTAAACTTCTCCACAACTTTATCCCTGACCTGTCTGGTGTGTTCCTTGGCCTTCATGATGCTGTTTGTTCACTAAGGTTCTCTAAGAAACCTCTGAGGGCTTCACAGAACAGCTGTATTTATACAGAGATTAAATTACACGCAGATGGACTCTATTTACTAATTAGGTGACTTCTGAAAGCAATTGGTTCCACTAGATTTTAGTTAAGGGTATCAGAGTAAAGGGGGCTGAATACAAATGCATGGCACACTTTTCAGATATTTATTTGTAAAAAAATGTTATGTGCCACTTTGTGTTGGTCTATCACATAAAATCCCAATAAAATACTGCAGCCAGGGTCGGCTATTATGCCTTTAATTTTTTCTGTGTTGTTAATGTGGGGTTGGCTCCCTCTTGTGTTTGCTGGACTCTATGTGTTAATTTCCCTTTTCCTGTGTAAGCATGTAGAGCAAAGCATCATGGGATGTGTAGTTCAGAATGCTGAAGTGACTGTGCCAGCAGGACTGATCTGAACTACAAAGAACAGAATGCTGAGTGAACAGAACAGACTGCTGAGAAAGAATATAAGGGGCCGGCGCAGACTAGGTCAGCCTCTCTGGACGCCGTTTTGACTCTGCCAGCAGGAGGTCTGTGTGACAGTGAGTTGCTGATGATTCGTGGCCTACACAGCAGGGAGCCGTACAGCTATACCCAGAGGGATCTCTGCGAACAGCATCGCTTCTTCAGTGCAGTGAACCGGAGGGTGTTCCAGGTCATCCAGGCGCCTGCAATTCAGATCCCCATTGGCTGCATCGTGGCGCGACGGACGCCATTATCCAGAGCCAAGATACAGAGAAAAAGTTCCGGCTGGAGTCTTCTCATCATCTGCATCATTGTCAAATCCATCTGAGTTCCAGAGTGGTGAGCGGGCATAGCCCATGTTATAGTTAAGGACACTGCTGTTAGACATCACTCACACAGTTCTGCTGGTGGTACTTGTAGTCCCACAGAAGTCAAATCCTATGTTATAATGGACACAGCAAGTAGATACCTATGCTCAGTTCACATTATTGATTCCAGTAGCCATATTGGATGACACCTTTAGGATCATAAAAGAAGGAAGTTATAATACAACCAGGGTAAATCAAAGTTTCGCCAAATTTGCTACACTTTGCCATCCCGGATTACTTTATTTACAACATAAAGAGGCTAGCTGAAGATATCTGGATTTCAAGGAATACAATTTTACCCTTTTAGCATCCTTTTTCCCTCATCTGCCTTAATTGCATTGAACTGCTATAGGGAGCCATCCTATTTGAATGTAATATTCTTCATACTGTTTCTCCATATTGTACAGGATTTACTGGCCTGTGAGTTGAGGAGGCAGAAGGGAGAAATCTGACACATAAGATATAGTGTCAGTTGTCTACTCTCCTTTTAACCTGTTGACATAGGTTTCTGTGATTGGTTTAATATTTGAGTTCATTTACAATCAAGGGAACTTTGCACCAATATATTGTGTTTGATAAGTTTAGATAAAATAGCTGTGTGTGCGGGAGTGTTTTTTACTAACTGACAAAGTTGAGATATATATGTATCTTGTGTTTTGATAATACAGTAAACATTTACTACTACAGCTGGTGAGATGACATAACCCAGGGAGTCAGAGGTAAGGGAGGATTTGCAGAGTCGAGGTAATCAGTGGGGTACAGAGTCTATTATCAGTGGTACCGCTACAATACATTTACATTTTTAAAGGTAAACACAGAAGGAAAGCCCCCATTCCTACTCGCTAACGCGGGTCCCACGGAGCATAGCGGAGCTTGGTCTTACCAGTGGAGGAGAGGATTCGGACGGACGTTTGAATCTACCGCCCTTGGCAAAGTGTTTCCTCCTGTCTGTGCCCATTAGACCTCCGTAACAGAGGTCCTATGGTTCTGGTAAGCGTCCATCTGGTATTCCTTATTATCCTTTGGCTATCGTGTGGGACTACTTTCAGAAAAGCATTAATTGGAGGGTTTCCACCTAAAATCTACTTCTATTGAACTCTATAGAACACTTTATGGACCTTTTTCCGTGTCTTTGCTAGTATATGTTTTTTATTTCAGCACAGGTTGAATTTATGTTAATTTCTTTTGATATTTATTTTTCTGGTATTTTCTGGCATTTGTTCTCATTTGGTTGATTTGTTTTAACAGGACATTTATTGCACTCATTTGTGTCCTTTTTTTGCACATATTTGGTTTTCTTTCTTTTGTTTGGGTTGCACATCTATTTCTTACATTACACCTATTTCTAAGCTGAATATTCCAGGTTTTTCGTAGATTGCAGCACTGTCACATATTACCAACACCCACTGAATTTTTTATATATATTTTTATATATTGTTTTTTTCATTAGTATTCACCGGGGGTAGCGCGGATTGTCCACATTACACATTTTTGGTTGTAACATGACAAAATTTCAAGGGGAATGAATACTTTTTCAAGGTACTGTATATAAACACACATTTGTCTAAACAGGTTTGGCAGGAGTGTACATTATCTTTGCTTCAAACAGTAAAGTCATGTTTGAATCTGATTGATGTGTATGAGAAACGATTTAGTACTGACATTTTTTCATGCGTAGGTGCAGCAAGTAGTCTGCAGTGGGTGTTCTACCATCAAAAGCAGTTGTATTCTAGAAGCCACGGATTACCAAAAAAGGTGATTGGGCTCTCCACAGCTATGCTCACATCACGGGTTGGTAAATTGTATTCTCTTTCTGCTTAACTTCCAATTGGCCTTCAGAATATTTGTTAAACTTTCCAAGGACCTAAACAAAGTATTACATGGCTCACATATTGCTCTCCCACCAAAGAAAAAATTTAAAAAAATTATAATATAATAATATTGTGTGCTCACCATAAAATTATTTTGGAGTTCAATGAGACATTTGAGGTTATACTGCCACCTACTGCAATTACATAAGCAAGACCATAAACACAGAGGTGTCAGACTGTTTCCCTCAATGAACTCCAAGAAAAGCATTTTAAGGTGAGTTCAGAAATCCTATTTTCTATTTCGTTCATTGAGGGACACAAGATTAAGACTGGGTTCACATTAGAGCATGGAGCGGCTTGCAGCAGAGGTCCGGTGCATCTCTATCTACCGGTTCAGGTCCAATTTCAGCCTGAATTTTTGGCTGAATTCAGACCTGAAACGGACCAAAAGACACACACAGGACTCCTGTGCAATTCGCACCGGAGCTGCTCCGCAGATGTGTGAACATAGAGAGCCAGTCACAATCTCCTGCTATGCAAATTTTATGCAGGGAAACCCACATCCAATTCGCAATAGTGTGAACCCAGCTTCAGAGGTATTTGTGACCTCCAAAAGCAGTCTAAGGCTGGGTTCAGACTGTTGCAAATTGCAACAGTCCAATTTGCATGGCAGGAGATTGTGACCGTCTCTCTATGGAGCCGGTTCACACATATCCGCAGCGGCTCCGGTCCGAATTGCACAGGAGTCCTGTGCGTCTTTTGGTCTGTTTCAAGTCCAAATTCAGCCCCAAATTCGGGCTGAAATCGGACCTGAAGTGCTAAATGGGGATGCACCAGATTCCTGCTGTGAGCCGCTGTGTTCTCCAGTGTGAACCCAACCTAACTTAGGGCTGGACAACGTTGTAAACACACAGTGGGCTAATAGGTCCACAAAAAAAAAAAAAACTGGGCGCTGCCTGCAGCTCAAAGGGCTACTTTAAGGAGCTTACGCCCAAAGCAGGCATCAAATGAGGCGTGAATATCCACCCAGTAAACCTTAGAGATTGTGTGAAAAGAGGACCAGATGGCAGATTTGCAAATCTGGGAAGCAGTTGCCTGATGCCAAAAAGCCCAAGAAGCCCTCACAGATCTAGTGTGCTTTGACAGGAAAGGGTGAGATCAGACAGTTAAGGCCATAGACTTGAAAAAAATTATCTGAGTACCCCAGAAATAGTGGAGCGAGGAGATGGTTCCCCTTTGCAGTGACTATATGCAATGACAAAGAGAGAGCCCATCTTCCTAATGAAAGTAGTAGCTGCTAAATAGACTCACATGGCATGAACTAAATCCATACAACAAAGGGTAATCTTCTTCTTATGTACTGGAGCCAGATGAATGGCAGGACAAGCTCCTGGTTGAAGTTAAAGGCTGAAACCACCTTAGGAAGGGAAGAGGCTCTAGGCGGGCCCCTAAGCCAGGTTCAGAAACGTGCCTCACAGAGATTATGGTGACAAGGAAGCAACCTTCTGAGTAAGTGTAGAAGGGGGAATATCCTTCATAGATTCAAATGGCAGTTTTCAAAATGCAGAAAGAAACAAATTCAAATCCCATGAAGTAACCAGTGAATGTATAGGGGGAACCACATGAGACGCACTCTGTACAAAAGGCCTAATTAAAGAATGTGACGGCCTCTGGAACAGGATCACAATTGTTGAGAGTTGACCCTTCATGGGTTAAATTGCCTGTCTAGGTCCAGTATTTGAAAAGGTATGTCCCACAGAATATTTACTGGGGTGAAAATGTCTTTCCTTGTACAAGTGAATTATTTCTTCCATTGTGTGATGGTAGACCTTCCGAGAAGTGGATTTCCTAGCTTTTAGAATTGTGACCCCCGAAAGACATTCTCACCAAAGAATTGTACTCATGTTCACTGATAGGAGACCCATTTAGGAAATGATACAGGCGATGTCCACCAACCTGTGTATGCAGTAGAGCAGGGCAGCAGGTATACACTTTAAGCACCCTACAAATAGGCAGTGTGGATGGAAGCTGGATCTCTTTTTATGAATTTTAATTCTTTCCACTAATGTTTGACACACTAACATCACACCTGTAAAGCAGGGCCAGCCAGGGAAGAATTGCTTTTGAAAGAATCTCCAAACATTTACTGTATTTATGGGATCCTACCAGCTAAACTCTTGTTGAAGATACAAGAGCTGCATGAAGAAACTAACTCAAGCAGTATGTCTTGATTAAAGAAAAAAATGATATTGAAAAAAGAAAAAATGGCTATTAAAATGGTTAAAGTTTTCTCAGTGGAGAAAAGGCATCCATTCTTCCAAGACAGGGGTGTCAAACTCAATTTCATTGCAGGTCACAGCAGCATTATGGTTGCCCTCAAAGGGCTAGTTGTATCTGAAAGACTAGATGTGCAGAGCACCCCACCCCCCTTACATCAGATGTCAAGAGCCCCCCACTATCAGAAGTCCCCACCCTCCCTTACATCACAGCTCACCCCCCTTACCTTGTGCTGCTGCTGGGAAGAAGCTGGGGGAGGAGCTGGGAAGCAGATAGTGTAGGGTCTGGAGGAAGACCAGAGGAGGGCTGGAGTCAGCTGAATGCTGAGACCAGAGGAGGCGGAGACTAGGGATTGCTGCAGTTGTACAGAGATGCGCAGGATCTGTAGGAGGAGTTGTGTCCTCCTCCCTGCTGCCAACTGCTGAGATGGAATGTAGGGTGGGGAAAAGCACAGACGAGCCTCTCCGTAGATGCATGGAGAAGAGCAGAATCTGGGGGAGAATTTCTGCCCTCATCTCTGCTGTTGACTGCTAAGACAAGGTTGGGAAGGAGAAGACGAGGGTGCCACAGCTGCAGGAGGGTTGTGAGGGTCACATGAAATGGTCTGGAGGGCCAGACAAATCTTATGTTTGACACATGTACTCCAAGATATCAGCAAAAAGCTGGGGAATCCTGGGAGTGTCAGAAGTATACCAGGCTGGTCATTGTTTTATATAGGCGGCAGTATAACATCAAATGTCTGTTTGTTTTTCTTTTGTTTTTTTATTGATGGGATTGAACTTGGATGGGGAAGGGAATTTATAGGATGCCCAGAAAGATTCAGTATAACTTGCTTGGGACTACTATATACACTCCAGTCTTCTCCCCAGCTCAACTCTTGCTTAAGACCTCTTTTCCTTATTCCTCTAGCACTTCACTTGCTGCAGATGATAACTCCTTCAGCACTTCACTTGCTGCAGATTCCCGGATCAACTAGCACCACATGGTTAGGCCTGACACTAACTCAGCCAGGCCTCAGTGAATTGCCTTTTGCGGGCAGGGGCCTTGGGCCCCTATGATGTAGAAATAGTTCCGGTGCTAACTGTCCTTAAAACGGCTACTGATCCCAGTAAACCCTCTTCAGGCCCTGCCTGCCCTCTTGGCTGCGGCCGCCTCTTTCCACTGCTCTTCCCACAGTCCACTCTTCTGGTTCTGCACCCATCTCAAGCGTACATATTCGCCAGCACACCATGGATCAGCAGTTATTCGTCCAAAAAGTTTTAATGAAGAAAGGTCACATTACAAAGGAAGGTGCAACGTTTCGGAGCCATGCAGGACCCCTTCATCAGGCATGTGTACTTGTGTGTGGCGAATATGTACGTTTGTTTGATGCTTCCGGGACCCAACTAATAATCGCTGCAGCACCCACCACTTTATGAGCCATTTCTACCAGGAACGTGTGCGATAGGAATATTGATCAGACTTCACCCATCTCAAACTGCAAACTCCCAGTTCTTTCAGGCGTGCTTCCCCAGTCCTCCTGACTGTGCTTCACTCACCAGCCCTCCTGGCTGTGACCAGTTGTCCTCCCTGGAGTCTCTTAGCAGTGCTCTCGCTGTCCTCTCCTTGCTCTCTCATGTGCCTCTCCTCCAGGATCACTTCTCCTTTTGGCTGCACCCAAGCCCAGGCCCAAAGTTACCCCGCCCCCCTCCCGAAGACTGGTAAGATCCCCGTGGGCCGTGACAGCCTCCACACTCTCTCACTCCAGATTTTCCACCCGACAACTCCTCCTCAGCTGGGCTGACCCTGGGTACTTAAGGAGGCCTGCACCCTGCCAATCCAAGTTGGAGATTGGTCACGGCACCTTAGAATACCCCAGGCAGCACCCCCTCTCCTCTCCTCCTCCCTTTCTAGCACATTCTAGAAAGAAGAGGGAGGCGACAGTGATGCTACCTGTGAGTCACCCAGCCCTGCCCTGAGCCACTCCCAGCCCAGAATGAAAACAAACAGGCCTAGCCATTAGCTAGGCCTGCCTAAATTTTCCTACTCTATAGAAAAATCTAACCTCTAGCAGCTACCTAATTAGAGGGTGCTACACTCACCCCCTACCAAAATCCAGCCACCCTTGGCTGGGGGAATTTAGAAAAAAATAGCTCCTGGGCCCAGGAGCAAAGGCATCCCATAAAATAAATTGTAAGGGGAAAAAGGGAACAAACTTGGATGGGGGACATATATACAAATAAATATGTATCAAAAATATAAAATATTATCTTGTTCAGTATTTACAGCATATACATAACTTACCTAACTGCAAGCCCTACCGCTACATACAATTATGCCCATACATAGGTCCAGAGATTTCCTCTCAAGGGAAATCCTCTGTCCACAGGATCCACAGCTCCAGCCGGGGATAGATAGACAGCCATCCCATCCTAAAGGGTACTGCAAAACAGACAAACCACATCCTATCCTATCAACTACAGTTGTGCTCATAAGTTTACATACCCTGGCAGAATTTATGATTTCTTGGCCGTTTTTCAAAGAATATGAATGATAACACAAAAACATTTCTTTTACTCATGGTTAGTGTTTGGCTGAAGCCATTTATTATCAATCAACTGTGTTTACTCTTTTTAAATCATAATGGCAACAGGAACTAGCCAAATGACCCTGATCAAAAGTTTACATACCCTGGTGATTTTGTCCTGATAACATGCACACAAGTTGACACAAAGGGGTTTGAATGTCTATTAAAGATAACCATCCTCACCTGTGATCTATTTGCTTGTGTAGCACTGACCCCCGAAGGAGCTGCTGATATTTGATTGGGCCTGTACTCTGCTTTATACACCCCCAATGACTTGACTCAATCCCCTTGACACAGCTGTGGTGCAGTGTTATAGGGCGTACACACGGTCGGACTTTGTTCGGACATTCCGACAACAAAATCCTAGGATTTTTTCCGACGGATGTTGGCTCAAACTTGTCTTGCATACACACGGTCACACAAAGTTGTCGGAAAATCCGATCATTCTGAACGCGGTGACGTAAAACACGTATGTCGGGACTATAAACGGGGCAGTAGCCAATAGCTTTCATCTCTTTATTTATTCTGAGCATGCGTGGCACTTTGTCCGTCGGATTTGTGTACACACGATCGGAATTTCTGACAACGGATTTTGTTGTCGGAAAATTTTATCTCCTGCTCTCCAACTTTGTGTGTCGGGAAATCCGATGGAAAATGTGTGATGGAGCCCACACACGGTCGGAATTTCCAACAACGAGGTCCTATCACACATTTTCCATCGGAAAATCCGACCGTGTGTATGGGGCATTAGTGTGAAGCTAATAGTAAAGGATAACCCCACAATGTACAGTATAACAATAGAATACCTTTGTTATTACCTGGGTATCCGATGTTCCACCTGCTTTAAAAGGGACAACACTCCACACAAGTTGTACTCAACCAGAAACGTAATTTTACTGGAGTTGGTATAAAAGTAATATTACAAAAGTTGGACTGTCACACCAACATAATGCAACAGCCCAATGAGTATACACAATAATTGGTACACGTAAAGTTACCGTATTTATCGGCGTATAACACGCGCCGGCGTATAACACGCACCCCAAGTTTAGGAGAGAATTTTAAGGAAAAAAACTTTTAGGAGGGAAGTTTAAGGAAAAGAAACTTACATTAAAATGCCCATCAATGCAGCCTCATCAGTGTTCATCTGCAGCCTTGTTAGTGTCATTGCAGCCTTTTCAGTGTCAGTGCAGCCTTGTCAGTGCAGCTTTGCCCCAGTGCAGCCTTGTCAGTGCAGCCTTGCCCCAGTGCAGCCTTGTCCCCAGTGCAGCCTTGTCAGTGCAGCCTTGTCCCCAGTGCAGCCTTGTCAGTGCAGCCTTGTCCCCAGTGCAGCCTTGTCAGTTCAGCCTTGCCTCAGTGCAGCCTTGTCCCCAGTGCAGCCTTGTCCCCAGTGCAGCCTTGTCCCCAGTGCAGCCTTGTCCCCAGTGTCCATGCCTCCTGCCGCCGCCGCCGCCATACACATGGTAGTAGTTTTAAATATGGCGCTGCGGAGTTCGGAGGGACTCGGCGCCGGCGGAAGTGAACGAACGCCGCCGAGATACACATAGCCGAGGGTTCTCGGCTCTTTCCGGCGCCGCTCACAGTCCCGCCCCGTCCCGCCCTATGATGGACATAACACAGGTCCAATGGTGGGACTGGGCATGACTGTGAGCGGCGCTGGAAAGAGCCGAATACACCCGACTATGTGTATCTCGGCTCTGTGATTTCGGTGGCGCTCGTTCAGCACCGCCGAGCCCCTCCGAACTCCGCGGCGCCATATTTGAAACTACTCGCTATGTGAATGTCGGCGACGATCGCCGACATTCACATGGCGATAGCGGGGATCGGCGTATAAGACGCACCCACGACTTTCCCCTGATTTTAAGGGGAAAAAAGTGCGTGTTATATGCCAATAAATACGGTATATTAAATGGTTCCTGGAAGTGCGTCTCCAAGTGGGACTAATGCCAGAACACTTTAATTTTGGGCAACTTCCCACTTCCAGTGCGCCCCTGTAACCACAAGAAGACAACGTTAGTAAATAAAGCACAAGTGCAATCCCTAGGGAGCTCCTGCTTTCTGGGTAGGTAGGTTAATGTGAAAAGTAAACAGTCACTTGCTGTCATATTTTCTCACGTTCTTTTAAATAGGATAAATAAAATAGAGTCCATTCCACAATTTGGCCACTAGATGGTGCCACATACTAAATTATAATATTGTTCATAGATTAACATTGCATTATATTAACAGGCAAAAATGCTGGCGCTACACTTGTAATTAGTGTGTGTGTGTGTGTGTGTATAAAAGGTCAATGAGTTTCTGGACTCCTGACAGACCCTTGCATCTTTCATCCAGTGCTGCACTGACGTTTCTGGATTCTGAATCATGGGGAAAGCAAAAGAATTGTCAAAGGATCTGCAGGAAAAGGTAGTTGAACTGTATAAAACAGAAAAGGGATATAAAAAGATTATGGGGAGAAGTTGGGACTTTAAATGAGGCAGAGACCTGGTAGGGTTGCATGCCTCCATCCTTGTCAATATGAAAAAAGGGGAAAGGGCGGGATTTTGAATGAAGCATGCAGTCAATAATGAGGGGTCAAGAAATTGTATATTTATTGTATAAAAAAATTGGTACATGGGTCACAGTAATTCATCTATATTACATATATCTTTGTGACATTGGTATTACACATTGCATATACAGAGGCTCTACGCGTTTCATGGAGTATTTGTATCCATTCTTCAGGAGCAACAATGTGAAATAGAACATATTAAGTTTCAAGGTCAATGCTTTTAGAGAGAATTGGAAAAAACTGGGGATAAACCCTGGTTATAAAAATACATGTAATGGAAGTGCAACAATGATTTCCCCTCAAGATGCCCTCACCTACATACACCACTATTCCCAGGGACCGCCACCCTTTGGAGTGTTTATTGCCCCCGTTGTTGTCATGTGGGGGTTCTGCGCGCACCAGATGCCGCCACAGCTCCCGGAAAAGATGCCTTTCGGGGAGCCTCCAGCTCTCATTGTTGCACACAGATATATGTAATATAGATGAATTACAGTGACCCATGTACCAACTTGTATGGAATTTTTATATACAATAAATATACCATTTCTTGACCCCTCACTATTGACTGCGCGCCTCATTCAAAGTCCCGCCTTTTTCCCTTTTTTCATTAGGGATATAAAAAGTTCTCCAAGGAATTGAGAATGCCAATCAGCAGTGTTCAAACTCTAATCAAGAAGTGGAAAATTAGTTGTTCTGTTCAAACCAAACCATGGTCAGGTAGACCAACTAAAATTTCAGCCACAACTGCCAGGAAAATTGTTTGGGATGCAAAGAAAAACCCACAAATAACTTCAGATGAAATACAAGACTCTCTGAAAACATGTAGAGTGTCTGTTTTCAAGATGCACAATAAGGAGGCACTTGAAGAAGGATAGGCTGCATGGTCGAGTCACCAGAAGAAAGCCATTACTACACAAATGCCACAAAGTATCCCATTTACAATACAGCCCCAAACAGCACAGAGACAAGCCTCAAACCTTCTGGCACAAAGTCATTTTCAGTGATGAGACCAAAATTGAGCTTTTTGGCCACAACCATAAAGGCTACATTTGGAGAGGAGTCAATAAGGCCTATGATGAAATGTGCACAATTCCTACTGTGAAACACGGAGGTGGATCGCTGATGTTTTGGGGATGTGTGAGCTACAAAGGCACAGGAAATTTGGTCAAAATTGATGGCAAGATGAATGCAGTATGTTATCAAAACATACTGGAGGAACATTTGCATTAATCAGCAGGAAGCTGTGCATGGGACGTATTTGGACATTCCAACATGACAATGATCCAAAACACAAGGCCAAGTAGACCTGTCATTGGCTACAGCAGAATAAAGTGAAGGTTCTGGAGTGGCCATCTCAGTCTCCTGACCTCAAAATCATTGAGCCACTCTGGGGAGATCTCAAACGTGCAATTCATGCAAGACAGCCCAAGAATTTATATGAACTGGAGGCTTTTTGCCAAGAGGAATGAGCAGCTTTACCATCTGAGAAGATAAAGAGCCTCATCCACAAATACCACAAAAGACTTCAAGCTGTCATTGATGTTAAAGGGGGCAATACACGGTATTAACTGGGGTATGTAAACTTTTGATCAGGTTCATTTGGCTAGTTTCTGTTGTGATTATGATTTAAAAAGAGTAAACACAGTTGATTGAAAATAAATGGCTTCAGCCAAACACTAACCATGAGTGAAAAAAAAAAGTTTTTGTGTTATCATTCATTCTCTCTGAAAAATGACCAAGAAATCATAAATTCTGCCAGGGTATGTAAACTTATGAGCACAACTGTACCTGTACACTTTAAGAAATTTCTCTCAGAAGGGGGTTATAGGCCTGCTGACAGAAATAACATCACAACCAAACACATGGTTCACTTCAAATTAAATCTTTTGGGGGTGTGGCCGAATGGAGGTCTGAGCGGTACCTGTGGAGAGCTCCTGCCGTCCTGGAGCACATCTTGGGCTTTTCTTCCCCAGCGGACCTGCCCTGCTTCCTGCAAGGACCCCGGGGTCCCCCAGACTGTCAAGATGCCACCTGGGACCGTTGACGCGGCGATCCCCTGTGTTCCAGCTGCCTAAGAGAGGGACCGCAACTCTGGCCATAGCACGGGGAGTGGTGGCCATCTTGCTCTACCTGGCTACTATGCCAACGCTGCCTCCAGTTCTTCCTACCTGTCCTGCGCTGACCTCTCTCACCGCACGTACACTGGAGATATCCAGCCTGCCAACCGCGGCCTGCAATCCTCCCTGTACCGCTTCTGTATGCCAGCCTGAAGGACCTAGTAAGTAACGGCAGCCATCTTGCTACACCCCAGCGGCCTCCCCGTCTCCTTTGGGCCCGATCCAAGTCCCATCTAACCACCAGGGCGCCCCGGCCTGGTGGATCGTTACCCCCAACAGGAATAGTAGCAGGTATCCACCCCATCTGTTGCACGGGTTGCAGCCGTGGCCCCGGCCACGTGTGGTGGCCATCTTGCTCCACCCTGCTGCAGTATCTGCATATGCTCCTGGTCTCCTTAACCCCTCTGAGCCTGGATCACTCCCTGCACTGCTACCAGAACTGTCCAGCAGGTTCAGCTGCCACCTGTAGTCCTCATCAAAAGAACTCCTCAGCTGACAGTTTGCTGCCCCAACATAGTATTGCAGCACGTCTCTATCTCAGTCTATAGTGGAGGAGACTAGCAGGGAACGCGGTTCTAGCTCCAGAGCAACGAGTAGCGACCATCCTGCCCCCTACTAAATACCATACTTCCCGACCACCGATGGACAGCTGAAGACATGGACTGCTGAGCTCTGTGATCTCCCGACATTAATAGGCTGTGTTCCTGGTTACCTACACCCGAAATCTCAATGTCATCTTAAAGCTCTCACCCTGCTGACTCCGCTGAGCTGCAGCAAGGTACAATCCAGTGCTACCTACTCCGTACATCCTCGCTAGACTCCCACACGGGAAAGGACAAGCTGGCGGCCAGTCGAACCCCAGGCAAACCTAAACCTCCTCCCCAGGATCCAATGGACTCCTCTGTGTACAGGGACACTACAGGTGAGCTCTCGCCTCCGATGGCCCTTACAGCCCCTGTCACCCGGTCAGCTATGCCCCATGACATTTCTATTGGAGATGGTCGAGTGGAGCTACTTCCTTCAGTCTGGGGGGATCAGCCGGCTCTGCGACCACAGCCCTTCTCTCTGCCTTTAGGGCAGACTTTGAATCCTGGGCATCCAAAATGGAAGTCTCCCTTCATGTAGAATTGCAAGCCCTCCAACACCGGGTTTCAACAACGGAGACCTCTGTATCCGCTCAGGTTACTACCTAGGATGTCCATAAGGCTCGTATTGTGGCCCTTGAATCTGCAACCACGACACACTCTCCCATTTGCGGCAGCACCAACTCCGCATAGAGGACAGTGAAAATAGGAGCCGCAGGAACAAAATTAGGCTGCAAGGTGTCCTGGAAGCAACCTCAGGCACTGATCTAAAACCCACTGTCATCTCTATCCTCAACCAGGTCCTGGGCAGGGAAGTTACATCCCCTATTGAACTGGACAGAGTGCATAGAGTAGGAGGCATGGGGGGAGACCGCGATGTCCAAAGCCGGGTCCATTACTTTACCCTAAAGGAAGATATTATGTGTAAGGCCTGGCGTTTTGGTCCTGTGGAGTTCAATGGATCTACAATACACCTCTATCTGGACCTCTCCTGCAACACCTTATACATGAGATGGGTGGTCCGCCCGCTGTTGGATTTGATCCGTCAAGCTGGGGCTACTTACACCTGGGGCCATAGTTTTAGCGTCAAAGTAACCCGAGATGACAAAAACAAGTTTGTTTTGTCGGACTCTGACCAACTTCCTGCCTTCTTCATCTTCCTTGCACAAGACCCTATCAGCATTCCAAAGTGGCTGGACCCACCAGAGGACCATCAAAGACTGCCGGGCCCTCTCCCGCAAAATCTCAGATGTCCGAGATCTGGATCCTCTTCTTCTGGTCCTAGAACAAGGTGTCCAACGTCGCTGGAAGACTGACGCGGCTCCCCACGTGAGCCCAACACTTGTTCCTTTTTCTCTCTGATTAATGTTTTACAGTGGGCTTATACTTTTCAATCTGCAATTTCCATTATGGAACTTGGCCAGGTTTGCCTTGGTACTGTTTTTTCTATATACCTCCCTCCTATGAACTTATGCTAATCATACCATTTTTCTATTGCCTGTACTGGGTCTGATGCACCTAACAGGGATGTAGATAAGATGCTGACAATGTTGCTGCTCTCTATTATTGCTTGGGGGCTCCGGTTGACACCTGACCTTAATGGCCCTATCCGTATACTTTCTCGCGCATTGGCCAAACCAAGATTGAAATGAATATTCTCTGAGCATCATTTCCTCTAGAAACCCTCCTCTGTCTTCTAATTCTCCAGTACCTTATGATTCTCTTAATCAAGATGCTGCCAAGGCCGAATGGAGCCCACCATTAAGTTCCTGGGGTAGTCCCTGTAGCCAATGTGCCTTTCAAGTTCTTCAGTCCGGTGGACCTGCTGGCTGACTTGGAGTCCCCAAGAAGCTTCCTTTTTACCTGTTCTGGGGCTTCTTAGTCTCCTCTCAGTCCCTGGCCTAAATGACCCTGTACCGTAGAACTAGTTGACTTCCTCAATATTACCACGTATTTTTGAAATGCTTTTAATACACATTATTGCTCGTCATGATAGCTGACTGAACATGGGCATTCAGGCGTTTTTTCAAACTGTGATTAAGTTATATGCTGTGTTTTTTTGTAACTTAAAATCGTAGGTAATCAATATACTACAATAGATGGATGTGATACACAATAGGTTTGGCACAACTTGTGTCTAAGGCCACGAACACACGGGCAGACTTTTCGACCGGACTTGTCTGACAGACTTTCCAGCTGACTTTCGACGGACTTCCGACGGACTTTTTTAACGAACGGACTTGCCAACACACGATCACACCAAAGTCCGACGGATTTGTACGTGATGACGTACACCGGACTAAAATAAGGAAGTTGATAGCCAGTAGCCAATAGCTGCCCTAGCGTCGGTTTCTGTTGTCGGACTAGGATACAGACGAGCGGATTTCTGGGTCCGGCGGAGTTACGACGTAAAGATTTGAAGCATGTTCCAAATCTAAAGTCCGTCAGATTTGCGACTGGAAAAGTCAGCTGAAGGTCCGGTGAAGCACACACACGATCGGATTGTTCGCCGGATTTGGTCCGTCAGCGTCTGTCGGACAAGTCCGGTCGAAAAGTCCGACCGTGTGTACGCTGCATAACACGTGATTTTCATGGAGTGTCTCGCTACTGCAGACACCGTTGTTTTTTTCTTTGAGACACCTCTTCCAGGTGTCCTATCTGTCCAGCCTTCTTCCACCCCTCTTCCTTTTTCAACTCCCTCCCCATACTCACTTTTTGTTTCTCCAATCCATCTTCCCCCTCTTTTTTTTTAGACTTTCAATCTTTCTTTTATTCTTAACGCTCCACCATGGCCCATACGGTATTATCTCACCCTTGACTAAAACTGTTCATACAACGAAAATGGCCTCAATGTAGCCTCTAAGCGAGGACAAATCCTATATCAAATGCATAAGAGCCAAGTTAATGTACTCCGCCTAGAGGAACTGCACTTTCAATCTACCTTCACTCCTTCTTGTTCCAACAGATATTTCAACAGATGGTTCTATAGTACTAATCCCTCCAAGAAAACTATCTATAGCCTTTCACAAAACACTCCCCGTTGAATTGCTTGATCATCTCTCTGATCCTCAGGGAAAGTATGTCTTCGTAAAATTTTTGCTGTGGGGAGTTAAATTTACGGTAGCTAACATTTACCTACCAAAAAATATCAACCAAGTCCCATCAGCTTTGCAGTATCTGAAGATTCTATCTGAGTTCATGGAGGCTAAACTCATCCTGGGTGGGGATTTCAATACCCCTCTGGAGCCACTCTTGGACTCCTCCACCTCACGGTCATGTATTTCATTCCCCAAATTGAGGGCCCTGAAACGCGCACTATATGACTTGCACCTTGTAGACGTTTGGAGAGTACTGTACCCTAAGTCTCGTAACTACACGCACTTTTCTCAGGTACATCAGACCTATAGTCACATTGATTATCTCTTGAGTGACCACAGCTGTCTGGATTGGTCTCCTGAGTGCGAAATAGACTCTATGATCTGGTCGGACCATTCCCCTATATACTTGACATTCTCGCTCCCCTCCACACTGGTGAAGGAGTGGACATGGTGCTTGAACGACTCGTTGCTGGCAAAATCGGATTGTGTTACATGTGTCTCGGAGACAATCTCTAACTTTTTTGGAGACCATGCACAAGATACCACGTCGTTTCCCATCCAATGGGAGGCACTAAAGGCAATGTAACTAAAAAAGTAACGCTCAGCCGCTATAGTGGCTGCAATTCAAAAGCTCAGACACCTGGAAACTGAACATAAGCGTTCCCCAACAATCAAAACGTTCACGAAGGTATCCAATGCCCGATCACATCTCAGGGGACTGTATAAGACCTCTGCGCATACATTTGTGGACAACCTCGCTTTCCACCAATATAAATCTCAAAACAAATGTGGCAGGTCACTGGCCCACTCCCTACACCCAAATGTATGATTTTTACCAAACCCTGTACAACATATCTGCGGCCCAGTCGTCAGGTTCCCCCTCTTCTTCAGAGGAGAACAAGTTCTCTTATGCGCTCCCCACTTTGGATGAGGAAGCTGTTAACGAACTTGAAACACCCATTGCTGGAGATAAAGTTGCGAGAGCCATAGCGGGTACACCAACTGGCAAGAGTTCAGGGCCAGATGGCTTTACTCCTAAGTTTTATAAACTATTTGCTCCCCTTCTTATTCCCTTCCTCACTAAAGTGTTCAACTCTGTGTCAGAGGGCTCAGTGTTCCCTCCACAAACACTTGAAGCTCATATATACCTTATCCCAAAACCGGAGAAGGACCCGACTTTATGTGCAATATTCCTGATTGGGGTTGATTTGAAGATCTTCGCTAAAGTGTTGGCCAACAGAATACAAGCGTTGTTGCCCAGTTTGATCCACTTAAATCAAGTGGGATTAGTGAGTGGCCGTGAAGTAAGGGATAACACCCTGAAAACCTTCCTTTTATCTGACTATGCCCGAACCCACGATATTCCTTTATGCCTCCTAACGTTCGTTGCAGATAAAGCATTCGACGGAGTAGATTGGCAATTCCTTCGGCTGTCTGTACAACAAATAGGATTGGGAGCCCACATGATCTCAAGGATAATGTCCCTCTACTCCTTTCCATCTGCTAGGATTAGACTGAACGGCTCTCTGTCGCCAGCATTCTCTATCTTTAATGGGACACGACAAGGGTGCCCTCTATCCCCCCTCCTATATGTTCTAACCATGGAACATTTAGCTATTGCCCTGCAAAACAATCCCTCTGTGCAAGGAATAACGGTCGGGCCCACGCATACTAAACTTGCTCTATTCGCAGATGACCTGCTCCTCTTTGTGACACACCCGCATTCGACCCTGCCCTCAGTGTTGCAGGAGTTCCAGAGATTTGGGTAAGTCAGTAATTTCAAAGTGAACTACAGCAAATCGGAAATCCTCAATATGTCTCTGCCAAAGTCAGACCTACACAGACTCTTGACTGCCTTTTCTTTTAAAACGGGGTCCACTTTCATCCGATACCTTGGTATGCAAATACCGGCGGATGCATCCCAGCTCTTTTCCAGAAATGTTACTCCCTTACTCCTTAGAACCCAAGCCGATCTGTCTACATACGCATCCAAATGACTCTCATGGCTCGGTAGGGTGAACACCTTGAAAATGGATGTACTTCCTTTAGGGGACAATACAGTATAACCTGTGCTATTTGCCTTACCTCTACCCCGACCCTTTTGGGTCCTGGCAACAGTTTATAGTTATGTTAATCATTCTACGTACATACGCTGTTTCTTTTGTATGTGCCTGTTTAATATTGCCCCTGCGTGGGAAATCCATGGCTTGTCATACTCTCTCGAAACTTAATAAAATATTGAAACAGGAAATGGATGTTCTTCCCTGATTTTTGTACCTATTCCAGACAATTCCTATACACATACCTAACTCCTATTTCCGGAAATTGTGCCAGTCGTTCTTTTAATTTATTTGGAATGCAGCCCGTCCCAGAATTCGATACGGAATGTTATCTCTTTCGAAAGCTAGAGAAGGAGCTGGATCCCCAGATGCTTCATTGTACCATAAGGCGGCGATACTTACTCGCATACTTGACTGGTTTCATAACTCTACGACTAAGCTCTGGGTTCACTTGGAAAGCCATATGAACCCCACTGAACTCTCAGCTCTTCCATTATCCATACCCGCAAACCGTAGGGGTTCGTACCCCCTCTGTGACCTTACTCGTCAAACGAATCTGGGATCACTTGATATCTAGCAGGAACATATCAAACCCCTCTGGGCCTATGACTTTCTTGTTTGGGACTTGTTTTGGACTCCAGCCTTCCCACCGGCTATGCTTGTGACTAGCTTTGGACCTTGGAGAAAAGAAGACCATAGGAGGCTTTCCCAGGTTCTCCGAGCAGACCCCACTTTAAGGCCAGATACCCCTTCTGAATCACTTTCTCTGTACCCTATGCAGTGGCTCCAGAAACAACAATTAACTTCCTATATCCGAACTTTCTCATCTGTATCAGATATTCTAGCTGAACCGACAGGCTTTGAAGATATGCTCCTCCAAGCCGATCCTCCAACGCACGTGGTATCTCAGCTTTATTCCCTCTTGCTGAATGCTTCTTACCCTGATCTCCCACCCTACACGAGGGCTTGGGAAAAAAAATTACGACACTATGTCTCCCTCATTGACTGGCAAAAATGTATTATTCTGACGCACAAACTCTCTCTAGCCACTAAAACTCAAGAAAAAGGGTTCAAATTGGTGACCAGATGGTATAGATGCCCTTTGACTATACATCATTTAAACTCGACAACACCAGATACCTGTTGGTGGTGTCTAAGCTCCAGGGATACTATGCTCCACGTTTGGTGGGACTGCCCTCCCATACAGAAATTCTGGCAACAGATTTTCCTATTATACTGCAAACTGATGGTGACCTCTCTTTCTTCTACACCTGAGATAGCTCTCTTATCCATGCTCCCAGGAACGTTCAAGTCCATTAAAAAAGATGTATTACGTCACTTTTTGGCTGCGGCCAAAATAGTAATTCCACATTACTGGAAATCGAAGACTGTACCTTTCCTGGGGGAGTGGGCTACTGAAGTGGACCGCATTAGGGGTTCTTCTGCTGGCCAAGGAATCTATTAAAGAGGAACAATTCTCTCTCACTTGGACCTCATGGTCCATGTTCCGCTACTCATCGGACTTCACCTCCTGGGCAGAGGGTGACCTAAGCAACACCACCTCATGACCATGTTGGAGTGATTCCTGTTCCTAATCTTTCTGATTCCCCTACTTTCTCTTAACTGCTTCTCCTCTATGTATAAATGTACTCCTCAGAACCCATTAAACAACTACTCCTGATGCAAAATACGATCCCCACTGCTAACTTCTCTACAGCATAACAGGTTTTTAGAATAAGTTTGATTGTAGTAATACATGATGTTTACATGTAATCTTCTCCTTTGAAATGGGAGGGCCCTTTAGTTCTCCATGTTATGCCTCAACGTGTTGCTCTAATCGCTGTTTTTTGACACACGTAACAAACACAATACAATACTACATTTTTGTAACCTCCCTATATATATGTTTTGTCATTACTTACTAATGTTAATGATGTTTTATATGCGGAATACATTTTCCTGTGGTGAAGAGGGTTATAGGCCTCCTGACAGAACACTGGGGAAGAAACACATTGTTCAGCAAACAAAAGTTCCTTCTTTGAGTTCCTGATGGGAGGGCCCCTCCCTGAGCAAGCAGGCTCCTAAAAGGATTGGTTCAGGAAACATACCTCACCCTAGTGTCCTTGCAACAGGAAAGGGTCCATCTATTGGACACAACAGGGTGGAAGGCTGGTCTGCTCCTGCAAAGTCAGAGAAGAAGAACACATTCTCGCTGCAACTCCTCAGCAGTCCATGTGAGCACTTTTACAACAGCTGTACCTCAAACAGTTCTCCTCAAGCATAAAAGTGCGGGTCAGGCAACCTCTTCCTGCCACCCCCTTCCTCCCTGATGGAGACAGAGTAACTCTTCGTAGGCCGTCCCATCCTGGCAACCATCACTCTGTCCTTGTAGATAGACCTCCCGAGCCGCCATTCCTTCTGAATGTCCTCAAAGTGGGCCCAGGTCTCCTCACACTTTGGTGCCCACAGCGGCTTAGGGACGTGAAGGTACTCCCAAGCCAGGTCATCCTCCCTCTGTCCCCGTGAGTTCTCGATGATGTCCATGGTTTCAGGAGGGACATAGGGAAAGTCCAGACCCCACTCTAGAGCAACTCTCCTTTGAACTTCCCGCTGAAACCGGGAAAACCTGGGCAGCTCTCTAGGTTTTCCTTTCCCGGGCAAGACAAAGGCATCAGGGGCCTCTTCACCCACTGCCTATAAGTGGGTTCTCTAGTCTCGGTGGTGGAGGGTCTTCGGACAAACAGTCGTCTGCTACTTATAGGGGTTCCTGCAGCTCTTCCGGGTTTCCCAGCAAAGCCTGGCCACCGATATCTGATCTGATCCTGTCTGTGAAATCCAGACAGATGGAGACCCTATTTTCCATCCGTTTTCATCCAATCTCCCCATAGAGGAGAGCTGGGCTCTGACAGGTCTGTCTCAGCACAGTGAGTGGAGACGGTCCTGTCATTTGCCTGCTCAGCGGGGATCAGCGGATCGATCCCCCGCTGAACAAAGCAAAGTCCGCCTAGCAAAGCGCCCGTGCGAAAGAGCCCTAAGCCAGCTGAGCTAAGTTACAAGGCCTCTGCATTGTTTTATGGCTACAAAAATCGAACCCAGAGAATTCAATTCAAACCAATGGCAGTGCCGAACCTGAACTTCATACTTATGCATCAGTTACTGAATGACACAAGTTTTCCTGCTTTGAAGTTAAGTGGCTGCTGGAGGTCTTTGCTGTTTACCACGATTCACATGTTTATTCCTGGCAAGGTAAATCCTGTGGACTAGTGCTGAGCTGCATTGTCTGTGCAGGGGAGTTACGTACATGTCCGGCTCCCATTATGAAAGATTGCTGTCACGCACACAAGAACTCACTGAGTGACATTGTTTGTCTCTGTCTAATGGCCTTTTGTTCCCAAGCAAAGTGGGAAAGGCTGCTACAAATTATCGTCATACAACAGGCCCTTTTTTTCTATGAAAAAATGTAAAGGATATTTATTTGAACTAGCATATCAGCCTTTCTTATAACACGAGTGAAAAAGGCTGATTTTCTTATTGACATTGTCAGTGTAACTGTGTGTGCAAGTACAGATGAGAGCACCTTTCTCTAGATATCCCAGTGACAAAGATACTATAGATATCCTTAGATATCACTGGGTAACAAAGACTCCAGTGAATCTTACACTCCAACAGCATGTACAGTTGTGTTAAAAATAATAGTGTGTTTAAAAAAGTAAGTAAAGCTCAAAATCCTTATAATATCTTTTATTTCCATACACGCAAATGTATTGGGAACACTGCACAGTTTATTCCAAAAAATGTTTAAAATTTGTTATTACTTTACAGAAAGTTAAGAAAAAGGAATATAAGGCTTTAACAAAAAATAAGTGTCTGCATTTTTCTTTACAAACTCAAACATTTACTGTATAAACTGAAAAATGCTTGAAGATTTAGCTTTCCTGTGAATCACTGAACTAATATCTCGTTGTATAACCATGGTTTCTGAGAACTGCTTCACATCTGTGTTGCATGGAGTCCACCAACTTCTGGCACCTGTATACAGGTATTCCAGCCTAGGACGATTGCACTACATTCCACAATTTCTCTGCATTTCTTGGCTTTACCCTAGAAACAGCATTTTTGATGTCACCCCACAAGTTTTCTATTGGACTAAGGTCCGGGGATTGGGCTGACCACTCCATGATGTCTTGTTGGTCTGGAACCAAGATGCTGCTTGCTTACTGGTGTGTTTGGGGTTGTCTTGTTGAAACACCTATTTCAAGGGCATTTCCTCTTCAGCATAAGGCAACATGACCCCTTCAAGTATTTTTATGTATTCAAACTGATCCATGATCCCTGGTATGTGATAAACAGGCCCAACACCATATGAGAAACATCCCCATATCATGATGCTTGTACCACCATGCTTCAGTCTTCACAGTGTACTGTGGTTTGAATTCAGTGTTTGGGGATCGTCTGACAAACTGTCTGTGGCCCCTAGACCCAAAAAGAACAATCTTGCATTCATCAGTCCACAAAATGCTACTCCATTTCTCTTTAGGCCAGTCAATGTATTCTTTGGCAAATTGTAACCTCTTCAGCACGTCGTTTTTTCAACAATGGGACTTTGTAGGGGCTTCTCCCGAGAGCTTGGCTTCACATAGGCGTCATCTGAATGTTACAGTACTCACAGGTAACTTTACACCTTTCATCACCCCGGAGCTGATCACTGGCGGAGTCTTTGCCATTTTGGTACTCTTTTTGATCCATTCGAATGGTAGTTTTCCATTTTCTTCCATGCCTTTCTGGTTTTGATTGCCATTTTAAAGCATTTTAGATCATTTTAGCCGAGCAGCCTATCTGTTTCTGCACTTCTTTATATGTTTTCCCCTCTCCAATAAACTTTTAGTCAAAGTACGCTGTTGTTCTGAGCAATGACTGGAACTACCCATTTTAGTCTGATTTTCAGAGAGAAATGCACTATACCAAGCATGTACAAGATTTGTTGCCTTCGTCCTTAAATAAGGGCTACCTGTTTGACACCTGTTTTTTCACAGACTGAATGACCTCACTAATTGAACTCCACACTGCTATTATTTTGAACACGCCCCTTTCAATGAATGATTCAATTACACAGAATCAGCAGCATTCATATCATGACTGTTGGGTCTGTTGGTTTTCTATTACTCTACTACACCTACAATTAAATTATTTGCCATGTAAAAATATAATTTCTGCCAAAAACAGTGATTGATCTGGTGAGTGATGCTGGACTGCTATTATTTTGAACACAACCGTAAGTGGGGGATAATTCTTTCAAAGGCAAACCAGGTAATGTCATGTAGTAGAGTTTGTCAAGGGATACATGTACTGCAGAAATTGTGAAGGAGGCTTGTAGTATTATTTTATTTTCCAGCATTTTGAAACATGGATCATTGCAATATACACAAATACCTAGAATGAGCACTCCTGTACCTGCCACAGCACATCAAGGCTTTACAAAAAGCAGGGATCTTTTTGATATTACTGAAAATTACTATATTAACCACTTCAAGACCGCAATATGTGTATATGTATATATTTTTTAAAACTAGCGGCTGGCTTTCTTATGAAAGCATTCTGAGTGGTTCATGAGCCACTGGAAGGCTTTCAGAAGTGGCGGGAGGGGACGCCCGCTCCTCCTTGGCGTTTCTCGGGCTTACCGTTTCCATCAGTTCGCCTGTGAAACGATCCAACGGTGCGGACAGCTGGTCCCAGAGACGATCAAAGAGTAGATCCTCTTTGATCGCCTCTATGGCCTTGGAGAACTGGAGGGACATCATGACGTCACTTCCGGTCCAGGCTGGAAGTAAACAATTTTTTGATCCAAAATTTTGCTTTTAAAGGTAAAGGAGAGATTTGGGGTCTTTTTGACCCCAGATCTCTCCATAAAGAGGGCCTGTCATCCTTATTTCTATTACAAGAGATGCTAACATTCCTTGTAATAGGAATAAAAGTGATAAAAAAAATAATTTAAGGGATGGTATAAAAAAAGTGAAATAATAATAAAAAAAAAAAGCGCTCCTATCCCTCCATGCTCGCGTGCAGAAGGAAATGCAACGTAGGTCGCACACGCATATGTAAACGGTATACGCACCACATATGTGAGATATCACCGCAAACATTAGAGCGAGAGCAATAATTCTAGCAATAGACCCACTTTGTAACTCTAAACCGGTAACCTGTAAAGGCATTTAAAGCGTTGTCTCTGGAGATTTTTGAGTACCATGGTTTGTCGCCATTCCAAGATTTTAAAGAGTGACATGTTAGGTATCTATTTACTCGGCATAACATCATCTTTCACATTTTACAAAAAAATTGGGGTATATATTGTGTTTTTGTTTCTATTATTATTCATTAAATTATATATTTTTTTCCCCCAAAAATTGCATTTGCAAAACTGTTGCGCAAATAACATGTGACATAAAAAATTGCAACAATCACCATTTTATTCTCTAGGGTCTCTGCTAAAAAAAATGTATAATGTTTGGGGGTTTTGAGTTTTTCTAGCAAAAAAATACTGATTTAAACTTGTAAACAAAAAGTGCCAGAAAAAGCCTAGTTTTAGGAATGTCACCTGGATTTGTACTGTACAGTAGAAGGCGTCTACTACCATCTCTAGTAGCTGTTTAGTAGCTCAGATGCACAGAAACTGTTGGAAGACCTGGCACGATTTTTGACAACTTCTTCCTTTCAAAAGAACCTAGTTAAAAAAAAAAAACCATCACAAAATTCCCTCCATAGAAAAATTAAAAATAATAAACTGACCCTTGCAGACTAACTTTTTAAAGCATAACTCTGAGCACACCCCAGCCGTATTTAGTGCTTAATTTTTAGTTACCCTTTTCTGATGGCTTCTGACCACATGCTACAGCAATACACTGTGGGTGTAGGGGCTGCGCTCAATCTTGACAATTGGCACTCCCAGTCTTTTGAGTTGAGTGACACTAAGCATCATTCAACTCAGAAGACTGAGGACATCTTGTGGCAAAGAAGAGGTACTGTGGGAGGCAGCTCTGGGTGCATATTGTAGCTAGACCTGCTTTTTTCACTCCAGGAAAATAAAAAAATAAATTGTCTAGAGTCCGGATTTAATTGCTAATTCTTAAATGCAGCAACTCATAGCAAACAATAATAATTCACTATGTCCTGGTTTGACATATGCAAAGTGAGTGGTTGTTATGTATTACTGCATCAAGATTACAAAGTGGAAGAATCTTTCCTTGTACAATATTGCTTACATGTTGATCATTCCTTGTTATTTTGACAAAAAGGACTTATTGTAATTGGTTGAATTAAATTACTGTATCATATTACATTGGCTAACAGTGCTGTGTATACTGTATGTACATGCACAATTTATCTTCTGCTTAACCCCTTGGCACCAGTGCCTCCCTGCCCTTTAAGGGGTTTTAGATGCCGGGACCTATGATCATGTGACTGCCGTGATTGGCTGCCTGAGCTTTTGGTTAGCCGCCGGTTATTGTGTCGGGAGCGCACACGCTCTGGGCACAGCTGGTTTTGCAATGTTGCAAGTAAATATATGGACGCTCTGTCGCAAGGCCCACCTGCCAAGAGGCTGCATATTTGCATGCCGTCGGCACCAAGATTGACCACTTCGGGCCTGGAAGGATTTACCCACTTCCTGACCAGGCCATTTTTTGCGATACGGCACTGCGTTGCTTTAACTGACATTTGCGCGGTTGTGCGACGTTGTACACAAACAAAATGCAAAATGTACGTCCTTTTTTTTCCCCACAAATAGAGCTTTCTTTTGGAGGTATTTGATCACCTCTGCGGTTTTTATTTTTTGCGCTATAAACAAAAAAAGAACGATAATTTTGAAAAAGAAACAATATTTTTTACTTTTTGCTATAATAAATATCCCCAAAAAATAAAAAATAAACACATTTCTTCATTTTTTGATAAAAATTTTTCGCAATAAGCATATTTGGATTGGTTTGCGCAAAAGTTATAGTGCCTACCAAATAGGGGATATATTTATGGCATTTTTATTATTATTAATAAATGACTTTTACTGCGACATTGCGGCGTACAGATCGGACATTTTTGACACTTTTTTGTGACCATTGTCATTTATACAGCGATCAGTGCTATAAAAATGCACTGATTACTGTGTAAATGTGATTAAAACATTTTAAGCAGCCACCAGTTTTCATGTTCACATGGTTTAGACTTAGTTGACATGTAAGTACTCAGTGGGATGAGTTAATTTCTCCCCTCCTTTACATATATAGTCTCCCTCGTGTTTGGGTGTAACATTGGACCATATCGTTTTATTTATGCTTTTTTACAGACATTGGTGCACTCGCCCCTGATGATGTGGTAGGAACCCACAAATCATGCGTCAGGCCAATTTTGATGCACCATTTTCCTTTTTGATGGTTTTATTTCATCCACTCCCAAGTTACCCCACCATGTTGCTTTTCAAGCGATTCTTTATGATGGACAGTTGTCCGATACCTCAATATGTCATCTCTAAGTTTCTATGATTGTTTTTATGAATATCTGGTTAATAATATGTGATTGTTATGCTTTGTTTACCATGCATGTACTTATTTTGCTATGTCATGTTTTTTAATGTATTGAGTAAAACATGTCTTCTCATCATTTAGCCACGCTACCTCATTTAAAGTCTCAAACTCTCTTTTTCTTGCATATAGATTTAGGGATGGAGATGTGTGATCCCACACACCTCATTTAAAGTCCCAAACTGCTCTTTTTGTTTCTGATGTCAGGCGTTCAGGAGGTGATGCTGTCGCCCCCCGATTGCCTGTTTTGCCAAAAGGCAGTTTATAATTATATTAATGCGCCACAACCATGAGCCAAGTGTTTGGCTTGCAGTTGTGGTGTGGCCTCTTTGACTTGAATGGCCAAGCTTGATAGTCAACTTGACATGCTACGTTAAATTTTTCATGGCCGTGGCGCTTTGTATCACGGTCATGGCATGTGAATGGCCTCCTCCAGCTGTATTTTAGACTTTAGATGGGTGGACAGGGGGCAGTAAAATAGAAGCAAAAAATAAAAGGTCTGCAGTCACCAGTGATACACCTCCATCCCTATATACAAAA
Source organism: Aquarana catesbeiana (assembly GCF_042186555.1). NCBI lineage: Eukaryota > Metazoa > Chordata > Amphibia > Anura > Ranidae > Aquarana > Aquarana catesbeiana. The sequence goes on from NC_133328.1 coordinate 417,488,851, forward strand.
AAGAAGAGAGTCGCCCTGGGACTTTAAATGAGGTGGCCATAGTTAGCCACTGAGTAACAAGAGTAATAGCAGTATAAATGTTTATTAAAATGATTGTACATACATGAAATATAGCATATTAGCTCAGCCAATGGATTTGCACATAATAAAGAGAATAAATAAGTTGATACAAACGTTATACAATGCAGTATATACAAATGCACGCATCAGAAAACCCGACGCGCGTTTCGCAAGATCATTGCTCGCTCATCAGGGGTGGATGCGGATAAGATGTATCTAAATAGACAAAAAGATGTGTCACAGTGGTAAACGTAAGAACAATGGCATAATGGGCCAGAACAAAACGTCCCAATACTTAATAATGAACGAAACCAGAGTATCCATCGCTGAACCCCTAAATAGACGGCAGCAGCCAGAGTATGGCAGGAGAGCTGAGGGGGAGAAGACGGACACGGGTACCCCCAGGGGGGATGCCAGGCAGGAGACATGGCATAAGTGAAGGTGCATGGACCTAATTGTGTCAGTATGTGGCTTGATAGATATCAGCTGTAAACATAGATGTATATGTCTCAATGATTTGCCAAATTTAGTAAAATGAACATCAAGTTATATAATGTAATAATATTTTTGTATGAGAGCATGTGTACTCTAGCATAAGTATATGTGTCAAGCCTTACTAAAAAAGCAGAGTAGACAAAAGCTGTACAATTATTTGTATAGAAACATATGTGGACTAACCTGATCCAATAATGGAGCAGACATAGAGACCATGAGTAAGAAAGTAAGAATGTGTTTGTCTGGGAAAGAAAAGAGGAAAGGGTTGTGTGAAAAACGGTATTATAAATGAAACAAGAAAGTGCAGGGAATGCAGATGAAGCGCCAGGTGAGTGCTAGGGTGGGGAGAGTGTATTTACCTTGATATACAATCAGCTGAACAGCAATGGAAATCTCTGTGGTGTGCATAGTATTGGTAAGTGAAGGAAGTGATCTCAGCCATGTCTCACCCCTAAATTATATCCCCAAAGTAGTCCGGTCCACTCCGCCCCCAACGCCATGCGAGGATGGATTGGTGCGCCGACGCTGGGGCGTCAGTGGGCAGTAAAATGGGCTCGGCCACCTGTTTTTAATGCCCCCTGACTACCCACGTCAAAGAGACCTTAAAGGGGGCAACATCATCTGTCTGCAAGAGATGACCCTTTAAAGACCAGTAGATGACCATGCATTTTGTGCTTTTTAAACGCCTCACCTCTGCACTTCATACATTACACATTCCTGACCCCTGCACTCTCACTGCATGTTACCCAGCCCCGCACTCTGTACATAAGCTTACTTTGTAAGCCCCTCCCACTGTAACACAATTTTCCCTCATGCCACCTCACAATTCTTATCTGGGTGCTCAAGTGGAGGCCTTGCCAGATATTCTGTATAGGACCCCATGATTTCTAATAGCGGCCCTGCTGATAGCACAGTGTGGAGGAGGAGGAGAACTTTAATTCTCTACATTGGAAGACTGATTTGGCCCCACCAACTGACAAGGAGAAAGTGTGGGGGGAGTTTGAGAAAGTGGATGTGGAAAGTGGAAAGTGGATGTGGGACCCATGGACAGGAGAGAAAGCTGGCAGGGGCCTGCAGAGATAGCCAGAAAAGACAGGGAAGCAAGCAGAGTCTGGGGACATAAAGAGGCAAAGCAGCTCTGTCTGTACACAGTCCGGACATCATAATTAGTTTGCAGCCTGTAGCTCAGCCCAAAATATAAAGAAGAACCCCTCTGTAAAGAGCCTTACAGATTCACCTCTTTAGAAGCCAGACATTGGAGCCTAACTCCATGTTTACTATTTGCTTCTCTAACAGGTGTTGCCTGCTGGGGCCCCTGTATAAACTGTATGTAACATACAGCGCTATGTTCCAGCAGCAGGATATGGACTTCCTGTCCTGCTCTCGGAACTGCTCAGCCATTCACAGGAAGCCTTGTATTTTATTAATGAATACAAAACTTCCTCTGATTGACTGAGGCAGATAACATTACAATCTCCACCACAGCCAGAGGAAACTTTGTATCTATCAATAAAATACAAAGCTTCCTGTGAATGGCAGAGCAGCGCTTAGCCCGACTCAATTTTGTTCCAGGAGCAGGATGGGAAGTTCCTGTTTTGCTGCCGGGACACAGCACTGTATATTTTATGTAGCTAATGCTTCATTACGTTTATACAGTGCTGGCAGTGAGAGAACCTATTTGTAAAGGAAACAGTTAATTTGGACCTGCTCGGCCCAAATTAACTATTTAATTTCACTGTAAAAAAGAGTTAGGTTTCAACCCCTCCACTGTGCTATAGGGCTAGTGGGGCCTGCTGTTTCAACTCCATCCAGCCTACAGGATTGGACATCAGGAAATGGACTGCTGAGCCAGAGGACCAAGTGGACACCAAGTTTGAGAGGGAGGCCCAGAGCATTGCTGGCTATATCTTGCTTGGTTAGGACAGAGTATGTGAGATTGATCGCCATCAGGAGGGCATCTGCAGCATCAGTGTGGTGAGAGGCCTTTGGCCACCCTTATTTGTTTCATATTTGGTTGCTGTCACAGGGATTTGCTGCCAACAGTAGAGTTCTGCCTAAAGTGGACTGCATATGCTAGGCTGCATATGACATACTCTGTACTATTATGACTTCTGTACTATTAATGTAATATTGTACAACAGATGCTGGTTGCTCAGTGGTTACTGTTAATTAAGTTCTTCCTAAAGTTAGGCTGTGTGCAAAAAAGAATATGTAATGGTAGAGTTTCATATGTTACAAATCAATGTGCTGAGGTTTGTGCATGTCTGTTAGACTCTCACTTGTAGCACAGTAATTAAAGCATATTTTTTTGGGTACAAGGACTGTGGCATATGTTACTGTGTACACAGTGAGTAAGTTTTAAGCCCCTCCCACTGTTAGAGCACTTTTGCCACACCCACAATTTGTCATATTGTTGTAGATGCACTGATTGTTGTCCACTGGGTACCAAAGGCTGAACACCTCCCAGGAAAATAATTATCTAAAGCTCTGGAGTGGTCATAACAAGCATGAAAAGTGTATCAGCCAGTACAGCTCATCCCAGGCATCCCCTGAAACTCTCCAATTTGCAATGGTAACATACATGAAAGCATAAGGAAAGAGACACTCACAATAGTGTAATTTCAGCAACACAATTTAATAAAAATCAGTATTAAAAACTCATGTTAAAATCAAAGTAGTGCTTAGCTGTGTAGAAAAAACAGTCCCGATCGGCAGTACCAGTATGTGTAATAACATCAGCGCATCCTGACTCCACCCACATGTTTCATCACAATCTGACATCCTCAGGGGCTCAGATTGTCACTGCCTCTCATGGTTGCTACGAGAATCGATGACAACATACCTCGCCGTGGCAGAGTAGGAAAGAAGTCCTGAAGGAAAACCAAAAAAAAAAAAAAAATGTACAAAAGAGCAAAAAAAAGAAAGAAATGAATATCCGAAAACGAGGGTGGGTGGGGTGCTTAATTGATTAGGACTTAGTTTCAATTTAGCTTGGATGTCTGCTTTAAGCCACCGGATCAGCATGAAAGCCAGACATCAAACATTTATAGGCAGGCAGCCTCCATATTCTCTCACTACAAGTCTGGGTCAGGGTTTGAGTGACTCAGGGAGGCTGGTATGACTCACAGGCAGCATCTCTAAGACCTCCCCCTACTTCTAGAAACTGGTAGAAGATTCTAGAAGAATGGGAATGGAGGAGAGGAGGAGCTGCCTGGAGTATTCGTGAGGGCCCTGACCAATCCCCAACAGATGGGTTGGCAGGGGGCAGGCCCCCTCAAACACTCGGTGTCGGCCCAGCTGGGGCAGTGGAGTTCATGTAGAAGATAGAGATGGAGTGTTAGGCTGTCAATAGCCCTTGAGGTGCCCCCTAGTTTGGGGGGTAATGAAGAAATCCTGGACTGCCGCACACTGAAGAAAGGCATCTTTATTGTAAATCGTTAAAATCCAACATAAGTCACTTCACAGGGACAATACAGAGCACAGTAACTAACGCGTTTCACATCAATGGATGCTTACTCATAGCTATAGAGCAGTCCAGGATTTCTTCATTGCCATAGACTTGCGCAGAGCCTGCACCTGAATCTAGTCCCAGAGGGTGGGAGCAACTGTATGAGGTCCAGAGGCTTGGTGAGCGGCAATTCCCTCCTAGTTTGGGGGGGTGACCTTAGGCCAGGGCTCAGGTGCGGAAGGGACCCTCTTCATGACACACAAAGGTGTCCTGACCAGGATGCACAGGAGCAAGGTTGAGGACAACAGGAGAACACTGCCAGGCAAATCTCCAGGAAGGAAGACATCCAGGAGGGCTGGTGAGTGTGTAGTCAGAGGACTGGGAGGCATACGTGGGAGGACTGGGTGCAAGCAGTCTGGGATGGATGCAGAGTTAGTCTGGGAGAACTGTGGAGTCTTAGCCAGGAGGGCTAGTGAAAGGGGCAGCTGCAGCCAGGTGGGCTGGCAGTGCCTGAAGAGGTGGTACTGGGATCAAAAGCCACAGGAGTAGGAGAGCAAAGCACTGGGACTTCTTTTTTGGTACACTACCAAAGGGGCCCACAGTCCCTGTCTGCAAAGGGCATTTGCTATGGTCTGACCAGCCTTACAGTGCCAGCTGTTCCTTGGAGTTGTTGTTCTACAAGCAAGATCATGCTGGAGGTAGAGGGAAAATGGTATATACAGGCTGTAGAAAGTTTGTGTCCCTGAAAAGTTTTGTTTGATCAAGTTGTCATCCCATAATACCCTCAACCCTATCCAAGTTCAATTCCCATAATAAAACAAAAAAAACAAAGCTGGAAGGACTGATTCTTGACTCCGGCATGCTATGGAAAAAAAAACACCTGTACAATATATAATGGTTTAGACCCCTATATAATGCATGGACTTGGTTGGCTTAGTATTAGTATTTTTCATTTTTGTACTGATAATTTAATAGAAATCATATGGAACAAAAACAAAACAAAACAAAAGCTAAAAAAAAAAAAAAAATAAAAAATAAAGAATGCAAAATGACAAAAAGACACTCAGCTCAAATGTGAATGCAGCCTGAATGTTTGGTGGAGATTTAAAGTGGTTGTAAAGGCTCGTTTTTTTTTTTTAATAACAAACATGTTATACCTACTTCCTCTGTGCAGTTGGTTTTGCACAGAGCAGCCCAGATCCTCTTCTTCCCGGGTCCCTCTTCGCTGCTCCTAGCCCCTCCCTCCTTTGAATGCCCCCTCAGCCAGCAGCTTGCTACAGGGGTCACACAAGCTGAGTTGGAGCTTCGTATATCCATTCAGACACAGAGCCCTGACCTGGCCCCGCTCCTTCTCTCCCCTGATTGGCTGACCAACTTTGATTGACAGTCGCGGGAGCCAATAGCGCCACTGCCCTGTCTCAGCCAACCAGGAGGAGTGTACTGGATGGCTGAGGGGATCGTAGACATTGCTGGAGAGAGGAGGAGCTCAGGTAGGTAATTGGGGGGTGCTGGGGGGGGGGGCGGGCTGCTACACACAGAAGGTTTTTTATCTTACTGCAAAGAATGCAGTAAGATAAAAAACCCTCTGCCTTTACAACTCCTTTAAAATATAAATCTGAGCGCCAATAAATTTGGTTTTAAATTGTTCTGTTCTCTTTTATTTAGTAAAATGTAGCTAATAATCAAAGTTATTTGTAAACAAAGACATGCCTTTCCATTACTTATACCAGGGGTAGGCAACCTTTTGAACACAGTGTGCCGAAAAATGTTTTCAAAGAAACTGAGCGTGCCGATTTTATAACACACATCTGCCCCACCTCTGTACCCCCCTGCTCATCTGTCCCACCACTGTAACCCCATTTTCTCATCTGCCACACCACTGTACCTCCTGCACATCTGTCCCACCTCTGTGGACCCTGCTCTTCTGCCCCACCACCAACCCCCTGCTCATGTGTTCCACCGATGTACCTCCTTTCTCCTCTGCACCCCTCTGCACATCTGCCCCACCTTGGCACCCCCCTGCCCCTCCACCCCACCGCTGAAACCCCCTGCTTATCTGTCCCACCAATGTATCTCCTTTCTCCTCTGCCCCAACTCTGAACACCTCCCGCTCATCTTTCCCACCACTGTAACCCCCTTCTCCTCTGCCCCATCACTGTACCCCCCTGCTTTTCTGTCCCAACGCTGAACCCCCTTTTCATCCCTCCCACCACTGTACCTCCCTGCACATCTGCTCCACCGCCGTATCCCCACGCTCTTCTGTCTCACTAATGAATCACCTTCTCATCTGTCCAAACACTGAACCCATCTGCTCATCTGCTCCACCACTGTACCCGCTTTCTCATCTGCCCCACCAATGTACCCCCTGCACATCTATCTCACTTCTGTACCCCTCTGCTCTTCTACCACACCTCTGTTCCCCCTGCCCCACCACTGTTCCCCCTGCTCATCTGTCCCACCAATACACCTCCTTTCACATCTACCCCACCCCCTGCTTTTCTGTCCCGCCTCTGAACCCCCTTCTCATCTGCCCCAACACTGAACCCCCCTTGCTCTTCTGGCCCAATATTGAACCCCCCTGCTCATCTGGTCCAACACTGTACCCCCCTGCTCTTCTGTTCCACCGCTGTACCCTCCTGCTCTTCGGTTCCACCTCTGAACCCCTATTGCTCATTTTCCCCACTGCTGTACCCTCTTCTCATCTATGATATGCGTAATATGCAGAGTGGTGAAAGGAAGCAGAGATGAGACACATCTACCTGTCCTGGCACACTCATCCTGCTGATCCACCTCTTGCATCCAGCACACGTGCTTGTATGTTATGTATGTGATGTCACATACAAGCATCTGGAATGGATGCTCAATGATGAGCTCAGGTCAGGGGCATTTTCTGAAAGCAGTGGGCCTGTGTGCAGGATCATAAGTTGGGCCCCCACATCTGAGAAAAAGTAAATACTGGCTGTGGCTTATAGGGGTTCAGTAGTAAGTGACGCAAAGGTTCAGGAATAATTTCAACAAAGTTCCCAGAAGCGCAACAGTAATTCCACAAACTATCACCTGATTGTGGTTTTCTCAGTCAGTGAAATCTTTCTGAGATTGGTAGTGATAACCAAGCTAGTCATCTTCCTCCAGATGGTGGACGGGGCTAGTAGGACTGTGATTGGCTTTAGCAGTGGCCAATGACAGTCCTCCTCCTCCTCCTGGAAACAGGGACCGTCCCCTTAGCAGAACTGCACCCAATCTCTTCCCCATCACAAAAGCTGACGGTTGCAACTACAGCAAAGTTATAGAACCAAACAATGTTTCCCATCTTTTACTGTGATTGGGGGCACAGTGCCTCCCCCTCAGTGCAGCCGTGGTGTGAGGAATTCTGAAATTGGAATGAATTAGTGTCTCACTGACACTTCCCTGCTCTGCTCTGCTGATGGGGAGGGAGTCGAGTGCCAGAAAAAGAGGCTTTACGTGCTGCTTGCGGCACCCGTGCTGGGTGTTGCCTACCCCTGACTTATAAAATAGTCTGTAAAGATATTCAGTATGTTAAACCTACATTAGTCAAAGTGGGGGACATCTGTACTGCAGTGACAAGCGACTTCTGTATTATCATGAGGCTCAGGTTGATGTGAACAGTTTTTTTTTTCCTTTTCTCAAAAATGTGTCCATTTATTTCTTTGGAAACATTAATAATTCAACAAAATTACAGTCTTATGTATCTTTCTCAACACATGCTTCTTAAATGTGTAAAACAAGACGGCAGCACCACCAAGTGGACAAAACTAAGTACTGCTAGCAGGCAATCAACACAGCATATGTATTTATGTCACATTGTATGCAATTTCTAAAACATATATATATATATATATATATATATATATATATATATATATATATAAAACACAAGGAGAGCAATCTGGTAGAAATTAGACTTTATTGCTTTTATAACAAAGATATACAGTATTTTAAATGAAAAGCAGAAGGATCAAAACAAACATAAATATGCTGCCACAGGCTTTAAAATCATAGATGTTTTAATCTGCATATTTACATGTAAATGTAACCTGTTTAAGGTTAAGCGTAGGGATATCAGGAATCATGTCGTTACAATAGCACTGGCAAAGTATACAGCATTACTAGTATGTTAGTATCTTTAGTGCTATTTAGGGATCATTTATCTCTTCTAGGCAATATAAACTTTGCTAAATTAGGCGATGTCTGTAAGGTCTGCCTGACAATGTCAAGCCTAATATTTTACCACAGTGAGAAAGGAACCAACCTTCCTTAAATATACAAGTAGCACTGTACTCCAGTGTCCTGCTACAAGAACCAGAAAGAATACAAAGTCTAATAAAGGTTATACAAAACAAAACATAAAAATGCATTTGTAAGAAGAGCAGTTACAATGGAAGATAAAAGATTGTTAAAACATAACAATAAATATTATAGCGTCATATCTTTATTTACCTGAGTAACCAAAGTAAGCAAATTACAAGGCAAGTAACAAGTGAGAGAAATCCAGTGTATTTATCTTGTTGAGGAATGAACACCTCCATGTCGCACTATGCTGAGTATAATTAGAGACCCCCAAATGGAGAAAACTTTGTAAGGTACACAGCAATTACATGTATGTAGAAATATAAATGTTATTGAAAAAGCAGTTTACAATGTAAAGGAAAGAATTGCCTACTATGGGGGGGGATATGGTGGATTGGATTCATCCTTCAAAATGCCCTCTTCACAGGTTCATGTTTTTGGGGGGCTATGTCCCCTTACGGAGTCTGGCATTGACACAGATATCCACAAAGCCTAGAGTAGCAAGCAACCCCCTGCTCCTCCTGTGTCCTCTCCCCTACCAGGAATTTTGGAGAAGTGGCACAGAGCTATCTGGAGTCGGGGGCAATGATAAAAAAGTAAGTACTGGGTGTTCACATTTAGTAAACAATGTACAGATACATTTTCCCAATTGAGTTTTGTAGTAAAAAGCCACTAAACAGATAAGTAGCTTTATATAATAATATTTTAATACCTAGGGAAACTGTAGTCATTTTAACTGTTGATTTCAGATGTACAGGTGAAACAGATTTACTTATGGTAAATAAACTTGTGTGCTCATGAATAGTTTCTACATATACATGAGAGGGAAGCCATATTTCCTTATATGCAATAAGCCTGTGATGATAAATACAGTATTTCTGGGTCTAAGCACAGGTAACCAGGTGCTCAAATCAGGGATCACAAGGCCTTCTCATATTTTTCCTTTCAAAAATATATATTGTATATTGCAGTATACAAGTCCTTATAATCTAGTGGCTGCATTAGGTTCCTTTTATATGTTAAAAACATTTAGTTGCAAATAGAAAACAAAATACTGTTGTTCTTGCCAGAAATGTTGTAACTATTCTGAACACTGAACTGATCTCAAATAATCCTATTCACCTTTCTTGCTATTTTGTGTTAACCTCAATCACCCTCCCCTCTGTATAATAGAGATGGGGAGAGGAGCAACTGCTCCTCCTTAGATACAGGGCAGGGAGTGAGTGTTGTCATGCTAGGACAGGGAGTGTAATACTTGAAGGATTAGCAAGTGAGAATAGGATTGACTAGGAGGAGAATACTCAGCCACCACATCTAAGGGCTAATACACTGAAATATATTACATTTCTGTTTTGGGGTTTAGGTATGCTTTAAAAGAGAAGTATGGCGGAAGCTGTTTTGCCCATACTTCGCTCCTGGGTCAGAGGAGAGCCCATACTTTTGCTCCCCTGTGATCCAGAATCAGAATATTTGTTTTCTTAAACCCCAACTTTAACTGGTGTCTGTATAGGATGTTCAGATTGCTATATGGAAAAAGATGCCCCTTAACAAATATTTTATAGTACTGCATCTGAAGTAGGCCCAAAACATGAACTCTACTGCATGATTGTGTGCATTATCTTGCACTTTTACTGCAAGGTGAAGGTGACTTGTGTCTCATGTGTACAAAAACTCATGTTAGCTAGTGCAAAGCATGTATAAACACATATTAGTGTGCATAAGACCTTTTTCACACTGGGGTGGTTTTCAGATGCTTTAGCGCTGGAAATAGCCTCTGCTAAGTGCCTGAACAACCCCTCCTATTCATTCAAGTGTAACTTTTCACACTGGGGTGGTGCGTTTGCTGGACGTTCTGAAAAGTCCTGCAAGCAGCATTTTTGGGGCGGGTTGGGAGCTCTGTATTTAGTGCTCCCAAAATGCCCTGCTCGCTGGAATGAATTGGCAGTGCTTTGGAAGCGCCATAACATGGGAGTTTTTAAACCCTTCTTTGGGGTTAAAAGCACCCTGCTAGCAGCGAAAAGCACTGCTTAAACAGCGGTAAAGTGCTGCTAAAATGAGTGGGGCTTTTCCCACGAACGTAGCTGCGGCCCCAGTGTGAAAGGGGTCTTACTGCATGAACATACATGTGAAGCTGCCCTTTCAGTGACATACTCATAAAATGTATCCTCCTGCATTGTGAAAAGAATATATCAAACACTTATCTGTTGAAACCATTGTTAGACAACATTTGTCTTATACACACTGAACATCTGGTTGGTTAAAAGCAATATTGCATGAGGATGCAGGTTATCCAATCACAGTGAACCAGTGACAAGCATGTTCAATGACGAAGATTTATAAATCTGAAATATGGTAGAAATTTCTGTCACCAGTTCCCCGGTCACTAGGCTCCAGTCTAATAAACAAAGCAATAACCCACACACAAACAGGTTCATAGAGTGGGTACAGGACACATTATAAAGCTAGTCTTCATTTTGTACAGGATGTAATATGACAATTACATTCCCCTTTAAAACATCATTTTTTAAGTACATGTCTAGTGCAGTTTTCTCAAAGTTTATACATGGAAATATAGCAGCATACAAGGAAATTAAAACATGTACATCGATTTATGGAGGTGTTTTTTTTTTTGACAACTTCAAGGAATGAAAAAAAGACAAAAAATATGGCAATGTCAAGTTGTCATTTTCAATAAAGCGGCAATTAAAATGAGACAACAGAACCAAATGAATCTTTTTGACTGACTTATATCAGTGATAACATCTAGTCTTCTGTCTTGCAGAAAAAAAGCCTGTTGTTTGTGCTCTTGCTTCTCTGTGTCCTCTCCTGTCACTCATTCATAAGGCTGAAGTCACAAGAACACAGCGAGGCAGCATGTGGCATGTCGTAGCTGTAGTGGCACGCTTTACTACTCACAGGTTATGGACTACGACGAAAGCTTAGAGTAACTTGGAGGAGAGAATTTGCGCTTCAAGTACTTCAGAATATAGAGGGGAAGACAACTTACAACTGTAATCGCCGATACTTTCCACAGGAAGGCTAAGGTGGTAATGAAAGCCACATCTGTTAAAGAAAATAGCAATAATATCAGCATTGCTAAAGGTTACAGCTAATCAATGCAGGATAAGCAAAAACGGTTTGAGTAGACATTGAAACGTGTGCACGTTTCTATAAAGTCCTATTTCAGTGTTGCATACACATCATGATCACAGTAGCAAAGACATGAGTAGTTCCTCATCAACTTTAGACTTTTTTTAGTGTGTGTGTTTTTAGGGTCCTCTGTTCAAATCCCAACCAGAGCACGAACTACATGGAGTTTGCATTTCCTCCCTGTGCTTGTGTGGGTTTCCTTCAGGTACTCTGGGTTTTTCCCACACCCCAAAGACATGCTGGTAGCAGTGCTGAGCAAGGGAAGGTGGGGTTCTACTGCTGGGGATGCGAGGAGAAAAGCAAACCTGTTGCCTTGACCTCAATGGGTAAAACAAATATTTACTTTAAGCTCTAGTATCATTATTTTCACTTTTATTTTATTCTGCATTATAGGAAAGAATGAACATAACTTTAGGCCATTTTTTGCGTTACTTTACCTGACAATTGCGTGGCCGTGCAACATTGTACCCTAATAAAATTTATGTCCTTTTATTCCCCACAAATAGAGCTTTTTTTTGGTGGTATTTGATCACCTCTGCGGTTTTTATTTTTGCGCTATAAACAAAAAAAGTTTTGATAAAAAAAAAATATTTTTTACTTTCTGCTAAAAAACATACCCAATAAAAAATAAAAAAAAATAAAATTTCTTGATTATAGATTATATATATTTCTTGGTTATAGAGTCTACAACCTATGGGATAATTTTATGGAATTTTTAAAATTTATTTTTTACTAGTAATGGCGGCAATCAGCAACTTATAGCGGAACTGTGACATTGCGGCAGGCAAATCGGACACTAAGTGACACTTTTTTGGGTACCAGTGACACTAATACAGTGATCAGTGCTAAAAAAACATGCACTGTCAATGTACTAATGACACTGGCAGGGAAGGGGTTAACATCAGGGGTGATCAAAGGGTTAAATGTGTTCCCTGGGAGTGCTTGCTAACTATGTGTGGGGTGCTTTGACTGGATGAAGACAGAGATCCGTGCCCCTACTTAGCAGAAACACAAGATCTCCATCTTCCTCTGACAGACCGCTGTTCTGCTTCTCTCGGGAACGATCGCTGGGTGCCGTCAAACATCGGGTCCACCGGACCCACCGATTGGCCCCCGCTGAGTCTATTCACAGCGGGAGCTGGTTGCTGGCGGCACGCATGCGCGACCCAGACCCAGAAAAGAAGATCATGTACAGGTATGGTGATTTCACGCTGAAGGGCCGCCCTGCCCCAGTATATTTACGTGGGTCGGTTCAGAAGCGGTTAATTTAAATGTTTTTTTTTTTGGGGTACAGCAACAAAACATATTAAAGTAGAACTATAGGCAAAACTTTTCCATTTTGGATAGAATAAGGGAGGATTATAAACCGTCACATTTTTTTTTTTTGCCATCTGTGTCCCATTGCAGAGATTTCCCTTCACTTCCAGTCCAACAGCAAAACAGGAAGCAAGAGGAAATCAAGGGAATTCCCTGGGACCCCAGGTCACCAGAACTAATGCCTCCATGGGAAGATTTCCATTCTATTACTTTTCTGGGGATAACTCAAAATGTGCAATTTTCTTTTACTTTCAATGATAACGGTAAACAGGACAAATAGAGAGGGAGTGAAGCTCCCTTATGGGGGCACAGACAGCAATAAAAACTGACAAGCGTTCTAAACCCTCTGCACTCCATCCAATAAGAAAAAAAAGTTTTGCCTTTAGTTATACTTTTACCACTTGCTGTCCGCCCCATAGCAGTTTTACTGCTACAGGGCGGCAGCTGTGTGCCGGATCACATATATATAATATACCTGACCTGGCTCTTCCGAGTTGGGAGCTCGCTCCGCCTGTTTTCACAAAGAGGGAACTCAGCGGCAGGTACTGCGGACTCCATGTCTGCCCGCACCCGCTGATCATCCTGCAGAGAGACAGAACGGCAGTCTGCCTATGTAAACAAGGCAGATAGCCGTTTTGTCAGGAGGGAAGGCATGGATCCTGTGTCTCTGCAAAGCAGGGACAAGGATCCATGTCTTCTCCTAGTAAAAGCACTTTTCACTGACCCCTTTTACACCGAGGCAGTTTTCAGGTGTTTAATGCTAGAAATAGCACCTGTAAAGTGCCTGAAAACCGCCTCCCATTCATTTCAGTGTAACTTTTCACAGCTGGGTGGTGCTCTTGCAGGACGTTAGGAAGTGTCCTGCAAGCAGCATCTTTGGGGCGGTTTGAGAGCGCTGTATACAGTGCTCCCAAAACGCCCTGCCCATTGAAATGAATGGCCAGCGCTTCCAAGGCACCTGAAAAGTGCTTCGGAAGCGTTGCAACATGGGCGCTTTTAACCCCTTCTTCGGCTGAAAAGCGCTGCTTAAACACGGGTAAAGCGCCGCTAAAACAAGCTGTGCTTTACCACTAACGCATGGCGGCCCCAGTGTGAAAAGGCTTACACTGTACAAAAACACAAGCTAGGCACAAAGGTAACCATTTGATCGCCCCTGATGTTAACCCTTCCCCAGCCAGTGTCATTAGTACAGTGATGGTGCACATTTTTAGCACTGATCACTGTATTAGTGTCAATGGTCCCCAGAAAGTGTCAATTAGTGTCAGTATGTCCGCCGCAATATCGCAGTCTTGCTATAAGTCACTGTTTGCCACCATTACTATTAAAAATAAATAAATAAATAAAAATATCCCATAGTTTGTAGACGCTTTAACCAGTCAATATACGCTTACTGGGATTTTTCACCAAAAATTTGTAGCAGAATACATATTGGCCTAAATTTATGGAGAAATTTTATTTGTTTATTTTTTGTATTAGATATGTTTTATAACAAAGTAAAAAATGTTTTGTTTTTTTTTTTCAAAATTGTCAGTCTTCTTTTGTTTATCCCCTTCATGCCTAAGCCTATTTCTGACATTTGTTGTTTATAAGTTAAAATCCACATTTTTTGATAGAAAATTACTTAGAACCCCCAACAAGCAGTATATATCTATATATTTATTTAGCAGAGAATCTAGAGAATAAAATGGCGATCGTTGCAATATTTTATGTCACATTTTCTTGTGCAGTGGTCTTTCAAACACAATTTTTTGGGAAAAAAAGACACTTTCATGAATTAAAAAAAAACGAAATAGTAAATTTAGCCTATTTTTTTTGTATAATGTGAAAGATGATGTTACGCCGAGTAAATAGATACCTAATATGTCATGCTTTGAAATTGCGCACACTTGTGGAATGGCGACAAACTACAGTACCTAAAAATCTCTATAGGCGACACTTTAAAAAAAAATTAACGGTTACCAGGTTAGAGTTACAGAGAAGGTTCAGTTCTAGAACTATTGCTCTTGTTTTGACAATCGTGGCGATACCTCACATGTGTGATTTGAACACCATTTACATATGGGGGCGCGACTTACGTGTGCCTTTTCTTTGCTGTGTGACCTCGCGGGGACAGTGGGCGCTTTAAAAAAATATTTTTTTTTTCTTATTTTTTAAATTTTTTTTAAATTTTACCATGTCTCTTTAAAAAAAAAAAAAATGTGATCACTTTTATTGTAAACATCCCCTGTAACAGTACTAGGTGGTGACAGGTACTCTTTATGGAGAGATCGGGGGTCTAAAAGACCCCAAATCCCTCCTTTGCACTTCAAAGTATTCAGATCGGCAAAACCTGCGATTCTGAATACTGTCCTTTTTTTAAATTCGACGCCATTAGCAGCTAAGTAAACCAGGAGTGACGTTGTGATGTCGCTTCCCTGTTTACACATAGGAGACTGGAAAGAAGTCATTTCCGGCTTCCTTCCAGTCTCACTCTAGCTGGCGGAAGTGCCGGGTCGCGGATCGGGTCTCCCGGTGGGACGGGAGGCCCGGGAAGAGCGGCGGAAGGCGGTGAGAGGGGGGGGGGACGTCCCCTCTCGCTCCTTCGGGATAACAGCCAAGGGGCTTCTAGCTGCATCAGTTGTTATCCCTGAAGAGCCGACCGCCAGCTCTAAAAAACAGTACCGGGATGATGCCTGCAGCTGCACGCATTATCCCGGTATAACCCCCCTTAAAGCCGAGGCCGCATATGTGCGGATGGTTGGCGGGAAGGGATTAAAGAGAAAAAAAAAACGAAAAACCGCAGAGGTGATCAAATACCACCAAAAGAAAGCTCTATTTGTGAGAAAAAAAGGACATAAATTGTATTTGGGTACAGCATTGCACGATCGTGCAACTGTCAATTAAAGTAACGCAGTGCTGTATCGCAAAAAATGGCCTGGTCATGAGGGGGGGTAAATCTTTTGGAGGTCATGTGGTTAAGTTATTTATTTATTTATTTGCTGACAGATTAAAAATAGCTACGGAATGATCATCCCTGTAATTAGTGAAATAATCTCTTATTACTGATTAATGCTTCTGAAATACTCTTCTTTGATACTGACATCATCAAACATGAATATGTACTAAAGAGATATATTAATCAACTCATTAAACAAATACCTGTTCTTGACTGCCTCCCCTCCCCCCATATATAACCAGAACTTGAGAAGAGCAAAACTGGTGTTAGTAAGTAAGGTAGGATATGATGACTTGGCAGGTTTAAGAGAAATCTTCAAGGCCCAGAACGGATGGCTTATTAGGAAAGAGCAGGAAACATTAGACTGCGTTTTGCACAAGAATGTGGCTCCGCTGTGATTGTGACATGTCTGGTTTTACATTTCATTGAAAAATAACGGGTTTGCTTTAAATCAACAACACAGACAACAGGACATCTCCCTGACTCAGTCCTTGCACTTTTACCTTACTACCTGTATCTAAGGGTTATCGTTACTAGCCTTAACAGCTTCATAGGAATTACAATTTGTAAATAATACTTCTTACACTATCAAGTGAAGTCAGAACTCCTGCATTGTGTACTTGTTCCAAAAACAAAGACAGCATTAGATCCATGGATCAGTATGACAACCATGGAAAAGTCAACAATGACCGCGTGCCTATTTCTCACAACATAGGCTACCTTTAAAGTGTAACACCTTTCTACTACACATTTAGCCCTGGTTCACACCAGTGTGATTTGTCATGCAATCTGACAGTTCCAAATCGCATGACAATGGCACCCCATTGCCAGCAATGGAACCGTACAAAATGCCACGACTCATGTTGCAGCGACTTTGGAAAAGGTTTTTTTTTTCCAACTTCATGGCGACTTGCATTGACTTCTGTTAAATGAAGTCGCAGTAAAATTGGAGGTGCAAATCGCACTGATCTGCAGTTTTGAAATTGCGCTGAAGTAGTGTGATTTCAATGCCACACTGGTGTGAATCAGGGCCTAAAGTATATAGTACTTAACCCTGTCTATACACTATGCATGGGTAAAAGATGTAATACAGATATCAATAGAACACTTTAAACATAGAACATACTAAATATTTCCATTTATGTAGTAGAGAAAACGAATGACTATTTTCATAAAACCTACCTAAGAAAGCTCCCAATGACACTCTACCAAGACCTGAGGCAAGAAATAAAGCATAAGAAGCAAGAAGAAATTACAGTAGTTAGAAAAGCAAGCAATTAATAAAGGATGAGGATTGAAATTAGCTGTGATTATTGTGCGTGTGTAAATGAAAAGGAATCTCTGAACTCTTTCCCTGCAGACACATACGGTAGCACATTTTCCTGTAGTGATCTGACATTCCATAGTCATACCTCCCAACTTTTTGAGATGACGAGGTACCTATTAGCAAGAGTATGTAGGCATAGGACACACCCCCTGCCACGCCCCCTTAAAGGAGAATTATACAAAAAAATGATTAGTGAAACCCAGAAGTGCCTTTTTTTACCACTACTATTCATTTACTCCTGTATATTGGCTGTTGAATTTTACAAATGCAGCAATTTAGAAATTGGAAGAAAGGTTTAGCACCGGGAAACACTTTTTGAAAGATAAAAAGTGCACTTTATATACAACTATATAGCTCAGACCAAAATGAGGAGGAGAGAGGGACAGAGGGACAATGTTCCAAATCAGGGACAGTCCCTCCAAATCAGGAACAGTTGGGAGCTATGCATAGCGTCAGGAATGTTCAATCTAAACTGTTTAAACTTTGAATACAGGGACAGTGTACTGGAATGCACAACTACTATTTGTTCATCTATATGTATAGTAACTGCTCGCCTCTTTCACAGGGATGAGCAGGGGGTCGGAAAAAACAGGCAGCTGAGGCAAAGTTTTACCACGTCCTGACTGCCCACCTAAAACCTAACAAACAACTGCAGGATGCTGTACACAGTCACCAGTTGTGATGCTTTGCCTCACAGCAAATTTAATGTGGCATGCCAAGTAGACAGGTGATACTGCCTGTCAAATTTGACCATGCAACTGAATGGGACAGTGCTGCAACCATGAACCAAACACTAACAATTTAAAGGTGCCCTACAAAGTTGGAGGATACAGCTGGCAGCCCAGTACTCCATCACTGAAATTTGTTACTACTCCATCCTGGGTACATTCAACTATTGTGTTTTGTAATAATAGTTATGCATGCTGCTTGTGACCATTCAGCTATTTAACCACAGCACCTGGAAAGGGGGCACACTATCTGAAACATCTAGTGTGTCAGATATCAGCAGAGTGTGAAGATTTAACACACCACCTGTCAGAAAGGAATGTATAAAACATGTTCCTTTACAGCCTGGGTCGGCAACCCATTGATCGCGACCTACCAGTCAATCGCGGGAAGCCGACAGATTACGATCAGGGCTGTGCCAATGCTTCCCCCAGGCTCTGCCAGCATTGCTCTCCCTTCACAGAGAGGAGTGAGAGGCAGCACAGTGCTGGGTGGAGGGTGGGAACGGGAGCTGCTTTAGTTAAAGTGATTGTAATGTCTCGTTTAAAAATAATAAAATAACAAACATGTTATACTTACTTGCTCTATGCAATTGGTTTTGCACAGAGCAGCCCAGATCCTTCTCTTCTTGGGTGCCTCTTTGCTGCTCCTGACCCCTGCCTCCTGTCGAGTGCCCCCAAAGCAAGCAGCTTGCTATGGGGCACCTGAGCCAAACTGCAGCTCCTTATGTCCATTCAGATACGGAGCTGCCCTCTGGCCCCCGCCCCCTCTCTCCCCTGATTGGCTAACTGACTTTGATTGACAGCTGCAGGAGCCAATGGCACCACCAATGTGTCTCAGACAATCAGGAGGGAGAGTCCTGAACGGCCAAGGGATTCGTGGACATCGCTGGACAGAGATGGGACTCAGGTAAGTATTAGGGGGTGCTGGGGAGGCTGCTACACACACAAGGCTTTTTATCTTAATGCATAGAATGCATTAAGATAAAAACCTTCTACCTTTACAACTCCTTTAACTAGCAGGTGATTGGTTGCTAGGTGGTCCTAGCAACCAATCATCAGCTTGTTAACATTAAAAGTTAAATAAAGCAGCTCCCGGCCCTGCCATCCATTCAGCACTGTGCTATCCCTCACTCCTCTGGGATGTACAAGAGCTGTAAGGTAGGAGAGAGCCACCTACAGCTGTGTGCTGGGAGTGAAGAAGCAGAGGATAGTGCTATGCAAGGGGGGGGGGGGGGGACACTTCTGTGTGTGTGTGTGTGTGTGTGGGGGGGGGGTTCCAGAGGACACTGTTATGGGGTGGCAGAGGGCACTACAGAGGAGGGGGGTTTGCAGAGGACACTTCTATGGAGGGAGGGGGCACTAGGGGGGACAGAGGACACTACTGTGTGTGGGGGGGAGGGTGCAGAGGACACTGCTATGGGGGCAGAGGGCACTACAGTGGTGGGAGGGGGGCAGAGGGCACTGCTTTGGGGGGGCACAGGACACCACTGCTGGGGGAGGGTCAGAAGACACTACGTGTGTGTGTGTGTGTGTGGGGAGGGGGACAGAGGACACTACTGTGTGTGGGGGGTGGAGGGTGCAGAGGACACTGCTATGGGGGCAGAGGGCACTACAGTGGTGGGAGGGGGGCAGAGGGCACTGCTTTGGGGGGGCACAGGACACCACTGCTGGGGGAGGGTCAGAAGACACTACGTACGTGTGTGTGTGTGGGGAGGGGGCAGAGGACACTACAGTGTGGGGTATAATATATTACTGTGGGGGAGTGATTTGAAGCGGGGCAGAAGACACTACTGTGACACACTATGTGTTTTTATTGGAGATGACGACCCCAACCACTAATCCCCTACTAATCCCCTAATACCACCAAACCCCCCCCCCCGGATCTTTGATTTCCTAAATTTAGTCCAGGTAGATCTCAATCTAAAAGGTTGCCTACCCCTGCTTTATAGTTTTATTTTCTTAGCACATCAACAAGGCCTCTCTAAAATAATTGTATTTTACTTGATTACACGCATTGTTCTCTATGCGCTTGTAGTTTTGTATTCCTTTTTCTACATGTCATCTAAAAACACAATGCTTCATGCATAAAAGGTAGTTTTGTTTTCCTCCATTATTTACATGTAATCTATACAGGCCTTCATGCATAAAAAGGTGTAAGTGCAAATGTAGATTCTTCCTTTTACTTTCAGCCTGCTCTGGAAGAATGTCAACTAGACACGTTTTGACAACTGAGGCCCGCTGCTCCATGGTGAAAACCTGTACTCAACCACATTCTTCCAAGCATTAAGATCATGGCTTAAAACAAAGATACAAATGAACAGTCTACACACACACACACAGCTCAATTACAAAAAATACAAGAACAAGTAATAAATGTAGATTAGTTACAAAGCTAAAAAATAGAAAAGAAAGAAGGAGTGTGCCAGGAGACTTCAATTATATAACAACCAAGGATGAATTTGATGTTGTAATACTATTATCATCTGAATCATATCTTTTATTGGCTAGATCAAATAACCAAATGGTCAGGAATCTAGGTTCAGCTAGCTGGCCTTCAGGTTTTTAAATATTTACTTTGTTCTGTAAATTACAAAAAATGGCAGTGACAGAAAAACACCTTAGTAATTACATAAAAAAGAATGCTGTGTGTGGTGTGCTTACCGAAGTACTCATTGAGGAATGCGAGTGAAGCCACGTAGCAGCCGAGGCTGAAAAATTCAGCTACAACCATTAACCAGTGCCATGTTCTTATCGTTAGTGCGACCATGAGCAGTTCTGTCAGTATCAAGGCAGTGAAGGAGATGGCCACTACGTGTACAAATTCTGACTCAAACAGTAGCAGAGCTCCATACATCAATATGGCACCTATAACACAAACACATTAAAATTATACTTGCAAGCCAGTGGCTGAAATGCACAATTCATATAGCTTAAAGTCCAACTCTGGGCAAAAAAAATAAGTTTTCCCATGTAGTGGGGCTGTTCCCACACTGCACGGGTCAACTGCTTGTTTTTGTCAAGGGGAAAGAAGAAAAGAGTTATACTTACCTAATCCTCCGATCTTCCCAGCACAAGACTGGTCCAGCACCTCTGCACTCCAGCAGTCTGGAATTGTGGACTGTTTCTGAGGTCATCAAGCTCAGAGCGGGCTCCATAGACCAGGAGAGACCAAAAAAATCCCACCTGTGCCACAGGTGTATCCAAGCCTGATTAACTACTTAAGAACGTAAGGATTTGCACCCTTAATAACCAGGCCATTTTTTGCGATACGGCACTGCGCCACTTTGACTGACAATTGCACAGTCATGCGACGTTGTACCCAAACAAAATTGATGTCCTTTTTTTCCCCACAAATAGAGCTTTCTTTTGGTGGTATTTGATCACCTCTGCGGTTTTTATTTTTTGCGCTATAAACAAAAAAAGAGCGACAATTTTGAAAAAAAAAGCAATATTTTTTACTATACTATAAACTATATACTTTTGCTATAATAAATATCCCCCGAAGAAGTATAAAAAAACAAATTTCTTCCTCAGTTTAGGCTGATATGTATTCTTCTACATATTTTTGGTAAAAAAAAACTCGCAATAAGCATATATTGATTGGTTTGCGCAAAAGTTATAGCATCTACAAAATAGGGAATAGATTTGTGCCATTTTTATATTTTATCTTTTTACTACTAACGGCGGCGATCAGCGATTTTTTATTGGAACTGCAACATTGCTATAAAAATGCACTGATTACTGTGTAAATGTCACTGGTAGGGAAGGGGTTAACACTAGGGGACGATCAAGGGGTTAAATGTGTAACCTGCTAGGTGATTCTAACTATGTGGGGATGTGATTTACTAGAGGGGGGATTGTTTTGATCTCTCATCCTATGAACTTTGTAATGCATTATTGATTTTTTTGCATTTTCTTGTTTATGTTTAGCGCAGTTTTTTCTCATTTACTGTTGTTTCTTTGTGTGCATCTCACAAGTTGAACTGCTGCTTTTTTGGGGGTTTTATATGGTAGCACGGTATTTTTTTGTTTTCCATCCTCTTGGGACGACTGTGCTGCAACATAACACACAGGAGACTCTGCTGCACTTGGATGGATCGTTTGTAGTGAAGACACTACACAGCTCTCTGTTGTGATTCACGGGTTCAGTTTTCCATCGGGGTCATGTGAGTGTAACATTTTTGGTTTTATGATAATGTATTAAAAGTTTTATTGCGCTAGGTTGCGCTTCCCTCTCGTGTGTTTCCATAGACCAGGAACAGACCACTGCTGGACCACAGGGGAGCACCACTTTATGGCGCAAATGAAAGATAAGGTGAGTATATGCTTTCTTTTAACCCTTAAACAAAACAAGCAGTTGACCCGTGCAGCGTGGGCACAGCCCGACTGCATCAAAAAACTTTCCCCCCCCCCCCGGGGTTGGGCTTTACAATTCAAAACATGCATGAAACAGCTTTTGATATCCCTTATGATATTTTAGTGAGTTAGAGCACAGCAATCATCCAGCTATATTTCCATATAATACAGTGCAAAACCCTACCAAGTGCAATACCTGTACTGTTTACTTTGCTGTCAGTGGTTTGTAGTTATATCATGACCAGGCATAACACACATACATTACCAAATACAAAACACAGAAACAAATTTAAAAAAATGCAGGAGGGTACTGAACAGTTTGAGTTAGACCCCTTTCACACTGGGGCGGTTTGCAGGCGTTATTGCGCTAAAAATAGCGCCTGCAAACCGACCCAAAACAGCCGGTGCTGTTTGTTCAGTGTGAAAGCCCGAGGGCTTTCACACTGAAGCGGTGCGCTGACAGGAGACGAAAAAAACTCCTGCCAGCCGCATCTTTGGAGCGGTGAAGGAGCGGTGCATTCACCGCTCCTAAATCGCCCCTGCCCATTGAAATCAATGGGACAGCGCGGCTATACCGCGGCAATACCGCGGCTATAGCCGCGCTATACGAGCGGTTTTAACCCTTTTTCGGCCGACAGCGGGGGGGGGGGGGGGGGTTTAAAAACGCACCGCTAGCGAATACCGCGGTAAAGCAGCGCTATAAATAGCGCTGTTTTACCGCCGACGCCCCCTACCGCCCCAGTGTGAAAGCAGCCTAAATCTTATAACACACTATACAAATATTGGAATTCGCCATCTCCCACCCAATATCCTTCAACTGAAAAAACTGTCAGCCAATCAGATGCAGCCACTGTTTGAGTATTTTGACAGGCACCAGCTGCAGCTGTCAGAACACAATAGGTGCCTCAGGAGATTCCTCCATCTGCAATGTATAGCATGAATGGGGGAGTCTTCAATTTTTTTTTGTTCAGCCCGCAGCTTGCGTGTGTATACCTAGTTTATAGTTCACTTGTTCTTTATTAGAGATTGTAAAATGGTACCCTACATCTGCAGCTACAGAAAAACATACTGTACACAAGTTAGGGTAAAAACTGAGTAGACCTGCAATGTTTACAAAGTGGCAACAAGCATATGTTAAGAACATTGAAATATGTAATCTTGCATTAAATACCCTGTGCTCAACTGTATATCCAGTGTACACTAGCAACTAGATTTAATGTCTGCACTTAGCATGACTAAGAAGCAAACAGAAAAGGTAGTTTTTTCCTTTTTTCTTTTGCCCTAATTGTTTCTTTCAGGGGTAATGATCTTTGTATATAAATTAGAGATATTAAAATATTTCTGAGATCTCTTGAGATGTCTCTACAACTTGATTGGAGTCCACCTGTGGTAAATTCAGTTGATTGGACATGATTTGGAAAGGCACACCCCTGTCTATATATGGTCCCGCAGTTAACAGTGCATGTCAGAGCACAAACCAAGCCATGAAGTCCAAAGAATTGTCTGTAGACCTCCAAGACAAGATTGTATTGAGGCACAGATCTGGGGATTGCGTTCAGGCACTTTTGCAATTTATTTATGTCTAGCAACGGTAACACTCCTATTAACTACTGCAGCCTTCTGTTTTACATATTAGCCTCCAACCTGCTGACTGAAACACCAATGAATATCCATGAACTGATGAGGTCTCCCCTTTTACAGCTACCTACAATTTTTTTCCCTCCAGTTGTTGAAGACACTCTACGTTGACATATTTTGACTGATTTTAGCTATGCAAGGGATTATGGGAAAAATAGTTATATAATGATATATTTGAATACATACACTATATTACTATTATTCTTCCAGAAGCGCATTACTGAGGTCAGGTACTGATGTTGGACGAGAAGGCCTAGCTCACAGTCTCCGCACTAATTCATGCCAAAGTTGTTCTATCGGACTAAGACTGGGATGGCATTAAAGTTTATGTGCATGTAAAGGCAGGCGTCCCAATATTTTTGGTAATATAGTGTATATATTTATAAGTACATTTAGATAATCTCAGTGAATACATAACCAGACTATAGAGTGATTTTATAATTGCTTGTAGGTGTATTTTATCCCATAATAACTGTGTAACTACAAATAAGAAAACTGGTCTATGAAGCACAAAAAGATATTTTGCAAAGTAATGAAATCACTTTGCAAACCTAACCCTAATTTTAGCACAGACTGAACAATGTGCAATATGAGAGGAAAAAGTTAAACAGCACTGATTTTAAATGATGTTCATTAATACAAATACCAATCAACCATCATGCACTGCACATTGGCAGGATGCATTGCCGGACTATCGATTTACCTGATAAAAAGAAAGCAATATATGACTGTTGATAAAAATTTTAAGCTGGCGGAAGCAAACCTGGAAGGAAAACAATAATGGCAGACAAAAATCCTTTCGTCTGCCTAAATGAGTCTCTCTTACCTTGGTATATGCTGATTAAAACCCAGATGAGGAAGGTTTTAAACGACAAGGATCTTCCCTGTGAAGAATGAAAAGAAATGTTAAAGAAACAGGATCGCACAAATAGTACTGAACAGCCACAATCAAAGTACATACAAAGTTTACATTTCTTCTCATATCATCAATTGTAAATAAATGCAGAAAACTGAAAACATGAATTGAATTTGATTTCTCCGATAACTTAAAGGGGCATTGAAATAGTTTGGGTCAATCTTTTTTTAAACTGATGCTTTTTATGTTTTTTTTTTTTTTTTAAATATAAACACTGCATTTTCATATAAACAATACATACAGGTTGCACCAATGGAATTGGTATGTCAGGGCATTTTAGGTTTTCTAAAGAGGTCTGAAAACAATATGCAGCAAAGCACACATAAAAAGACACCTAGAACAGCTGGCTACGAATAGTACAAACCCAATTTCAGAAAAAGCTGGGACGCTGAGCAAAATCTTCATATGCAATATTATGTACCTGACTAAAACAATCAACCAAGCAAATTAAAAACATTTTTCTTTTACTCCTTAACATAATGATTATAAACAACATTCAATTTTTGGAAAAGCAATAAGAAGTGAAAAAAAACATTAAGCAAGAGAACATAATATTTATTTATTATAGGTACTTATATAGCGCCGTCAATTTACGTAGCACTTTACACATATATTGTACATTCACATCTGTCCATGCCCTCAAGGAGCTTACAATCTAAGGTCCCTAACTCACATTCATACATAAACATACTAGGGTCAATTTAGACAGGAGCCAATTTACCTACCAGCATGTCTTTGGAGTGTGGGAGGAAACCCACGCAGGCACAGGGAGAACATGCAAACTCCAAGCAAGTAGTGCCATGGTTGGGATTCCAATCAATGACCGTAGTGCTGCCAAGCAGAAGAGCTAAGCACTTAGCCACTGTGATAATATTGATACTTTCCAAAGAAGAAAGGGAAACTGGGAGAGGGACGGGGCATGAAAGTGGGAACCCAGGCCAGTTTAAGTTACCAAAGTTCGGAAAATGGTCACAAACACACATACATAAGTTCACCACATATGGAACAATCTGTCCACATGGGTCTGCCTATGTGAAGCAAGGTATTAGCTCACAATAATAAAGAGCATGGAAGCTATCAGAGTCTTGGTGAGCCCGTCAGCATGTCCACATAATGTGGGTCTTTTTGGGGTCATTGCTGTCTGTGGCCACTACAGTTTCCATTGTCATAATGTCATTTGGAATTTTGGCCCATTCTAAGATGTGTGGTGGGGTAGTGGATTTCCAGATAGCTGCCTGCGTTGTCATGAGGCAATGCCTCAACATATCTTTTTTAAATCAGGTGGTTGCTCCCTGGTGTGGGCTACGGTCCTGGCACCACCTTGCCCACAGCTTGTGGGTTTTAAAGGTGGGACCCCGGTTCCTTAGCTGTGGACTCACATGTTGTTGGCTTCCTGTCCCCCCTTCGGGGATAAATTAAGGGGGGCTTTCCAGGGGTTAGTTGTTCACCCAAGACTGGTGTTCTTCATGCTGGAGGTTCTCAGTCCACACATTACAGCCCATGGTGTATCTGTATTTGTGTTGTTCATCCTTTCTATAGGCTCATGTGGGTAATGGCACAGTTTTTCTTTTTCCTTTATTTGTCAGGATTCTTGTATCCTTTTGGTAATCCTATTATCCTCATAATTTTTGTCAAATCACCTACCTATATCTATACTCCTATATCACGGAGCTATCGCATTCAGCCACCTTGTTTATTTTGCATTTGAGATATGGAATACATTTCCTCTGAGTAGCATTGGTAGTGAGGCTGTAGTATACAGGGATTTACATTTCCCTCTATTTGCCTTTTTTGTTTCACAGGTGGGATTTTGGGTCTTAATTATCCATCTTCACACCTTCCTGTGCCACTCTTTGGATGTCCTAAACCCCCTCCACAACTTCCGGGCCATATACTGTGTGGTGGGAAACATTTGGAGGTGCTGCAACATTTAATTTTGTTTGTAAGTATTCCCCTTTATTAATCAATGACATGCATTGAGCCATATGATATATTTCTCCCCTTTCACAGGGAGTGTTTAAACACATTTTGAAACGGTATTCTCTAGCCTACAGATTTTATACGGATGGCATCTACCTCTGAAGAAGTGAAGGTTATTCACAAAATGCGTCAAGTTTATATGGTGCACACTTTTTTAGTAATTTAACTCTGTGGTAATGTGTGTATGGATCAATTGCCAACATGTGTAATTTACTTGCTGTATGTCAAACATAATCAACCAGCTTTTTATTTGTGAGATTGTCATGTAATGTTCATACATTAATGTTTTATACAAAATCTTTCCAATGTTACGCCTCATTTAAAGTCCCGTGGGCATTTGTTTTGATTGTGTATGTAGATGTAAGGGATGGATGCATAGCATTCTAGGCACCAGATCATAATCTTTTTGTTACACTGTATTAGGTGGAAGACACCTTTGCCCAATGTGATATTATGCTTAGGCTTTTGTTTTTAGATATATATACCTGTAAAAGTGCCTTTAAATCATATAAAATACTGCATATACTCGAGTATAGGTCGACCTGAATATAAGCTGAGGCACCTAATTTTACCACAAAAAACTGGGAAAACTTATTGACTTAAAGCCTAGGGTGAGAAATGCAGCAGCTACTGTAAGTGGAAAAGAAGGTCAACGGTGCTCATCTGCATGCCTCACTGTGCTCATCTCTTTGCACTGTGTCCATCTGCATGCCTCACTCTGCCCATCTCCAGCCTCATGTACCTGATCTCCGGCGCTGTGATATGCAGTCAGTCTAGACGGCGGCCGTCCAGTGTAACAAAGCCCTGCCTCCTCCTCGTCCATGATGGAACACTGATTCAGTTTCCCAGCAGTGAGTCAGTGTTCCGCCTGTCACGCACGAGGAGAAGGCGGGGCTTTGTTACACTGGACGGCTGCCGACTAGACTGCATGTCACAGCGTTGGGAGATCAGGCGTATGAGGCTGCAGATGAGCACAGTGACTCGAGTATAAGCTGAGGGGGCTTTTTCAGCACAAAAAAATGTGCTGAAAAACTCAGCTTATACGGTAGCTTAACAAGCACATTTTAATCTCACAATATAGAGTTGCCATCCACTTATTATGCTAATTCATAAAACTGATCAATCAGCTATGAGAAATTTTTGAAAATCAGAGGTGGCAAAGCATAATTTCTACTGTTATATTGTATCTTCCTATTTTGATAAAACCAAATAAAAAAAAATTATATCTTGTATAACCAACTGCCATATTTTATCTGCTCACATTCTATATTGATAGAATAGTCTCAGGGCATAATTATATTTAATAATAAAATAGTATGTATATTATGTTTTCACAAAGCCTGTCCTGTGGATGCATTTACTATGGCATTTCCCTGGTATGTTTTATGGACCTTGTGGATTACCTTTGTGAGGTCTTTATACAGCTCTGGGTAGAGAAGGGCAGTTTCTGGTTTCACATCTTGATCCAGCACCAATGAGAACACAGGAAACATTGTGTAGATTGTTGCATACCTTGGAAAAATAATTAAAAAGATCATTTTTTTCAAAATACATGCATCTATTAACATCATTTCTTTCAACATGTAGTAGCCTCAGGTGAAAAATAAGTTTTCAGCCGTTAAGCAAGATCAATGTACTTTATGTGGCTAGCTTGTTGTGCTGACAGTGTATCACAATATCACTAAAACAAAAAAACCTCCACCATAGTATGGATTACTGAGGTTAACAATCACAACCAGTGGGCACTACCCTGTTAAGATCTTTGTACAGAGTACTGTGGGGAGCTGTGAAAACACTACAAATGTCACTGTGCAACTTGTGTAAAAGCGGAGCCCTGCTGTGGAGGCAGCAAGGAGAACCGCAAGGGGTAGGTTGCAATTTATGAATTACCGCATTTCTCCAACATTCTTGATGAGATACAATTACTGCACAAACATGTATGGCAAATGATTATTTCACGGCTCTTCCATCAGTACTTCACATGCCTGTTACTTGGCTGCTTCATCATTACTGTCAATGAGAAAACAACTATGTACCTGGTGTGGATACACAGCTGAATAGCAGCCAGTCAGCCCCTGCAGTGTCAATTACTTTCATTTGCCTGAAAATATCTGTTGTTTTTTTAAAAGGACATTTTTTTTTTGCTCCCTCGCCATGTTAACTATTAGTGCATGAATAATATGGGAAAAACTAATTATAACATTTTCCTTTAGACATAATTAAAAGGCAACCAACTGATCTTGGCCCTGATGTAATCAAACAAAAATAGTTTTGTTACTACGTTGTCACCAACTAAATACTAGTTTTTACTTACCCTACCATTAGGAATCCCTGGTACAAAGGAACAGATGCGAAATAGAATACTGAGGAAAACACAGCCTTAAAAGGAATCAAGAGATGAAAAATGAATACATTTTAGCATTTTCAGTGCTGGGTCACTGATCTTCAAATAAACAATATTTTAAGGAATATTCCATTTTATATTGTAACACATACATAATACTGTTGAAAAATGCCAGGTAAATCAATGCACAAGTGTGTCCTAACAATGGAAACATTTTTATTTCTGTATGTAGTGGGTTATCTTTCATTTTTCAAGACTGACCATAAAAACAGAGAGAATGCAGCATCTATCTACTGATGGTTATTTTTTACATGTTAGGGAGAATAAGGTTAGATTTGCTGCTAGGGTTTTAATGCTATCTGTGGCCACACTAGGGTGATTTCCCCTCACTTCATGTCCCTGTGACAATGCTGTCAGGAGCTGAAAAGAAAGCAAATGGAGATTCCAGGCTTCCTTATATCTTACTATATGTGTTTTATTGTTGTTGTACCAGAGAGGTTTGCCTGCATTTCTTGCCCTGGTGACAATTTCACCTTCAGAACAGTAAAAATACCTTACTAGCAACTACCTATTACCTATTGGTAGAGGGTGCTACACAAATAATATAATACTAATAAAAATTATTCAATAATGTAATCAAATCAAAAACACTGAAATTTGCTCAGTTGCAGAATTGTCACTGTTATTGCTTTCAGTGTTTGATGATGAATTTCCCCACAAATCACTATTGCTCAATTCTGCAAGTGATTCTAATTTATTATCGCTGTTTTCTAGCTGGTCTAAAACCGCTTTTGATGTAAAGGGACACTTTTTGGTTGCTATGGACAATCTCCAGTTTCCAGGCAGAAAGAACAGTATATATAATATAAAACTGCATGCAGGGCACTGGACAAACCACTAGGGACAAAGGGGAAGTGAAATAATGTGATACAGTAATGTAATCTGTAAGATTACAGTGTATGTGCAATGTGTTTTTAACTTTTTTGAATTTGGCGCCGTGCTCCGTCCCCGTGCATCGCAATGCTTGCAGGGAGCGGAGCTCGGCACTGTGATAGATCGAGCGGAGACACGGCTGGCAGACACAGGCGGGGAGACATCGCAGGATCCTGGGGACAAGGTAACTTTGCCTGGATCCTGCGATGCAATCCCGAGTGTGGCTCCGGGTTACCGCTTTTGGTAGCGAAAATTCACCCCGAGCTACACTCGGGAATACCGCTAAGGAGGTTAACCAGTGTACCTTGCATGTTCTCAGATTATTGTACAAAGTTTCCACTGTATATTTTTCCAGAACAGGAAGTTTCAAGTAATAGGCACTAATTACATTACATTTCTCACTATGTTCTGGTTCATGATCTGGAATAATTACAGGTCATATGCATGTCTCTACTATATATATATATATATATATATATATATATACACACACACACAAAGTATCTTACACAAAAGTGAGTGCACCCCTCACATTTTTGTAAATATTTTATTATATATTTTCATGTGATAACACCGAATAAATTACACTTTGCTACAATGTAAAGTAGTGAATGTACAGCTTGTATAACAGTGTAAATTTGCTGTCCCCTCAAAATATCTCAACACTCAGCCATTAATGTCTAAACTGCTGGCAACAAACAGGTGCCGGTGTGTTAAATTTGGTGTTATCTCTCTCAATCTCTCATATTGGTCACTGGAAGTTCAACATGGCACGTCATGGCAAAGAACTCTCTGAGGATCTGAAAAAAAGAATTGTTGCTCTACATAAAGAAGGCCTAGGCTATAAGAAGATTGGCAAGACCCTGAAACTGAGCTGCAGCACAGTGGCCAAGACCATACAGTGGTTTAACAGGACAGGTTCCACACAAAACAGGCCTTGCTATGGTCGACCAAAGAAGATGAGTGCACATGCTCAGAGTCATATCCAAAGATTGTCTTTGGGAATTAGATATATGAGTGCTGCCAGCATTGCTGCATAGGTTGAAGGGCTGGGGGGTAAGCCTGTCAGTCTCCAGACCTTAACCCTATTGAGCATCTGTGGGGCATCCTCAAACAGAAGGTGGAGGAGCGCAAGGTCTCTAACATCCACCAGCTCTGTGATGTTGTCATGGAGGAGTGGAAGAGGACTCCAGTAGCAACCTGTGAAGCTCTGGTGAACTCCATGCCCAAGAGGGTTAAGGCAGTGCTGGCAAATAATGGTGGCCACACAAAATATTGACACTTTGGGCCCAATTTGGACATTTTTACTTAGGGTGGCTTGGCCAGTCCATCACCTTTACCCTCAGCTTCGTAAGCAAGGCAGTGGTCATCTTGGAGGTGTGTTTGGGGTCGTTATGTTGTAATACTGACCTGCGGCCCAGTCTCCGAAGGGAGGGGATCATGTTCTGCATCAGTATGTCACAGCACATTTTGGCATTCATGGTTCCCTCAATGAACTTTAGCTCCCCAGTGCCGGAAGCATTCATGCAGCCACAGACCATGACACTCCCACCACCATGTTTGACTGTAGGCAAGACACACTTGTCTTTGTACACCTCACCTGGTTGCCGCCACACACACCATCAGATCCCCAGAGAGTTCTTTGCCATGAGGTGCCATGTTGAACGTCCAATGACCAGTATGAGAGAGTGAGAGTGATAACACCAAATTTAACACACCTGCTCCCCATTCACACCTGATACTGTGTAACACTAACGAGTCACATGACACCGGGGAGGGAAAATGGCTAATTGGGCTCAATTTGGACATTTTCACTTAGGGGTGTACTCACTTTTGTTGCCAGCGGTTTAGATATTAATGGCTGTGTGTTGAGTTATTTTGAGGGGACAGCAAATTTACATTGTTATACAAGCTGTACACTCACTACTTTACATTGTAGCAAAGTGTACTTTTTTCAGTGTTGTCACATGAAAAGATATAATAAAATATTTAGAAAAACATGAGGGGTATATATATATATATATATATATATATATATATATATATATATATATAGTCAGCTGAACAGAAGGATTAACGGAACAATGACTTAAAGTTAAAGACCTAAACTGATAAAGGGTTGATGGAGATACTGTTTCTGTAGTAGAGTTGAGAAATTAAATGTGTAGGTTGTAGAAGAGAGTGCAGGAAGAAGAGATGGAATAGTGAAAGTGTCAGAAAAGAAAAAAGGTAAAGGAGTTTTTGTCATCCCATAGATTTAAAATACAATATGCCTTCTAATTCTGATGGCAGTATTAAAAAACGGTTATCAAGTGTCGCGCAAAAATAAACTTGATGAACCACCACTGCGCTATGGTGCAAACCAAACTGTAATACCTGTAGCTGCCAAACTTGAAAAAGATAATGTGAAAACGTATTCAAAATAAATAAAATAGTGGCGCTGTAAACACCATGAAAGATTGGAGTGCGGCTCCATAAGAGTGGATCACAATCACAGCTGTTGTGGTGGAGGAGATGTCTATGACACAGGAAGATTGATGTTTTAGATTCACTCTTTGTCACATAGTATATTGCACGGACTTCATTTCAACATTTCATCTTCAATATTGCATGAACTGCTTATAGATGTTTTGACCTTCTTTACAGTTTTCTTTAGTCACTAAAGGAAAAGTTTATTTATTTGAAGGACCACGATTATACATCATAGAATTGTCTGGCATAGCTACAGCACTTATCACGATTATATATCATATGGCTGTTTGGCATAGCTATAGCACCTCCAGTTGTTGTGTTTTATATCACTGGTTATCACTAATATTTATATGATTCACCATTATTCAATCTTTCATGGTGTTTACAGCGCCACTATTTTATTTATTCTGATGGCAGCACTGCTTGTAACAAAGGGTTCATTCTGTAAATAAGGATGGTGTATGATAATGTGGCAAATTTCCATCCTGAAATGCTAAATTCTATTACAGTATAAATGTACAGAGTCACTTTTCCAACGTGCTGTTGCTGCCTTTGTGATCTCCATCAGTTGGTATGGAAAACAAAACTCTATAAAGTAGGGCTTGAGGAGAACTCAACTGAAAAGAAAAGTCAGCTTATCATGCGGTGGGGCAAAAGGAACCCAACAATTTTTGCCCAGAACAACTGCAATGCACAGTATGCCCTTCTTAAAACAAAGGTATTAGTTTGACCTACCACACCATAAACTGATTATCTGACTCAGATATACAAGTTTGACATGAAACTACAAAGCAAAAACAAAGCAGATGTATGCTGACTTACACTACTGTACTGTAATTCTGAGACAGTCAAGAGGAAGCCATTGCTTTTAACAATTAGTAAATGTCTTGTCTTTTTTGGATGATTTGCATGGCATTTCTGATATTACCTGCATAGTGGAAATAATAAGGCCCCTGTGGATAACAAACTGCCCCAGTGCTGCTGATCTTTTATAACTGTTCCGCCCGTGTACCATCAGAAGACGGCCAATGTGCTTAAACTGTGTGATGGAAAAGTCAGCTGCAAGGGAAGCCTGTTTTCCCTCCTGCAAAAAAAATAATGAATACGTTTACAAGCAAAATATTAAGATTTCACCCAAACACAAACCCAACTGTAGGCCTATACATTTATTTTCTGTCCAGAATCTACAGTGACTTCACACACCAAAATAAAAAAATAATAGGAAAACACCATTACTGGATTAAATCAAAGAGTTACCATATAAAACAACAATAATATTAATGTCAAGTATTAAGTGACAATGCTAAACTAGCCATGCTCCTGTTTTAAGACCATTTATTGTCCAAATATTTAAAAAATTAAGTATTCTCTCATATATACACTGTGTTGGCACAGTCTAATGAATGCACAGCAACTGTTTATTAATCTACATAACTATCATTGACACTGGGACTGTCTGCTGTAATGTCCAACTGAGTAGTATCTGATCTCTCATGAAGCCATGTTTGACCAGTAAAACTGGTTGGGTACCCACTTTGACACACACCGTGTACCCCACCTACCTCTACTACCATGACCTCTTCATTTAGGACAGAAATATTGACTTTCCAGGGAAGTTGGATTGACAGTACTGTAAAAATTGTACATAGGAGAGCTCTCCCTATAGTGGAGAGTGTGGTGGGTAGGATTTTATGGGGATTGTTATACCTTGGTATTTATATATTTTGTACAATAATTTGTCCTACAACGGGGACAGGGCTATTGTCATGTAGTGATTTGATAATCAACATTTTTTATATGGTAGCTGTCCATTTAGACTAGTAATGGTATTTTCTTTTTTTTTTTTCAAATAGCACCAAATTTAATTTCTTCCTCTTACAGCAGTATAAAAACTCAACAACAAAAATGCTGTATATTGTAGCTTACCAATCCTTAAATGTGTTGGCTGCATTGGTTTTCTATCTTCCTGTCTTAGGGTGGCTCCACTCTATGGAGGAGCAATGCAGTCATACTTGTAGTATTGTAATCTAGTAGAAAGGGTTGATGCACTAGTCGCTTTACATAAACTTGAAATGCACTAGCAGATATACATAGACTTGACTAACAAATAAAGTTCAACTCCTGCTATAACTTTTTAAGCATGTACAGCAACATGTTTTGAACTGATAAAGGGTTTACATTATTGAATAAAAGATGACCATTGTAAGCACCCCTTTCAGTGTTTAATAGTCTGAACCCTATAACTGCCACTTTTGCTGGACTTTTAGCTTCTTCTGTTAAAGAAAGTTGAAAATTACTGGTCAGATCAACGGGTGAAAATAAAAAAAGAAAATGAATGTCGTCACCATATCAAAGAATTGGTAAGCTGCAATATACTTTTTTTCATTTTGGGTTTTAGGGCCAGTTCACACTATAGAAACGCAGTCCAGATGCTTTTCTGCATGCGTGATTTTGTTGCAGTCCAGTGCATTTTCCCCCTATTTTTTTCTTAACCTTAAATAAGGACATGTGTGTTCCAGTGCATTTTTGATGCATTTTACAGCATTCCAGTACAGTCCAGTGCAGGAAAAATGCAGCATGTTATACTTTTTTTCTGAAATTGGAACACACTGGAACTGCAAGCACTGGTGTGAACTATTCCACTGAAAACCATCTAACCTACTTTGCATGCAGAAACAAACGCACTGGCCCTTATCCTGCTTTTGGCCTGCTGCTGGAATTCACCATAAACTATTACAATTCAACTCAATATACCTGTTAAAAAAAAGCATCAATCCTCATAAGTCATGCTGGGCTTTTACTGCTGTCTTAATGTGTCCATCCAGTAGATGGAGCTCTAGACTAATTTTAACATCATTAGCAAGCTTGTTTTTCAGCTGTGCTGTAAGATGCCTTGATTTTCAATGATACTGCAGCAGTGAATTATCACTTATAAAATGTCTCAATCCCAGGTTACTATCAGATAGGGAGCTGCAATACAAGCTTTATGTGTTAGGTAGCCCATAGTATGCTGGGAGCCTCTTTTTATGAATGAAAGATTGTGCATAGGTCTTAAAGTGTTACTAAACCCAGGACTCTGCAATCACTATATCTGGCCTCACACAGTGCAAAGAACACGGAAATGCAATTATTTTAGCAAATTTAAACTGCTAAATACCTTTTCTCATCAGTATATAGCAGTCTTGTGAATATTATCAGTGTCTAGTTAAAGCTTGTAGGAGGAGTTTTCATTCTACTCTGACTGTCCTCTGAGGCTTCAGGACCCCTGACCCTCTGTCTTGACAGTGCTGACTGGCCCTGTGCTGATCACATGCACCATCCCAAGAAAAACAAACTCTCTAGCAATACACACCAAACTGAGCATCTGCAGAGTGCCCCTAAGGCTATGTTCTATCAGGAGATGGCTTAGGGACTGTCAGAGAAGGGGAGGATCAGAGAAGACAGGATCAAACAGCCTTTTTACACAATGCAAAGGATCAACCCCTTAGGTTCCACAGTGAGTATAACAAGCATGCTTTTCTCTATATACAGACTGATTTTACTGTTGTGGGTTTAGTAACACTTTAATAACAGATTTTGCTCTCTTGTAGGATTTCATATGAAGAGACAGCACAGTTGGGATGGACGGAGCTCAACTTTTTAACCAAGTTACCATTGTAAATGAAGTGCATCAGATATTAACATTTACCTGACACATGAGCATCTTGCTGGTACCTAGGGTCCTGACTTGATCACTTTAAAAAGAAAAAAAAACCACAAAAAACCCTCCAGGAATCGCTGACTACAGCTACAATTCTTTAGCTTTATTTGGGTTGGATTCAGTAGATGAAACCTTTATGAACAGTTTACTGTTTACTGGACCAGTCATATTTTCTGCTGTGGGTATGCAGATACTAAACTAATTACCTGTCCATATACACCAAAAAAAGAATCAAATAGATGACCACAGAATGTTATTAAATGGATTATGCAGAACAATACTGACCTGGGCTGGAAGAAACCAACGTCAGCCTATAATTGCTGTGTCAGGGGTTCAGGGTTTATTTGTCACCCAGAGTATATAACATCAGGGCCAGGACAAGAGGTGGGTGAGAGGGGTGGCTGCCCTGGGCGCAATTGTTTAGATGGGGCACATTTCTTCTGTGTCGTGACAACAGCAGTGATGTTGACAAGCAGGAGACTGCTGGATGTAGGATCCCCTAAGCATGCACATCATGAATGGGGGGGGGGGCTCGGCATAACGTACCTGGTAAAACTCACCCAAAAAAAGAAGAATTTTGACCTACCTGTAAATTCCATATTTTGGCGTACAGTACATAAACCACGGGCTATAGTTGTGTATCTTCAGGTGATTGGACACTGACAAAGCTTTAGAGGACATGTCCCCTCAGCTTTCCTACTCTATGACTCCTCAGTTTTGTAGCAAGCTATGCAGAATAAACCAAGAAATGGAATGGCGGGTGGCCTGTGTCCTGTACTGTACTCTAAGATATGAAATTTGCAGGCAAGCCAAAATTCCTGTTATCTTAATTGTGCAG
Organism: Aquarana catesbeiana; assembly: GCF_042186555.1. Classification (NCBI taxonomy): domain Eukaryota; kingdom Metazoa; phylum Chordata; class Amphibia; order Anura; family Ranidae; genus Aquarana; species Aquarana catesbeiana. The sequence goes on from NC_133328.1 coordinate 417,525,796, forward strand.
TACAAGACACAGGCGGAGTAAATTATATACCATAAGATGCCCTCCTCAGTGAGTTATAATTTACAGTGTGCATTTCTGTGCCCAGATTACCCCACTAAAAAGAGAGGACCTGTCTGTGAGCCCATCAGCGTACTCGAGTACCTGTCACCAGCTCATCAGAGTACCCGAGTACCTGTCACCAGCCCATCAGAGTACCCGAGTACCTGTCACCAGCCCATCAGAGTACCCGAGTACCTGTCACCATCTCATCAGAGTACCCAAGTACCTGTCAACAGTCCATCAGGGTACCTGTCTCCAGCCCTTCAGAGTACCTGCCTTGCAGCTCATCAGAGTACCTGTCATGCAGCCCATCACTACCTGTCATGCAGCCCATCAGCGTACCTGTCGTGCAGCCCAGTGTACCTGTCCTGAAGCCCATCAGTGTCACCCGTCATACAGCCACAATGTCCAAAACATTTTTTACCACTGAAGGCATATCAAATCCTAAGCCTGATGGATAAGAGGGGAGCTTTCATTGTCCAAATGTGATTCAAGATTTGAGCCCGTCGAAAGCAGTGCATTGGCGACTGAATTGGAAGAGAAAGCAGTCCATCCTAAAAGAAGACGCTCTGAAGAACAGGCAGTCACCAGCAGTGCCATACACCCCAATGGCCAATCAGCAATCACCAGCTTTAGACCCTAGGAAGAAAGGCCCAGTACCAGCACAGGAAGTTCATGCCAGCCCCAAAGTATTAGGGCCCAAACCCATCTTCTAGACGCCTTAGCAAACCCATTGTGGCTGCCTTCTAGCTCAGTGTCAGCTACAATCTCCCCTTTCACAGCACAGCCAGGTGTGCAGGCCAACACTGAAAATTTATTGGTCTAGCATTCTCATCCACCACATGCCAATTTTTTGGATTTTTTTGACGGATTTAAATGATCGAATGCTGCAGCCCTATTTATCAACACGAAAGTCCCTCTTCTGGTATAAAAAGGTTGCAATTTAGAATTTCAATTCATCCATTTTTAATGCATACATCACCTATCAAAAGTCAAGGGAAAGACCCAACACCTTCCTCAAGTTTATCGAAGATATTGTCACTGCCCAAGTCTACCAGCAAGGACCCCCCCGAGAAAACATTTGCTCCGATTGTGTCAGCAGACTGCATTAGCGCCATTTCCCTGAAAATATTCTACCATCAGAAACCGGAAGACGACGTAAAAAAAAATGTTGGGTGTGCAGCAAAGGAGGAGTTAGAAAAGACACTAGTTTTCATTGTCCCCAATGCCCCTTCCATCCTGGCCTATGCTTTTGTAGCATGTCTGAGAAATTGTCAAAGTGTGAGAGAACTAAAGGCTGAAAATTGGTCTGAGCAGGAAGGGGGTAAAAGTGCCTGGTATTAAAGTGTTTAAACAAAAAAAAAAACAAGACTTTAGTGGCCGTTCAGTCATTTTGTAAACTTTCCATCTATGAAATCTTCTCCCCCTGTTGTTTTAACTTTGGATAGTAAAACATTTTTTTTCTGACAGTAAATACCTTATACAGCCCATCTTGTCTGGTCATTAGTCTAGGCTTATGACATCATGCACAGCTCTCTCTCTCACTCTTGTGAGAGTTTGCCAGGAAGGAAGCGGGGGGAGTCATAAGAGGGCCAATGAGAGCTGCAGGGCTGCAAAGCTGTAGCCAGCATGTCAATAGAATGTTAAAACAAAATAATATTACCTTTCCTTCTATGCCAATTCCACAGTCAGCTGCTTGGATCATGCTCACATCATTACCTCCATCTCCTGAAAAAATAAAATGTCATTACATAAGTAACGTCTTTGACATTTGCAGAAAGGCAAGAAAGCTGTGCATTCACAAACTCTTTGCATTAAAAAAAAATCAAATTCAGAAGTTTTCCAGGAAACCACATGTAGATCTCAGCTGCTCTCTATTTCTAATATTACTTTGAAATCCCCCTCCCAAGCATTTTTGGGTGTTGCCATCTTGAGTAGGGGCAAAAGATTCATGTAGCATTTACTTCCTGGAATCCATCTGCCCTTAGCTCAGGCATGCAGACAGGAGGGTGTGCTTAGCTGAGAAAATCCCTCCTCCCCCTCCTGAAGACTCCTGGAATGTATGACATCATTTGCTTAGGTGTGGAAAGCAGGAAGTAACTGAAGAAATGTGAAAAAGTTTTAAAACAAGTAAATATAATATACTTTGCTATCTATTCACTAATGCTAGCGGCATAAGGATTAAAATAGTCAATGTTGATTGAAAGAGTGAAGTTTCGCTTTAAAGTCTTTGTTAACCCAAATGTGCAAAGCTGTGCCAGCCCCTCTATTATAGCCAGGCATAGTACACCGCATAAGTCTTTTATAAAAATGAGCCATGTAAACACCTTTTTAGGGCAATCTTCAGGCCGGTCACGTGACTTGCGACCGCTGTACAGCTCTGATATATGGCTTCTGCAGGAGGGGCCAAGATATCCCTCTGAAGTCAGCAGGGGAGGTCACATGGCCGCTCAGCCCCTCCTGCAGTAACCCCGGAGACCGGCCGTGAGTCACGTGACCGGCCTGAAGATCGCTCAAAAACTGTATTTACATGCCTCGTTTTTATAAAATACTTATACAGTGTGCTATGTCTGCCTATAATACAGGGGCTGGCAGTGACCATTTGTAAAAGTTTATTTCTACTAATAGCGGCAGGGATGGGGGGGCAGAGACACAGAACAGGTAGCTGACAGGCAGGAAAGAGGGGGTGAGGGGAAGAGAGGAGAGCAGAGAGGACAGCTGCGGATGACGGGTGAGAGATTATACAGCACAAGCACTGTGCTGTTTAATCTGCTTTAAGGGAACAGGATCTGTAATTTTTCTTAAGGTAGCATAAACAATGGGAAAATGCATATTATTGCTTGGTATACATCGGAGCATGGATGTGAATGAAGCTGAATACACATAAGATTAAAAAGGTCAGGCAAAAATAAAAAATCATTTTTTCCATTTCCAAGTCACAGCTTATATAACAAGGCAGAGATCCTATTAATATTACCCTGGTATTGCTGCCTCACCTATAGCACATGTGCGTTTTCCTGTGTGTTGCTGTAAGAGCTTTACAATCTGAGCTTTCTGTGTTGGTGAACATCGGCAGCACACAACAGCAGGACACTGGCAGGCAAGTTCAACAAATTCATGCTCATAATACTTCAAACACACCTAGAGGGTGCAGAGAGATACATTTAATATACTTTAGAAAATGCTGTCAGTAAAGACTTGATGGAAGGCAAAAATCTAAATCATTAGGCCTTTTCAAAATAGCAGAGCAAAAAGCATTGATATAGTATGCCACAGAAGCAATCGTATTCGTAACTGTTTCCTACTAGTTACTGCCATAAGCATTACACCACTACTAAATCACTGGATTTAGTATTGAACTACATTGTTTGAAAGTCAATTTGTATTAACAGAAATAGGGAGGGCTGCCACTGCTGACCTCCTTTGGAAAGTTCTAATTGTCTGAATAAAGCTTCAATAATTCTGGGACACAGACCCAGAACCAGCATGCAGCATAATAAATAAGGACTGCTGATCTCCATATTGTGTCAGGTCAGTGACTCATTTGGGACAATTCACTTTGCAAAGTGAATGTTCACTGAGCTTTGTAAATATAGTAAAGCTGTGTTTTCTTCAATTATCTAATCATGTGCATGAATTACAATCTCAGGGAGCAATTTCTATTCCTTTAGTAAATCAACCCAAAGGAATTTAAGCCATTTGATCAACATGAGATACTGGTATTTTTCAGAAGCACAGGCCAATGCCTGAGTCCTTATTTCTCCCAGTATGTTTACATAAATACATATTTCATCTCTATTTGTTTGGCCTTTTCCTATTAAAAGTGTACACAGAGTATCACACTATTGCCATATAACACGTGCACCCCATACGGTACAAAAATCACATTCCCTATTTTATTTTCAAACATATTGATTCTATTTCAATTAAGATACTTTAGGACATATTTTACAAATTATATTTGCATACAATATAAACTGCCTACATATAATCTTACCTCAAGAGAATCCCCTGCTATTACCAAGGTACAGTCATGTTTTCTTCGGAAAGCGTTAAGTTCCAAATGAGCTTCACTTCGACTGCTTACCTTTAATAAAAACAAAATCAGTTTTACGCTTTCCCAAAACACAATTGTGGAATATGTATGAATGCAAAATGGGTATGTGCCCAAGAAATATAAGCAAGATAGCAGAATACCCAACAAATATAAAGATAACTGTTTTACAGAAAAAAATATATAGCAATAGAAAAAAAAAATAGAAATGTATCAACAAGAATAGAAAGGATTTGTATGGCTAATATTCCGACAAGGCTTAAAATATAAATGTAATGTGAAACATATCTTTCAATTTAGGCTGGGTTGGACAATCTGAGCATTCTAGTTGTTGAGTCCAACCAATTGTAACAAAATGGATTTGCTCCTTTGGCTTTTATGTTCCTTAAGCTGCATAGGGGGTTTTTCACTGTCAGGGAGCGATAAGGATGTGGAACTCTCTTTCACAATTAGTGGTGTCAGCGGGGAGTATTGATATTTTTAAAATGCTGTTGGACGTGCATCTTAGTGAACACATCATACAGGGATATGCAAAATTATTATCGACACTGGCACACCTACACAGGTTGAACTGCATGGACTATTGTCATTATTTAACCTTACCAACCATGAAATTATTATTATTATTATTATTATTATACAGGATTTATATAGCGCCAACAGTTTACGTAGCGCTTTACAACTTGAGGGTAGACAGTACAAATACAATACACTTTGATACAGTAGGAATCAGAGGGCCCTGCTCCTTAGAGCTTACAATCTAAGAGGGAAGGTCAAGAGATACAAGAGGTAATAACTGTGGGTGATGTGCTGATTGAGAAGATAAATGTACAGTTGTTAGGTGGGGGCCAGATAGGCTTCTCTGAAGAGATGAGTTTTCAGGGATCGTCTGAAAGTGGATAAAGTAGGAGAAAAACGGACGGATTGGGGTAGAGCATTCCAGAGGATGGGGGAGGCTCTGGAGAAGTCCTGAAGGCGAGCATGGGATGAGGTGACAAGGGAGTTTGAGAGCAGGAGGTCTTGGGAGGAGCGAAGAGAACGATTAGGTTGGTATTTTGTGACTAGGTTAGAGATGTAGCTGGGGGCCAGGTTGTGGATGGCTTTGTAAGTTATACTTAGTATCTTGAATTTAATTCGGTGATTGAGTGGCAGCTAATGGAGGGATTGGCAGAGGGGTGTAGCAGACGCTGAGCTGTTTGTGTGGTGGATGAGCCTGGCAGCAGCGTTCATGATGGACTGAAGTGGGGATAGCCTATTTAGAGGTAAACCAATGAGGAGGGAGTTGCAGTAGTCGAGGCGGGAGATGACCAGGGAGTGGATTAGAAGCTTTGTGGTGACATTGGTTAGGAAGGGGCGTATCTTGGAGATGTTGCGGAGATTGAGGCGGCAAGCTTTGGATAGTGATAGAATGTGGGGTCGAAAGGTTAGTTCAGAGTCCAGGATTTACACCTAGGACCCTGGCGTGGGGAGATGGGTTGATAGTTGAGCCGTTGATATTGACAGGGAAAGCAGGGGAAGTGGCACCTGAGGGAGGAAATATCATGAGCTCGGTTTTGGATAGGTTGAGTTTGAGGAAGTGATGTGACATCCAGGCTGATATGTCTGCTAGTAAGTTGGTAATGCGTGAGGAGACAGATGGAGAGAGCTGGGGGGTGGAGAGATAGATTTGGGTGTCATCAGCGTAGAGATGATATTGAAAGCCATGGGAGGCAATCAACTGACCCAAGGAGGTGGTGTAGATTGAGAAAAGGAGAGGTCCAAGAACAGAACCTTGGGGGACCCCAACGGAAAAAGGAAGAGGAGAGGAGGAAGTAGAGTTGTAAGTGACACTGAAGGAGCGGTGTGATAGGTAGGATGAGAACCAGCGAAGAGTACAGTCACGGAGACCAAAGGAGTGGAGTTTTTTGAGGAGGAGGGGGTGGTCCACTGTGTCAAAGGCAGCAGAGAGATCCAGGAGAAGTAGTACCGAATAGTGTCCATTGGCTTTAGCCATTAGTAGGTCATTTGAGAGTTTAAGGAGAGCAGTTTCCGTGGAGTGTTGAGGGCGAAAACCGGACTGGAGGGGATCTAGAAGTTTATTAATTTTAAATATGTGGTCTTCTGTATGGAAAACAAAGCTTATACCTGTTGATCAGCATTGTGCATCTCCCACACACCACTCCTCTCACAAAAGAAAGAGAACCTGCATACAGTCAACACATAAGATCTCTCAGCACTGAAGCCCCTGGTCTTGGACATTACAGCACAAGCCAACTGTAATCCTAGTAGGCTGGCCTCCTTGCTATAGTTCTCACTACCAAATTCAAGCCTCTGTTCCGTCATGTGTGTTTGTTCAGGTCTTGTTTGTACTTGACACCTTATCTATTTTGCACTGAAAGTGAACATGTGCAAGGAAAATAATATGAAAACAGCAGGTCAAAAAAAGCAGGTACCATGAGAAGATTGTGCATACAGTTAAGGGTTCATTCACATACAACAAATAAATACATTGTTTTTTATTGTGTCCAGTTCAAACACTATGTTGCTGTGTGCTGTGCAATGTGTTGCAATGCTTTTTTTTAAAAAAAGTACCATCTTTAACTTCTTCTGCTGCAAAAGAAAAAAAAAAAAAAAGAAAAATGGTAAACAATGTGCAATGCGTTAAATACCGGTAAAAAAAAGTACACCAACATAAGTGTGCTTGGTGCACACTAAGGGCTGGCTTACGGCACAAAAACAGATCCGTTCCGGATGCGTTTTTGCATGCACGTTTTTAACAAATTTTTGATGCCTTTCTGGGATGCATTCCAGATACTTTTTTTCTTCTTTTTTCCTGTTTTTTTCACTGTACTTGGGATCGGTGCGTTTTTTTACGTTCCAGTGCATTTTTGATGTGTTTTACTGCGTTCCAGTACAGGAAAAATGCAGCATATTCAACTTTTTTTTCTGGAACTGGAAAGCCCTTGAACTGACTGCACTGGTGTGAACTATGTCATTGGAAACCATATAACCTACTTTCCATGCGTTTTTGATGCAGAAAAAAATGCACTGGACTGCATGGGATGTGAACTGGCCCTAAACGCAATGCATGTGGAATGAATTTAGCCTAAATTACTCCAAGGCATCTTGTGTGCATCTTCCTCCACTGCATGGTTTACATGGGCTCCAAACTTCAGTTCTGATTTGGAGCTTTGGCATACACCCTTCTTTCCAACATCTTACTATTCAGTAAATATCTCTCTTCTATCCCTGAACCTGACAAAGAACGGACAAAGCATTTTGAAGGACCAAAGTTGATTTTAGATGTGTGTATCTGGGTTCAGAAAGAATTCCAGAAAACATGCAATGCCAGTTTAATGGTATATGCAGCAGCTTGTGGTATATACTTTGCTTTAACACAGTTTTCCAACCTCAGTGTAATATTTTTTGTGGAGATTTTGACATTTGAATACTTCAATAGTGTGGTTAATCAAGATTTAGAAGCTTTACTGTTGTTCAGATAGCCATGCAATCATTTATAAAGTTTTTTTTCTATAACTACCATTGGAAATTATAGTGCTATTTGTACTACTAAAAAAGATATACAAAACACCAGAGCAAAATGTAATAATGCATTAAAGTGTTTGTTCACTAATGCCCGAAGTCTGCTTAGCAAAATAGGTGAGTTGGAAGCTCCGGTGCACGAGGAGAGCTATGATGTAATCGGTATTGCTGAAACTTGGCTTCATTCCTCACATGGCTGGGCTATTAATATTCCTGGCTATGCACTCTTTCGGAGAAATAGGGTAAAAAGGAAAGGTGGCAGGGTCTGTCTCTATGTGAGAAGTGATCTCAAAGCGAGTGTGACTGAGGACCTAATTGATGGAGAGTATAATGAGGCTGAAGCATTATGGGTGGAACTGCATATAGATGTGTGTAGTTCAAAGTTAATCATTGGAGATTGTTATAGACCACCCAATGTTAATGAGGAGGCGGAGACTCAGCCCCTTGCACAGCTGCAAGGGCTGGGACCGTGATAATAATAGGGGAATTTAACTACCCGGAATGGCACTGCTGGAACAGTTAAAGGGCAAAAAATGTATAAATCTATTACAGGTCAAATTTTATGGCCCAGTTTATTGAGGCCCCAACTAGGAATGATGCTCTGTTGGACCTGGTAATCTCAAACCATGCAGAGCTTATTACTAATGTTCATATAAAGGAACATCTGGATAGCAGTGACCATAACATAATTTCATTCGATGTTAGATGTAAGCAAAAAACACACACGGGAAAGAGGAGAAACACAACTTTAAGAGAGCAAATTATCCAAGGATGAGGGCTGCTCTCCAGGACTTAGACTGGGAGGGAATATTAGCATTGATGAGCACAGAACAGAAATGGCTATTCTTCAAAAAGACTGTTTGTGAACTCACTAAAAAGTATATTCCCATGGGCAATACGTTTAAAAGGATACAAATAAAACCTATGTGGCTCACGGCCAAAGTTAAAAAAAGTTATAAACAATAAGAAAAGAGCTTTTAAAAACTATAAAATTGAAGGAACACTATTTTAGTCGTTTAAATGTTACAAAGAATATGTAAAAAGGAAATCAAGGATGCAAAAATTCTAAACGAACGACAGATTGCAAAAGATAGTAGGACAAACCCCCAAAAATTCTTCAAATATATTAATAGTAAAAAGGTCAGGTCTGAGCATGTAGACCCTTTACAAAATACTTTAGAGTGGGTGACTGGGGACAAAGAGAAGGAAAATGTATTAAATACATTCTTCAGTTCTGTGTATACAGTGGAGCATGGGGGAGCTCAAGTCCATAATGGGGATGTTATTGACATCCCCAAATGATGCACAATGACCATATCACAAAGTGATATGGTCCAGAAATATTTAGACAGAATTAGGGTCGATAAAGCACCTGGACCAGATGGCATCCACCCACGGATCCTAAAAGAATTGAGTTCTATCATTTCAAAGCCATTGTTTCTAATTTTTAGAGACTTGTTAATAACTGGAAAGGTATCACTGGATTGGCGTAGGGCCAATGTGGTGCCTATATTTAAAAAGGGAACAAGTCTTTACCAAGTAACTATAGACCTGTTAGTTTAACTTCTATAGTCGGGAAGATACTGGAGAGTTTGATAAAAGACCACATAGATGAGTTCTTGCTGGGAAAAAATATTTTAAGCAACAGACAGCATGTATTCATGAAAGACAGACGTTGTCAAACAAATCTGATTTCTTCTTATGATGAGGCAAGTAAAACCTTGGACAGAGGGGTGGCTGTGGACGTGGTATACTTGGATTTTGCAGAAGCGTTCGATACAGTTCCCTACACACGACTAATGTGTAAGGTAAAGTCTACAGGCTTGGAAATATCAGTTTGTAAATGGATAGAAAACTGGCTAAAAGATCGAATTCAGAGAGTAATGGTTAATGATTCTTACTCTGAATGGTCTAAGGTTATCAGTGGTGTACCCCAAGGTTCAGCGTTGGGACCCTTACTTTTTAATAACTTTATAAATGATATAGGGTCTGGGATTAAAAATAGGATTTTTTCGTCATACTTACCTGTAAAATACTTTTCTTTGAGTACATCATGGAATACAGAGTTAGGCTAATATTCATTACCTGCTGGGTTTATTCTTCATCTCCAGGTGAATGGACACTGGTAGACCAAAGGTCTTTAAGACAGGAAGTGATTCCCTATATAACCCCTCCCATACAGGAAGTGCTTCAGTTTTGTAGAAAGCACTGAATCTTTAAAAAGAGAGGAGGAACCTCTGTGTCCCAGGATGTACTCAAAGAACATGATTTTACAGGTAAGTATTACGAAAAAATCCTATTTTCTTTTTCATACATCATGGGACACAAAGTTAGGCTAGTATTCATTACTTGCTGGGACGTCCCAGAGCAATAGCCTTGAGGGGAGGGAGACACCCTGAGAAAAAATAACCATCAGACCTTATACGACAGCCCGCAGTACACTGTGGCCAAAAGCCGAATCCTTGGCTGCTCGAACATCCACTTGATAAAATTTTGTTAACGTATGCACTGAAGACCAGGTAGCAGCCTTACAAATCTGAGCCACAGATACCTGATGGCAAAAAGCCCAGGAGGTTCCTACACCCCTGGTAGAATGAGCACCCACCCTAAAGGGAGGAGCTTTACGTTTCAGACCATAGGCCTGAATGACCAATTGACGGACCCAATTGGCAATGGAAGCTTTGGATGTTGCCTGCCCCTTCTTGGGTCCTTTTGGTAAAACAAAAAAGGAGTCTGATCCTCAGATCTCCGCAGATCTAGACAAATAAACCTGGACTACCCAGACAATGTCCAAAGAATGCAGTCGTCTCTCTTCCACCGAACGAGGTTGAGAGAAAAAAGAAGGCAAAATAATGTCCTGATTTAAATGAAAGGCCATCACCACTTTTGGTAAAAAGGATGGAACAGGTCGTAACACGAACCTGTCGTGATGGAGGATCAAGTACGGTTCCCTGCATGAAGGGGCCGCCAACTCCGTACCCTTCTAGCCGAGGTGATAGCCATCAGGAAGGCTAGCTTGTGCGACAGCAAGTCTAATGGAATTTTCTTGATAGGTTCAAATGGTTGTTTCTGTAACACAGAGAGCACCAAGTTCAAGTCCCAAGGACACATAGGTGACCTAATGGGGGGAAGCAAGCAAGTTGCCCCCTGCATAAAGGTTCGGACCATTGAATAGAAGGCTAAAGCCCTTTGGAAGAATACTGATAGGGCCTAAACATGACCTCTGATTGTACTCAAAGCCAATCTGATTTCCACAGCTGACTGTAGAAAAGAGAGAATTCTCCCAATCACATATTTTCGAGGATGCCATTTTTTGGCTTCACACCAAGCAATATAAGACTTCTAGACCTTATGATAGATCTTCCTAATGACATCTTTTCTGGCATTCACTAGGGTAGACACCCTAGATGCCACAGTCCTTTAACACTCTGGCCTCTATAGCCATGCCGTCAAAGTTAGAGACTGTAAATTGGGGTGGAATATAGGACCTTGAGACAGTAGATTGGGGTGACATGGAAGCGTCCATGGCCCGTCTATTGTCAGTCTCACAATCTCCAGAAACCTAGGGCCTTCTGGGTCAGGCTGGTGCCACCAGAATGACTGGAACTCCCTCTCTTCGAATCCTGCGCAACAAATGTGAAAGGAGAGGGATCGGAGGGAATGCATAAACCAGGGAGTACTGGCTCCATGGAACTACCAGAGCATCTGCTCCGATTGCCAGAGGATCTCTTGTTCGGTACACAAACTGCTGTAGTTTGTTGTTGAACCTGGATGCCAGTAGGTTGACCTCTGGTCATCCCCAACGTTGGAAAATTTCCTGGAACACCCCTGGGTGTAGGGACCATTCCCCGGGCAGATCTGCTGGCGGCTGAGATAATCTGCCTTCCAGTTCTCTACTCCCGGGATATGGACTGCAGATAGAATCGGCACATGTCCCTCTGCCCAGGCTAGTATGTGGTTCACCTCCTTCAGAGCTGAACAACTACTGGTACCACCTTGGTGGTTTATATAGGTCACTGCAGTGGCATTGTCAGACTGAACCCGATAGGGCAGTCCTGAAGCTCCACTGTCCAATGACCGTAGGGCCAGTCATACTGCCTGTAATTCCAGGAAGTTGATGGGCAAGACCTGTTCTGTCCTTGACCATTTCCCCTGAGCTGTGAGCCCCTCTAGGGTTGTTCCCTAGCCTGAGAGACTGGCATCTGTAGTCAGTACTCTCCAAGTTATCGGGAGGAAGACTCTTCCCTTTCGCAGGTTCTGATCCTGCAACCACCAGTTTAGGCTTAAGCGTGCCAGAGGAGATGAGGACATAATAATAATAATCCAGGGCTTGTCCTCTCCTGTTCTAAGCCAACAAGATGTCTTGTTGTAGAGGCCTGGAATGGAACTGGGCATAGGGCACGGCCTTGAAGGAGGATACCATCCTCCCTAGAAGACTCATAGAGAGCCAAATGGAGGGTTGTCTGGTGCCCCTTATCTGATGCACCTGAATTCAGGGCACAGATCCTTGCGGGTGGGAAGAATACTCTTGCTTGGGCCGTAATTAGGATCAGACCTAAATACTTTAGATTTTGAGCTGGTCTCAAGGTTGACTTTTTGGTAGTTATGATCCAGCCTAAGCTTTCCAAATACCGCACTATGCATGTTATGCTCTGTTCTAGAGCCTGTAGTGAGTGATCACTGAGCAGGAGGTCGCCCAGATACCCAAGCACCAGGATCCCTTGGGCTCTTAAAAGACCAAGTACTGGTGCTAGGACCTTTGTGAACACCCGGGAAGCTGTAGCAAGCCTAAAGGATAGAGCCACAAACTTAAAAATGACGTTCCTCTACTGCAAATCACAGGAACCTCTGCTGAGGCTGAAAGATAGGTACATGTAAATATGTGTCCTTTATGTCGATGGAGGCTAGAAAGTGTCCCATTTGGAGTGAGGCTACTACTGAGCGGATAGACTCCATCTGAAAGGACTGGATCAGTAGATACTGGTTCAGAGATCTTAGGTCCAAAATGGGTCTTGTGTCCCCATTTGGTTTTTGAACCGTAAATAGGTTTGAGTAAAACCCTGCGCCCCTTTCGGGTACAGGAACCTCTACAATCACTCCTTGATGCACTAGATGATGTAGTGCTTGAAGCAATAAGTCTCTTTTTGGAGGATCCGAGGGAAACACTGGATCTTAAAAACCTCTGAGGGGGAACCCCCAGCAACTCCAGCTTGTAACCGTGGGATATAGTTGAGGTGACCCACTCGTCCTGAACTATTGTTCTCCAAATGTCAGCAAATTGCAGCAGCCTTCCTCCCACATGATGGAGTGGGGGCATCCCCTCAAAAGAAGGGCTTGGTGCTGGGTTTAGAAGAATTTTGGACCCAGGATTTTTTCTGGCCCTGGCCTTGCAGCTTGCCCCTGGCCCTAGCGCCCTGTTGACGGCGGAACTGCCTTGACACTGAGACATTTGAGGAAGCAGTCCCTGTGGTTTTAAACGAGGGACACATGGTGCTTTTCTTCACTGGAAGTAGAGAACTCTTCCCTCCGGAATTCTTTTGGATATATTTGTCCAAGTGATCACCAAATAAATGTTACCCATGAAAGGGCAAACCTGCCAATAACTTTTTACAAGTAAGCTCGGCTGACCAGTTCTTAAGCCACAAAAGTCTGCGCATATGTACAGACAAGAGAGCCAAATGAGAAACCTGCTGTATTGAATCCTTTAAGGCATCAACAGCAAAACACAGTGCTTGAGGAATATCTGCCTTATTTTCAGGCAGATCATCCTTCTGGTTAGGCCTGTCAGGCCGTCTGATCTGATCCTTTACGGGCTGGCAGATACCAATTGCTGCAACAGCTGGCTGAATACCTGAACTTGCCAAAGAAAAGGAAGCCTTTAATAATGACTCCAATTTCTTGTCAACAGGGTCTTTCAAGCCCTGTGCATTATCTACCGGACAAGTCAAGTTCTTGTTTAAGGAAGAAACAGTTGCATCTACGGCTGGCATGCTCCACTTCTTTGAATCCATGGGATATAAAAGGGAAAAACTCTTAGGAGGAACACAAATCCTGTCAGGATGTTGCCAATTAGCATACACAGCCCGTTCCAACAGAGGGTGTAAGGGGAAAGCCTCTGTGGCCTCAGGGATCCCAAAGAGGACCAGGGAGGCTCAGTAACCTCTGCAAGAGGAAACTTAAAGGAAGAACAAACCATTTCGGTAAGAGTCAGGGATAAAAAGCCTGTCCAGATTGCTCAGAAGGAGACTCATCCACCAGGCCTTTCACAGAATCCTGAGCTTTAAGCTCTTCCCCATCCTCAACCCATTCCTGCTCCAGACTAGGAGGCTTCGGGGGAGGGGGATCTGTCATGCTAGCTAGTTAGTCATTACTAGCCACAAAAAGGGAGTACCTGGGTGTAGTATTAACACACCTCAGAAGGGAGACCCTTTAATAGGGCTCACCAAGCCCCTTTGCAACAATCCCGCTAAGCACCTTTAGCCTGCCAAGCAACACCTGGTGACTCACGTGACCCGGGTAAGGAGAAATGAACCGCTGCAAGTGCCTGGTTTAGAGCCTGCTCTGTGTTTCGCAGCTGCCATCTGGAAGCACTGCATGCTTGGCATACACAGCTTAAATAAGCTAGCTGTGCGCTGGAACGTTCTGTGCATGCGTACGCATGTGCACGGTCCCAGCGAATGGGCATGAATGTATTTGCATATGACACAAATCTTCGTGCACCCAGATAAAGGCTACTGCGAAGCCACGTGCACCATGGCCAAACAAGCTGCTGAGTCCAGGGGCGCTCTTTGCGAACGCATGTGCACCATGGCGAACCAAGGCGAAATGACGCACCGTTGTGCGCCATCATACAGGTAAAAAACAGCCAGACACAAGCAAAAAAAGGTACACTTTGCAAACACCCACAGCTATCCCAAAACTCTCCCGTATGGTCACCACACACGTGTGCGGCCTCTAGCTAGCTTGACTGATCGTTACAATCACTGGGACACCCCACAATATTAAATAAAGGGGTTTCACTTACCCGTACCAGGCGCAGAGCAACTTAGAAACTAAGAGCCCAATCTTCACCCTTCACGACGGGTTCCTGTCACTTGAGTTTCTTCAAGGACTGGGTACCCTTTTCATGTTTGGGGTCCACTCCCTTGGACCTGTACAGCACCCATCAGGAATGCCTTAGTGCTGTGGTGTCCAGGATTCCACTTTGAGGGGCCAAGTGCCCGGAGGACGCATTACAGGCAAAACCTTGCAGGATCTTGAGTCTTCTTTGCGAGGCTTAGGTACCATTTATCTAAGCATATAAAGCCTGTGTCAAATGGATCAGATCGGTCAATCCCTTCACTCATTTAAGAACCGTTTGTGAGACTAGAGACCTAGCGCTCAGAGAGCTCAAACAACAGTGCCATCCACCTTGCAGAAACTGGTAAGAAAAATGAAGTACTTCCTGTATGGGAGGGGTTATATAAGGGATCACTTCCTGTCTAAAGACCTTTGGTCTACCAGTGTCCATTCACCTGGACATGAAGTATAACCCAGCAGGTAATGAATGTTAGCCTAACCCTGTGCTCCATGATGTATGAAAAAAAAGTACCATTTCAGTGTTTGCAGATGACACCAAACTATGCAGAGGAATAACGTCCTTACAGGATGTCTCCAATTTACAAACCGACCTCAATGCACTGTCTAATTGGGCGACTAAGTTTAATGTTGATAAATGTAAAGTTATGCACGCTTCATACATACTAGGGGGAGTACAACTGGGGGGATCCATAGTGGAGAAGGATCTGGGGGTTTTGGTAGATCATAAGCTCAATAATAACATGCAATGCCAAGCTGCGGTTTCCAAAGCGAGCAAAGTCCTTTCTTATATTGAGAGGTATGGACTCCAGAGAGAGGAATATTATTTTGCACCTGTACAAATCATTAGTAAGACCTCATCTGGAATATGCAGTTCAGTTTTGGGCACCAGTTCTCAAAAAGGATATCTGGGAACTGGAGAAAGTGCAGAGAAGGGCAACCAAGCTGATAAGAGGCATGGGGGAACTGAGCTATGAGGAAAGATTAGAGGAACTGAATTTATTCTCTCTTGAGAAGAGGAGATTAAGGGGGGATATGATCAACATGTACAAATATATAAGGGGTCCATATAGTGAACTTGGTGTTGAGTTATTCACTTTATGGTCAACACAGAGGACAAGGGGGTACTCTTTATGCTTAGAGGAAAAGAGATTTCATCTCCAAATACGGAAAGGTTTCTTCACAGTAAGAGCTGTGAAAATGTGGAATAGACTTCCTCCAGAGGTGGCCAGCTCAGTAGATTGCTTTAAGAAAGGCCTGGATTCTTTCCTAAATATACATAATATAACTGGGTACTGATAATTATAAGTAAAGTTGATCCAGGGAATATCCGATTGCCTCTCGGGGGATCAGGAAGGAATTTTTTCCCCTGCTGTAGCAAATTGGATCATGCTTTGCTGGGGTTCTTTGCCTCCATCAGGATCAACTGTTGGTATAGGTTTGGGTATATAGGATTGTATGATATTATTTTTTATTTATTTATTTTTATGGTTGAACTAGATGGACTTGTGTCTTTTTAATATGACTATGTAACAATGCAACTATGTAACTAAATGAACTTTTAGCAGCCCATAAGAAAAAAAGGAAACTGCACTAATTACCAATACTGAAAACTATAGAAGATTAGCATACATCCCTATAACACTCACCACTGAGAAACGATCAAAGCCCTGAATTTCATTTCAATGACCCAACACAACAAATTAACATAATTGTAGTCCCTTTTCTTATTATAAGCTATAGAAAAACTCAAACTAAATAGATTTTCTTCAAGAAACCTAATTTGTGATGTTACTTTACGAAAAGGTCAACAAAAATTGATCTGAAGTTTTATCAGAAGCATTAATAATTTAATTGCAAATAGCAGACTGCAGGGCCTAATCTGCTATTCTGATGTCTCACAACAAACTACATTTACATGTAAATTATATTCTAATAATTATTTCTGTCTGAAAAGTGCTTCATTTAGATGAGACACAGACATATGTCTTATCGGAGGGCAGCAAAATAAGTCTTAACTTTACCATTTTTATTTGGGGATATAAAACCATTTTATAATTAAAAGTGCACGTGAAATGACTGCCTTCTCTGAGATTCCTTAAAAAACAATTATTATTTAAAATATTCTACTGAGTGCCTAACATGTTCTCATATATTTTATGTGCTTAATTATTTCCTATTTGGTAATTCTTGTTTGTGCGCAAAAAGAACATGGTGTCTTGTTAGACACTCTGCACAGGTAATGTGAAGATTAATGACAGGGAAGCTAATGGCAACATTTTGAACAAGCACAAAACATTAACATGTACAAACAAGAGATGAATAACTGGTCATCTTGGCAGATTAAAAAAATATAAGGTGTAAGATAGGTATATAAGGTGTAGATAGGTGTATATGATATTTGGAATAGCTCAAGGTCAAATCATTACCAGTTGATCTAGTGTTCAAAATTGTTCACTTTCCCCCCAGACTGGTGAATGCTGTAATTTCTGCTATGGGCCTATTGATTTGGCAATAACTTGTCATTACTTATAGATGAACTCTAGGATAGGCAAATATTGTCATGTGTATTCTTACATGAATCTACACATGCTTTGTGTATTTCTTCCAGATCTGTGCAGTAATTGAGCATGAAACTTCGTCTTTGTGCAAGAGCTTCCTGTAATAAAGACCATTAAATAAAGACCGGTCACTGCTGCTCTTTGCGGCAGCTAGTGCTGGAGGATTTTGGGGGCTTAGGCGGGCCCCTCCAGGTCCGCACTCACCCTACGGACAGAGCCCTCCAGTGGTCATGGCTCCCCTGGTGGCCGGCACCGCAGCTTCTGTGTTGACCCGGTCTTCTTTCTGGGTCTTTGGCCTCCTGTCCTGATTGGCTGAAGTGGGAAGCCGATGGTGAGTGTTGATTCGCTGGTATCACAGGGTAGGAGGGTTCGGGGCACAACACTCCGTGCCCCGAGGACAACATGAAACAGGCCAATTGGGGCCTTGGGCTCTAGTCACGTGCTTGTGAGGGGGTGATGGACCTGGTGGAAACCTGTTGGTCCTGCGCCCTGCCGTTTGATTGTGCAGGCTAGGGAGGCGGATTATGTGGGCTGGGGGGGCCGGCTGCCACTGCTTTTGCTCCTTGTGCAGGGTGACTGGCCTTGTATCTTTCTACTCCTGTAGTTTTCTGCAGGTGGCCTCCAGTAGGTGGGCCTGCCTGGTCCCTCCTACAACTCTACTTTCTGGGCAGGCCTGTGCAGCACAGTGATTATGTCAGTGATACATTTACAATGTAATATCTGGGCTTACAAAGGCATTTCGTGCATACAAAGTGATTTTATGTCCTTTGTAGCTATTTTAAGGAATATATTTTAACCGATTGGCACAAGCAAATATGCGGCCTCTTGGTGGCTGGGCCTTGGCGCCAAGCGGCTGCATATTTGCGTGCAACAGTGCCAACAGTGCTGTCAGGAAAGAGGCAAGTACCAGTCTCGCCAATATCGCTGCCTTCCTTCACACATGCGCATTAGAGCAGCACTCCGGCGCATCCCTGGGCACAATACAGTGAAACAGCTTATGCGCGTGCGTAATTCGGCTAAACGGCTAATGTTTGTGTGCAATTCAGCGAAACGGCTAATGCGCATGCGCGATTCAGCGTAACGGCGAACGCGCATACGCAATAGCGCGCATAACATGAGCCTCCCACTGGCCTATAAAAGCCACTCTGTGCCATGACCAGATTGCTGGTTTGTCTTTCAGCTCCCCGTGTGTTTCCTGCTTTGTATCCTGATTCTTGATTACCTGTTGTGACCCGGATTGACCTTGACCTGCTCTGATCTCTACCTGCATCTGACCCTCGGCTTGCCTAACGGACTTCTCCACTTGCTTACTGTGTTTGACCCTCGGCCTGTCTACGGATATTGCTTCCTATCTCCAGTGATTGACCCTCAGCCTGCTCCTGGACTTTGCTATTGTCTTCAGTGCTCGGCCCCTGGCTTGCTCACAGACTTTGCCTCCAGTCACCTGTGTTTGACCTTCAGCCTGCCTACGGACTTTTGCTACCAATCTTCAGTACTAGTCATCAGCCTGCTGACAGACCTGCTAACAGTCCTTGCACTAGACTGTTTTTGCCTATCTAGAGACTCTTACTAGTCAACGGTGTTTGACCCCCGGCCTGTTGTTGGATCAGCTGTTCATCCTCCTTCCTGAGCTTCAGCATCTTCCAGTCCTGCACAGCTGTCTCTCTGCCAGTGACCTTCACGCAAGACCTACCCAGCCTGCTGGTGACTCGTGCCTCTTTGTGCCCTTCACCCCCTGTACCATCTCCAGGAGTGGAGTGCGCTTAGTCGCAAGAGGTTACCGCTCTCAGAATCTCGGTCTCGGTGAGTACCCTTATCTGACAGAACAAACTAGCCATGTCAGAGAAACTGGACAGGCGCATGCGTGAATGGCGCTCCGAGCGCTTTCAGTCTTCCTGACCTACCTGGATGCTTCCCAAGCCTTCTTCAGCCTATCCTCCATTCTCAGCTCCTTCTGCTGTTCCTGCTCCAGAGAGTGAGCCCATGCAATTAGGACTGGTCCGATCTCCTCTTACTCCAGATGAAAGACAACGGAGGCGGCAAGCCAATTTGTGCCTATATTGTTGGGGTTCAGGACACTTCCTACGCAACTGTCCCGTGAGACCCAGTAAGTCACGCTCCCAGTTTACCATGAACTCTCATGTCACTGGTCCTGCTCAAACTCATGTCATCCTTCCTGTCTCCTTACAGGTGGCGGAAGAGGGAATCCGGCTTCTGGCCATCATTGATTCGGGGGCTTGCAGTTGCTTCCTAGATGCATCTCTAGCACAAAGACTACGCATTCCTCTCTTGAACAAGAAGCAAAGCCTCCAGGTCCACCTGGCTGATGGGTCTCTACCTTGTTCAGGACCCGTCACTCAAGAGACTAGACTCATCCTCACCACCACAGATTCCGGCCATCAAGAACTCTTGTGTTTTGACATTATCTGCTCCCCAATGTTCCCCATCATCTTGGGTTTTCCCTGGCTGCAGGTCCATGATCCCCAGATTAATTGGAGCAAGAAAGAGATTTCTTTTTCCTCGGATTACTGTTCTCAACACTGTCTAAACCCAGTTCCAGCTTCCTGTTTGACTGTGCAACCGGTACCCGACAACCTTCAACATGTTCCTCCAGTATACCTTGAATTCATCGACGTTTTTGACAAGAAAAAAGCCGACAGTTTGCCACCTCACTGGTCTTACGACTGTCCTATTGAACTTTTACCCGGCTCTGAAATTCCTTATGGGCGCATATTTCCCCTATCCGAGACTGAATTGGAAGCCCTCCGGGTTTACATCGATGAGAATCTGGAAAAGGGCTTCATCCGCCCATCCTCCTCGCCGGCTGGAGCCGGCATCTTTTTTGTCGAAAAAAAGGATGGTTCTCTAAGACCCTGTGTTGATTACAGGGAACTCAATAAAATAACAGTGAAGAACAGGTACCCGCTTCCACTCATTCCAGAGTTGTTCCAGCGGTTCCGAACTGCACAATTTTTTTCCAAATTAGACTTACGTGGTGCATACAACCTCATCCGGATTCGTGCTGGTGACGAGTGGAAGGCCGCCTTCAGATCCAGATTCGGACATTTTGAGTATTTGGTGATGCCGTTTGGGTTATGAAATGCCCCGGCCACCTTTCAATACTTGGTAAATGACATTTTTCGAGAGTACCTTGATAATTTCGTAATTGTGTACCTAGATGACATCCTTATTTTCTCTGCTACCATTGAACTACACCAGACTCATGTAAAGAAAGTTCTTACTATCCTCAGAAAACATGGACTTTACCTCAAAGCAGAGAAATGTGAATTTGAAAAAACTGTTGTTCAATTTCTGGGATTTATTATTTCCACCGATGGGGTCGCAATGGACCCAGAAAAGGTTAAAGCAATTCAAGAATGGCCTGCCCCTGCAGATAAGAAAGGTGTCCAGCGGTTCATTGGCTTCGCTAATTTTTATCGAAGGTTTATTAAAAATGTTTCTTCCATTGTCTCGCCCATCACCCAGCTGACCCGTCAACAAAATCATTTTTGCCTCATCACCCAGTCTGACCTCAGAACCACCATTAAACAAGCTTCTACCCATTGTACTGAGCCAGAGGTGCCTTTTATGAAGAAATGGGATGACTTACTTTGGGCCCGGAATAAAATTTTTGTCCCGTTTGAGGTAAGACCTCTGATTCTGGAGACTTTTCATGACCACAAACTGGCAGGTCATTTCGGAGCTCTAAAGACCACTGAACTAGTCTCTCGTTCCTTTTGGTGGCCTGGTTGGAGATGGGACTGCAAGGATTACGTCTCCTCATGTATCTCCTGTCAGCGAAACAAGGGGCCAAATGCCAAGTCTTGGGGTCTACTGAAACCTCTGCCCATCCTGGAACGACCATGGAAGTGTCTATGGACTTTATTGTTGAATTACCACCCTCTGAAGGGTTCTCTACCATTTCTTGTCATTACTGACCGCCTCTCTAAGATGGCACACTTTCTCCCCATGGTGGGCACTCCCTCTGCCCTGGATACAGCTAATATGTTCATCAAGGATGTAGTAAGGCTTTGCGGGGTACCCAATAATATTGTCTCCGATAGAGGTGTTCAATTCACCTCTAAGTTTTGGAGGGAGCTTTGCAAAGCGCTGGGAATTAAAGTCAGTCTGTCTTCAGCTTACCATCCTCAAAGTAATGGCCAAACGGAGAGGACAAATCAAACGTTAGAACAATATCTTCGTTGCTTCTGTTCCGGCTCCCAGGATGATTGGTCCACTCTCCTGCCCTATGCGGAGTTTGCTTATAATAATTCCATCCACTCAACTACTAACCAAACGCCTTTCTGGTCCAACTTCGGGTTTCATCCCTCCTTTCTTCCTAATTCCTTCCCTGAAATATCAGTTCCGGCTGTGCAAGACCGCATAACTTCCATCCAGTCAAATTTCCAAAAAATTCAGGAAACCATGCAAGACACTATGACAAGGGAAGAAAGGAAAATCCCGCCTTCAAGGTAGGGGATGAAGTCTGGCTATCCACCATCAACCTTAGGCTACCTTGTCCTTCTCGGAAATTAGGACCGAAATTCATCGGCCCTTTCAAAATCAAAAGAATTGTGAACCCTGTGGCTTTTGAACTAGCCTTACCCAGTTCCTATAGGATACATCCTGTGTTTCACGCATCCCTACTGAAACCGGTGATTCCTAGCCCTTTTTCAGGAAGAAAAAGACCACCTCCTCCTCCGGTTAAAATCAATGGCGAGAATGAGTTTGAGGTAGAAGCTATAATTACTGCAGGAAGAAGGGCAAGCAGCTCCAGTACTTGATTAAATGGAAGGGCTATCCCCCTGAGGATAATTCTTGGGAACCTTCAAGTAATTTACACGCTCCACGCTTAATCCAAGCCTTCTACAAGAAACACCTGGGCTTACTGTCCAGATTGGGCGTCCAGAGGCCGCCCCTCGGGGGGGCACTGTCAGGAAAGAGGCAAGTACCAGTCTCGCCAATATCGCTGCCTTCCTTTACACATGCGCGTTAGAGCGGTGCATCCCTGGGCACAATACAGCGAAACGGCTAATGCGCGTGCGTAATTCAGCTAAACGGCTAATGTTTGTGTGCAATTCAGCGAAACGGCTAATGCGCGTGCGCGATTCAGCGTAACGGCGAACGCGCGTACGCAATAGCGCGCACAACATGAGCCTCCCACTGGCCTATAAAAGCCACTCTGTGCCATGACCAGATTGCTGGTTTGTCTTTCAGCTCCCTGTGTGTTTCCTGCTTTGTATCCTGATTCTTGATTACCTGTTGTGACCCGGATTGACCTTGACCTGCTCTGATCTCTACCTGCATCTGACCCTCGGCTTGCCTAACGGACTTCTCCACTTGCTTACTGTGTTTGACCCTCGGCTTGTCTACGGATATTGCTTCCTATCTCCAGTGATTGACCCTCAGCCTGCTTCTGGATTTTGTTATTGTCTTCAGTGCTCGGCCCCTGGCTTGCTCACAGACTTTGCTTCCAGTCACCTGTGTTTGACCCTCGGCCTGCCTACGGACTTTTGCTACCAATCTTCAGTACTAGCCATCAGCCTGCCGACAGACCTGCTAACAGTCCTTGCACTAGACTGTTTTTGCCTATCTAGAGACTCTTACTAGTTAACGGTGTTTGACTCCCGGCCTGTTGTTGGATCAGCTGTTCATCCTCCTTCCTGAGCTTCAGCATCTTCCAGTCCTGCACAGCTCTCTCCCTGCCGGTGACCTTCACGCAAGACCTACCCAGCCTGCTTGTGACTCGTGCCTCTTTGTGCCCTTCACCCCCTGTACCATCTCCAGGAGTGGAGAGCGCTTAGTCGCAAGAGGTTACCGCTCTCAGCATCTCGGCCTCGGTGAGTACCCTTATCTGACAAGTGTTGTGCTGAGGGCACGCACTGTCCACGTTCCCGGCACAGTGACCATTGGCTCGCGGAAAAAATCATGTGACTGCTGTGACCACCAATCACGTTGGTCACATGGCCATAAACTCCACCCCCTGACTTTCAAACCCCTTGAAGGGTCGGCAACAGACAGTGCCAAGGGGTTAACAACATTACTGGATTCAGCTTTAAGATAACGCAATACATTTAACCACTTCAATACCAGGCACTTTCGCCCCTTCCTGCCCAGGACAATTTTGAGCTTTCAGTGCTGTCGCACTTTGAATGACAATTGCGCGGTCATACAACACTGTACCAAAACTAAATTTTTATCATTTTCTTCCCACAAGCAGAGCTTTCTTTTGGTGGTATTTGATCACCTCTACGGTTTTTATTTTTTGCTAAACAAACTAAAAAAAACAACATTTTTTAAAAGAAAAAAAAACTTTTCTTCGTTTGTTATAAGATTTTGTTTCCTCCTTCACTGACGGGCACTGATGAGTTAGCACTGATGGGCACTGATGAGTTGGCACTAATAAGGTGGCACTGATCAGGAGGCACTGATATGTAGAATTGATGGGCACTGATATGTGGCACCGATATGCAGCACTGATGGGCACTGACAGGCGGCACTGGTGAGCACTGACAGGTGGCACTGATGGGCACTGACAGGCGACACTGATTGGTACTGATAGGCGGCAATGATTGGCACTGACAGGTGGCATTGATGGACACTAATAGATAGCACTGATGGGCAGCACTGATTGGGCAGGTACTGACAGGTGTTAATGCTGGGCACTGATTGGCACTGTGATGGACACTGACACTATGGTGGGCACTGATTTGGACTGTGGTGGGCACTGATTGGCACTCTATTGGGCATTGGCAGGGGGTTATGATGAGGCACTGACTGGGCACCGATTGGCAGCTTATGGGTACATTTGGTGGGGGCTGTGCTGATAATCAGTGTGCTGATTATCAGCACAGACCCCCCCTCTGACAGGGAGAGCCGCCGATCAGCTCTCCCTGTCAGCGCGAACTGAGGAATGCCGTTTACCGGAACTTCCTGGTTCACATGATGATCAGCTGTGATTGGTCACAGCTGATCACGTGGTAAGAAGCATCTGTCAGAGGCTTCTTATCACGATCGGAGATGACACGCCGCACTCGCGATCGCCGTGCTGCACGCCCCCCGGCATGTTATCCTGCTGGACGTCATATGATTGGTCACAGCTGATCACGTGGTAAGAAGCCTCTGTCAAAGGCTTCTTATCACAATCGGAGATGACACGCCGCACTCGTGATCGCCGTGCTGCACGCCCCCCGGCATGTTATCCTGCTGGACGTCATATGATGCCCAGTCAGGATAATAGAACCACTTCCCGGCTGTCATTCTGTTATAGGCTGGCGGGAAGTGGTTAACAATTTATTTTTTCATTACTATTTTTTATGCAGTCTGTAAAAAAAAAAAAAAAAAAAAAAAAAAAAAGTAAATAATAAGTAAAAAAAATATTATATCATTTGTCCCTTTTAAAATATAACTAGAATTATGATTCTGGTGAAAAGCATTGCAAAGTTCTTCACAAATGAAATAAAGGCTTTACTTATTATTTTTCTAAATGTAATTTGTCATATAAATGACAAAATATAACATACCAGCATACCAGCGCCTGTACCAGGGTGATGCATACAGCATCAAGCAGTCGGCTTTCATGTGATAACAACCGATGCGGCTAAACAGCTGTTATCACAAGCAGCAGGAGGGGACGTCCCCCCCTCCCGCTGCTCCGTCTGGGAGACCCGAGCGACCAGCTGGCATGTCCGCCGGCTGGCCAGAGACCAGAACAAAGGCAGAATCGGCTTTGATTGGGTCTCCGATGTAGTAACCCAGAAGCGACGTCACAACGTCACTTTCGGTTTACTCTGCAGCCAACGGCGCAGATTGAAAAAAATCCAATGTATTCAAAAATGCTGATTTTGGCGTTTTGAATATTTTGAAGTGCAGAGGAGGGGTATGGGGTATTTTAGACCCCAGATGCCTCCATAAAGAGTACCTGTCACTGCCTATTACTGTCACAAGGAATCTTTACATTCCTTGTGACAGCAATAAAAGTGATCAGAATTTTTCTTTTTTTAAAGAGACAGTGTAAAACAAAAAAATAAAAAAAAATAAAATAAATAAGAATTTTTTTTTTAAAGCGCCCCCATCCCCGCGCCCCCGAAAACGCATACATAAGTCGTGCCTGCAAACGTAAACAGTGTTTAAATCACACATGCGAGGTATTGCCGCGATCGTTAGAGTGAGAGCAATAATTCTAGCACTAGACCTCCTTTGCAACTCTAAACAGGTAACCGTTAAAATATTTTAAAACGTCGCCTATGGAGATTTTTAAGTACCGTCATTTGTCGCCATTCTACGAGTGCTTGCAATTTTAAAGCGTAATATGTTAGGTATCTATTTACTCGTAACATCATCTTTTACACTATGCAAAAACATTGGGCTAACTTTACGGTTTGGTTTTTTAAAAATTCAGTGAAGTGTATTTCTCCCAAAAAAACTGCGCTTGAAAGACCGCTCCGCAAATACCGTGTGCCATTAAATATTGCAACGACCATTTTATTCTCCAGAGTCTCTGCTAATTTTATATATATATATATATATATATGTATATATATATATATATATATATATATATGTATATATATATATATATATATATATATATATGTATATATATATATGTATATATATATATATATATATATATATATATATATATGTATATATGTATATTCAGGTCCATAAATATTGGGACAAAATTCTAATCTTTTTGGCTCTATACACCACCACAATGGATTTGAAATGAAATGAACAAGATGTGCTTTAACTGCAGACTTTCAGCTTTAATTTGAGGGTATTTACATCCATATCAGGTGAACAGTATAGGAATTACAACAGTTTGTATATGTGCCTCCCCCTTTTTAAGGGACCAAAAGTAACGGGACAATTGGCTGCTCAGCTGTTCCATGACCAGGTGTGTGTTATTCCCTCATTATCCCATTTACAAGGAGCAGATAAAGGGTCCAGAGTTCATTTCAAGTGTGCTATTTGCATTTGGAATCTGTTGCTGTCAAATGTCAATATGAGATCCAAAGAGCTGTCACTATCAGTGAAGCAAGCCATCATTAGGCTGAAAAAACAAAACAAACCCATCAGAGAGATAGCAAAAACATTAGGTGTGGCCAAATCTAATGTTTGGAACATCCTTAAAAAGAAAGAACGCACCGGTGAGCTCAGCAACACCAAAAGACCTGGAAGACCACGGAAAACAACTGTGGTGGATGACCGAAGAATTCTTTCCCTGGTGAAGAAAACACCCTTCACAACAGTTGGCCAGATCAAGAACACTCTCCAGGAGGTAGGTGTATGTATGTCAAAGTCAACAAGCGAGAGAAGACTTCACCAGAGTGAATACAGAGGGTTCACCACAAGATGTAAACCATTGGTGAGCCTCAAAAACAGGAAGGCCAGATCAGAGTTTGCCAAACATCTAAAAAAGCCTTCACAGTTCTGAAACAACATCCTATGGACAGATGAGACCAAGATCAACTTGTACCATGGTGATGGGAAGAGAAGAGTATGGAGTGGGAAAGGAACTGCTCATGATCCAAAGTATACCACCTCATCAGTGAAGCATGGTGGTGGTAGTGTCAAGGTGTGGGCATGTATGGCTGCCAATGGAACTGGTTCTCTGGTGTTTATTGATGATGTGACTGCTGACAAAAGCAGCAGGATGAATTCTGAAGTGTTTCGGGCAATATTATCTGCTCATATTCAGCAAAATGCTTCAGAACTCATTGGACGGCGCTTCACTGTGCAGATGGACAATAACCCGAAGCATACTGCGAAAGCAACCAAAGAGTTTTTTAAGGGAAAGAAGTGGAATGTTATGCAATGCCCAAGTCAATCACCTGACCTGAATCCAATTGAGCATGCATTTCACTTGCTGAAGACAAAACTGAAGGGAAAATGCCCCAAGAACAAGCAGGAACTGAAGACAGTTGCAGTAGAGGCCTGGCAGAGCATCACCAGAGATGAAACCCAGCATCTGGTGATGTCTATGTGTTCCAGACTTCAGGCTGTAATTGACTGCAAAGGATTTGCAACCAAGTATTAAAAAGTGAAAGTTTGATGGATGATTGTTAATCAGTCCCATTATTTTTGGTCCCTTAAAAAGTGGGAGGCACATATACAAACTGTTTTAATTCCTACACCGTTCACCTGATTTGGATGTAAATACCCTCAAATTAAAGCTGAAAGTCTGCAGTTAAAGCACATCTTGTTCATTTCATTTCAAATCCATTGTAGTGGTGTATAGAGCCAAAAAGATTAGAATTGTGTTGATGTCCCAATATTTATGGACCTGAATATATATATATATATAATAAAATGTTAGGGGTTCTAAGTAATTTTCTAGCAAAAAATACTGATTTTAACTAGTAAACAACAAGTGTCAGAAATAGGCTTGGTTAAGGTGTGTCAAAAACTGGACCCAGATACTCCAACAACGCGTTTGTTCCAACTAAAATTTCGGAAGGTTCAACATCCACCCAAACTGCTGTAACCTCTAAACACTCAAAGCTACGTTGGTCGACAAAGCCCATGTCGACAGCTAAAACTGGCTAGAAATGGGACCAACATCTCAAGGTACAGGTGAGAGCCCTGAAGAGGAGGGCCATAAAATGTTAGTGTAGGAGCTCCACGGCAAAAAGTGTGATGTTTTATGTGCTGGAAAATTGGACCTGCAGTTATATGTCTATGGCAATCACAGAAGCCAGAGGTGAGCAGAGGTGATTACAGACTTTGTGGATTCTACATGGAATTTCTGGGATTGAATGTAGACATTCAGAGCTTTGAAGTACAAGGATTAGGAGCATGCCCCCTAAGTGAATATTGAACAGGCTGAAGTAAAATCCTTGAAATTGTTCTGTCACCTGAACTGGGGCACTGACAAATTGTTTGGAAGAACCAAGATGTCTCAGTGTAGATCTGCTAACCTGTGTGGTGACATAGAAAGACTGGAGGTAAGAAACCAAGAAAGGGGCATGGAAAAAACTCCAGTTTGTAGCCCTGAGATACCACCCCCCCGAACCCCAGCATCAGAGATGCAAGTTGTCCCGGTATCTGCAAAGGTTAACAAACATCCCCTGACTCTGGAAAAGTGGGGGCACACCTTCATATAGAGGAATGTTTGAGAATTTGGCAGAGTTTGACTGCCAGATCTTCAGGTGGACTGAGAACCAGGTTTGGATGGTTTCGATAAGGATGTGGAAATATTGAAAAAAAACAAAAGAACGTTTCTTAAGACAGATGGGATGACTTTGCAGTTTGCGCTTTAGGTTTCATCCTCTGAGGAAGATGAGTGCTCCACTAGTACCATACTTCATAACATTATCACCGGTTAAAATGAAGAGATTTTGTACTTTGAAGGCTGTCTGAATCAAATGTTTCTCACACATGGGTTCTGCAATCCAGCACTTTACACATAGTGCCCTATGCATCTGTGCTGATATGAGACTTATACGAGAGATAGGCCAGAAAGCTTCCCGCAGACCGTCACAACTGAAATTTAAAGCTACACCCTGCACACATTTTATAATCAAGCGATTATAAAAACAGAAACAGCCACACTTCAACTGTTTATTTTTATATTTATACATTTTTTTTAGTATAGATCTATGTTCGTACTAAGCATGTTTGAATCTCCTTACTGTTGACTGACTCACTACCTCTGCTGGAAGTCTATTCCAAGCATCAACTACTCTTTCTGTAAAATAATACTTTCCAAGATTAGTTTTGAACTTTCCTCCTGCTAGTTTGAGATTCTGTCCTCCTGAATCTTATTCACTCCCAAAGAGACTGTTTCAGCTCTTATCGATGCAGTGCACCCAACTGTGAAATTCAGGGATACACCAGTTGCTTCTACCTGTCCTGTTACCAGTCTTGGGTCCTTTAAAGCTCCTAATGCCAAAAAGACTTTCACATTGCACTCGCTTTTCCAACTCTTTCTCTACGGAGATTGGAAAGACCCTGACAAGCTGTTTGCTTCTCCCAAGCGCTTATTGGCCTTGACCTGTTAGGGGAGGAATTTGTGCAAAAGTGGTCTATTCCCACTGTAGATTCGACCGTGTCCCACCTTAAGAAGGCACTGACTTATCAGGTAGAAAACAAGCTCTTTGGGAGTGCAGTAGGACCGAAATGCAGAGAACAAAAGTGCATTTCAACATCAGTAGATGTAGCTGGTAAGTTTAAAGTATTTTTATTGTTTTTCCTAAATTGTTTACCTTTTTTTCATTTGGTATTGTGGATGTTGCTATTAATAATTACTTACTAGATATTGGAATAATTTGTGTATTGTGCATTTCTGACTTAAGCCTAGTACACACTATCAGTGACAGCTCAGGTCGGTGCCTCTGTATTAACAATCCAATGTTAGTACAGCAATCTCCCCCGCTGGGCTATTGCATCCTGACAGGGGGACGCCCCCCGTCAGAACACTCCGGTCAGTGCTCTCAGCTATCGGCTGATCGGAAGCAGGTCAGCTGCTGGTCTTCCAGCATGCTCGCCCGACAGGACCAGCTGCCATACACACGGGCCGAATGTTGGACAGTTTTTATTGAATCGCCCGATGTCACCCAGCATTTGGCCCATGTGTACTAGGCTAACTATTGGGAATACTGGGTGTTTTCAATTAGCATAAGTAAAAAGGGAGAACTGTATTTCTCGTTGGTGCCTAATTAGTGTGGTATTTAAGAGCAGTAGCTTTGTAGAGTTTTCTCTTTGGAAGTGCCTCAGGACAGAAGTGCAGCTGACAAAATTGCATAATTTGAACAGCAGTTGTTTGAAGACAGGAGGAGTTTGAAGACAGCCAAATACATATTTTTAAAATGTCTGGTCTGGTTCAGTGCAATATGTCACTGGCAGGCAGTGTTCCAGCTCTCAGTTCTGGCTCACTCTTATTCCACCATACAGCCAGCAGAGACAGCAATACCAGGGGTGAAGACAGCTCAAGCGTGAGCCCTTGACCCTTTACATGCACCGGATTAATGAGCTACCTGATGTGCCTGGTTTTAACCTTCTACATATGAGTGATACTTATTGTATCTGCTATTAAATTTACTTACAGTCTACACTCAGAGGCGCCTGTGCTTTTCTCAGTTTTTTTCAGAAGCTATCAAGGCTGTGAGTAAATCAGATAGAGAATCTACAGGAGAAGACACGGGACCTCTGTGGTAAGAGTCAGCTAATAACTGGGTGTTTTGGGCCATAAAGTCTTGCATGACCAAGGTAGAAACCTTAGCCAAAAAAGCAAAGGAACAGGGCACACCCAACAGAGATAAAAAGGACCCCAAAGACAGAATAGACTTAAGGAGGCCAACACGATTTTTTGCTGCAGACATCAGGACCATCAGTAGGTATGCTACAAGCAGCCCTGGGTCATTATTAGAGTGTAATCTGAGGACACCTGGCGCAGCAGGACTATAGCCTACCCCCCCTCCACTGTGTCTAGAATCAGACATGCTACAACTGCGTGGCAACATAAGGCTGAGGATATGAGGCAAAACCCCTGGTATTCATGAAACCCAGACTAGAGGGTGAGGGTTGGATGGGAAGGAGTAACCAAAGTCACTACAGGTGGGAAGCAGAAAGGGATCAAAAAATCAAAGTTCCACATGGTCCTTTGCAAGTACAAGCAGCAGTGGGGAGATGTTTTTTCAACATTGTATGGTGGGAATAAAGTATGGACCATGCGTGCAACAATCAACCCAGTAGATGATGTAAACGTTGAATCCTACAGCGTTAACTCCTTCCATGGTGGAAACAGATGGGAAATGTGACATTTTAAAGATGCCCAGTGACCTATGTAAATGACTTACCACCCAGAGATGGCTCTACTGGCTTTTTGTCAAAGTGAATCTTCGGAGACAGGGTAAGTGCTGAGGCAATGCCAGCAGCTCTACACAAAACAATCCGTAGCTAATTTTTACTATAACGGAGTCTAGACTCCAGGCTATTCTTGCAACATCCAGCCCAGCAGGGTCCAGATGTGACACTCCAAAATACAGGCTAAAAATAACTATGCTGGATAGCTGCAATCGAAGAGACACATCCTAAGTTCTTGCAGTGATGTACAGAAGAGTCATTATTGAAGAAAAAAAAATATAAGACAAAATAAAGAAAAAAGCGTTTGCAAAAATAGGTTAGTCTTTACCACAGCAGAGCTGAAGAAAAGACATCCACCCTCCCAGAACTCCAGCAAAAAAACTGAGGCGTGCTGGTAGTAGGATGGGGTACCTTGAGCAGTTTTTGGTTTGCCAGTGTACAATTCTCTTAACCCCAAAGTTTACACATTTTCTGTACCCCTCAATGGACAAGAAAGGAAATAACATTATCTGGCTGAAAAAATATGTGGCAAACTACAACTAGAACACTTACTGGTCTAAAAATGTGAATATCCTGGTTTCTTGATACTAGATGAGAACTTTTTGCTATACAAGTTGCAGTCTCCAATTTATCACCCGTGAGCATCCAGATCTAATGAAAAAATAAAAATGTACAATAATAGTTAAATGTAGATACTGTATATACACACATAAAAAATATACAGACGTCTATATGGTTGACATTAAATAATTACATTTATGTTTAGGATAAAACTCCAGAGCCCTTACCTTTATCCCTGCATTTCTCAGCATCTCCAGAGTTGGCCTGACATCAGCTTGCAGTTGATCTTCAACACCGGTTAAACAAAGCAATTCCATCTCTCTCTCCAGACTCTCTACCACAGCTGCCACCTTTAATGTTCTGTCATGGATACTTAACTTGGCTTGGTTATATCGATTCTGAGGACATTTCACAAGATACTATTTTAGACACATTTCTTAGTCTTCAGTAAATTAAATATCCATAAATTTAAAATAACCTAAATAAAGTAAAACATGTAACATTCTACCATCACAATTTTACAAAGACAAACAATCATATTGTAATGACTGACCTAATTAAAAAGACATTGAATTGATATATATTAAGGGTCTGTATACATCAGCCTGTGTGTATTATGCTCTGTACTACATCTTCTCTGAAGAGCATCGTGTTGATCATGCTTTGATGTGGTGATGTGCCATGTTGCATTTTTAAGCAATACACAGCAATGCACACTTATGATGTGAACAGAACATAAACAGAACAATTGTTTTCTATGTGCCCTTGCATTGAGCCTGCATTGATGAAAGCATATTAACAAAGTCTAATGCACCTGTTGTGAAGGGGCCCCCTAAGACCATTCTCTTTATTTAAAGATTTACATCAGAAAATATCTATAGTAAATGACAGAATTTAAATATATGCAGTGAGCTGTAGCAACTGTCATATGCCAGATTATTTGCAATTCTGGTTAGCCAATCACTTGCTACATCATAAAACCAGGCTGTGACAACCTGACCACCTTCAACCAGCAATCTCTGAACATTGACGTAACTAGGATCCAACTGATGCATGCTATTGCATGAAATTTCCCAATTCTACAGTACAAACCCACCTAAACATCTCATCCTCCTGCTCTTAGTGAGTTTATTGTGTGCAGTACAATGCAGTCTGCTGACTCGAGGCTGCAGTAGTCCCACTCCCAGCCATATTTCTGGTGTGCAAGGGATTGTGAAAAGTTAATTTAAACACAAATGCCTTGTATAAATAAACTAGCAGAATTTAAGATACTTTTAATTATTTTCAAATAAGACAAGGAAGAGGAGGCGCCTCTGGGTGCAGACTTTAAAACAATTTATTAAAAAAGCAACAGCAAGGTTTGCACTCACATTTTAGAAGAAGGCCGGCAACGAGGAAAAACAAGGAAAACGAGGCTTGGTAGCAAACAATATCCGGGCGAGTACCGATGACGTCACATGATGTGCGACGCGTTTCCTGACGTCATCGGCACTCGCCTGGATATTGTTTGCTACCAAGCCTCGTTTTCCTTGTTTTTCCCCGTTGCCACCCGGCTTACATCTAGCATTTTTGGGACTGTACAGAAAAAAAGCTGCATATCCGAAGCTGAGAGAGATGACTCCACGGATCCTCATGATTGTTTTGGGACTATCCATGCTTATTACCTTCTCCTAAAATGTGAGTGCAAACCTTGCTGTTGCTTTTTTAATAAATTGTTTTAAAGTCTGCACCCAGAGGCGCCTCCTCTTCCTTGTTTTACAGTGCTTTCGGGATTATGGCTTTCATTCCCATCGGAAGGCTGCCGTGAATGTGGACTACTCACACTATTCCCATTATTTTAATCTGGTGTGTTATAGTACGGACTCTATGTTTTACATCCTGCTTTGATTTACTAGAGTTCATTTATGTATATATTTACATGATTGGAATTTTGCTGTTAATGTTTGCGCCGAACACTTGTTATATAATTATTTTCAAATGAAAGCAGCTAGACTAAATGCTGGACTTTACTGGAATTACTCATTCTAATCTGATAAAATACACATCAGCTACTTCATTTTAACCAAAACCCACAAATAACTTTACAGATTTGAGCCATGTTATAAATAAATTAGGTACCTGCTGCTAATGTACCCAAAAGAACAACTCTGTTTTCCTGAAATCAGCATACAGTAAAAATGCTTATTCCTGAACAACTTTCCTGTAACAGTATGAATAGCTAGCAAATACACTGGCAGATAAACCAGATAGCAGATAGTACTGCCAGCAGAGGAAGAGTGCTTGCACTTTTCTCACCATCACTAATCTGCTCCTATCACCCACCATTAGGTAATCAAGGGCTGCAGGAAGGAGAGCCACAAGCACCATTTCATCTCTATAAAAGCCCTTAGGATTTATTGACCATCGAAATGACAATTCATTGCCCCACATGCCCCAAATTATACCAAACAGGTAACACAATCCAATCTAGCAGAAACTGGAATTTTGTTAAAAAAAGAAGAAAATTTATTGAGTCACAACCATATGTAAAATATTAAAAATGGCCTCTGTGAAGAGCAACATTTATCCACTGCTCTGTGGTATTGTTGAATAAATCAACCACTGTAACAGGCATCTCGTCCAGACCACATCCTAGCAATAATGTTATCACGGCTACCAGCCGGCTGGTGGAGAAGGTCTTAGAAAGCCCTCAGCTTGATGTAATAGCTGCTGTAAGCGGAACCGCTGTAGGGGTCAATCCTGTAGAGGATGTGAATTCACTGTACCGGAGCCACAGCATCCAAGCTTCGGAAGCCGGAGGCAAGGTCACTAAGCCGTGCCGGATGTTGGCCCAAGCCTGGGGAACTGCTATGGATGGATGACAGGTGGAACGCACCACTGAGGCTCGGGATGTTGCTGAGACAAGGCGTTTCACACGTATGCACCTTATCAATTCTGGTGTGGCTTAATAAGTGATTTAGCATAGTTGATCTTCAGATTAGATAATGTTTGCAACCTTTCAAGGTCCTTGAGGAGATCAGGTAGTGAAATACAGTGAGGAAAATAATTATTTGATCCCCTGCAGATTTTGTAAGTTTGCTAACTTAGAAAATAATGAAGGGTATATAATTTTTATCATAGGTGTATTTTAAATTATAGAGGCAGAATATCAACCAAAAATCCAGAAAAAACACACGATACTAATGTTATAAATTGAGTTGCAGTTCAGAGAGTAAAATAAGCATTTGATCCCCAAGCAAAACATGGCTTAGTAATTGATGGAGAAACTCTTGTTGGCAAGCACAGAGGTAAGACGTTTCTTGTAGTTGGTTAACAGGTTTGCACACATCTCAGGAGGAATTTTGGTCCACTCTTCTTTCTTAACTGTCGCTTGGCAACTCAAAGTTTCAGTTTTCTATAGAATTAAGGTCTGGAGACTGGTTAGGCCATTCCATGACCTTAATGTGCTTCTTCTTGTGCCAATCATTTGTTGCCTTGGCAGGAAGAAGGTTCTCATCCAAGATTTTACAACACATGGCCTCGTCCATTGGCCCCGCAATGTGGCAAAGTCAGCCTGTACCTTTAGCAGAGAAACAGCCCCAAAGCACAATGTTTCCACCTTCGTGC
This sequence comes from Aquarana catesbeiana, assembly GCF_042186555.1. NCBI lineage: Eukaryota > Metazoa > Chordata > Amphibia > Anura > Ranidae > Aquarana > Aquarana catesbeiana. The sequence goes on from NC_133328.1 coordinate 417,561,028, forward strand.
TTGACTGTAGGGGTGGTGTTCTTAGGGTCACAGTCAGCATTTTTCTTCCTCCAAACACAACGACCTGAGTCAATGCCAAAGAGCTCAATTTTGGTCTCATCTGACCACAGCTCTTTCTCTCAGTCCTTCACTGATTCATTTAAATCTTTATTGGCAGACTTCAGACTGGCCTGGACACGTGGCTTCTTGAGGAGGGGGACCTTGCAGGTGCTGCAGGATTTCAATCCATGGTAGCATATTGTATTACCAATGGTTTGTTTGGTGACTATGGTCCCAACTGCCTTGAGATCATTCACAAGCTCCTCCCGTGTAGTTCTGGCTAATCACCTTTACTTTTCTCATGATCATCCTTACACCATGAGGCAAAATCTTGCATAGAGCTCCAGATCAAGGGTGATTGATTGTTATTTTGTATTACTTCCTTTTGCGAATAATCGCTCCAACACTTGTCTCCTTCCCACCAAGCTTCTTGCTGATGGTCTTGCAGCCCATTCCAGCCTTGTACAGGTCTACAATCTTGTCCCTGATGTCCTTTGATGGCTTTTTGGTCTTGCCCATGATGTTGAGGTTTGAATGGAAGAAAGAGATTCTGTGGACAGGTGTCTTTTATACATATAACAAGCTGTCATTAGGAGCACCTTCTTAAATTGACAGGACTAATCTGTGTACCACATGAGCACATACTGTAGCCAGTCTGTGTGAGCCAGAATTATGGTTGGTTGGTAGGGGATCAAATACTTATTTTACTCACTGAACTGCAATTCAATTTATAACATTTGTATCATGTGTTTTTTCTGGATTTTTGGATGATATTCTGTCTCTAACATTTAAAATACACCTATGATAAAAATTATAGACCCTTCATTTCTTTGTAAGTGGGCAAAAGTAAAAATCTGCAGTTTATCAAATATTTATTTTCATAACTGTATGTGGTTCTGAAGAAAAAGGAGAACGCCAACAGCCTAGGTGACTAGTTTATACTCCTTGTTCTTAACAGTGAAACCTTTGAGATTAGGGTTAGCCAGTAGCCTGTTGAGGAACAATTTCAGCGTCAGTACAGGTGGGACAAGGGGCAGCTCTGATGTGTTCTGTTGTTTATCCGAAAGGCATTCGACAGGTGGCTGTTGACTCTGGCTCTCGCTAATGGATGAAGTATAAGGCCAGGATACTGTTGCACATGCAGGAATGGAGCCCAATTGTCCGCAGCACTTCTGACATGTAGTCCCAAGCCACTCTGTCAAACATCTTTTCAGCATCTAGGGAAAGGAAGAACCCTTGTCTATTCTGTGTTGTCAGCTATTAATGTAGATTAAGAGCTTTAATAGTATTATCCCTGGCTTCTCTACCAGGGATAAAGCCAACTTGGTCCAGGAAGATTAGCGAAGCAAGCAGTGGAAGTAGTTACATTTTAGCATACATCTTAACATCCACATTAAGCAAGGAAATTAGACAATAGCTTGAGATGTGCATTTCATCTTTACCTTCTTTAGGTATAACTGTTATGTAGAGTTCTAACAAGTGTCTGGCTTTGTTGTGAGAGTTAGAGTGTTAAAATAAGATAGAAATCTCGGTGCCAAGTAAGTTAGAAAAACACTTCACTAGTATTGAACTGTCAGCCCATTGGGCCTAGGGCTTTTGCCCAGTCTCATCTATTTCAGGGCCATCAAACTCCTTTATGGAGAGGGAGCATTCTAATTTCTTTGCATCTTCGCATGTCTCTAATCCAGAGCTTCTGATTAAATGATGTATGATAGCTACTGATTACCATGTACACACGACAACATAGTATGGAAGTCAAAATCTATTGCCATGACACTCACCCTGTAAATAAGTAAAACGTGGTCACCTGAAGTTTCTCTGCATGACAATTATTAAAAAGAAAGTCAAAATTTTAAATAATATTCATAATTTTACTGTGTAGCAAAAGAGCCCCTGTTACCTATCAGGAAACACAAATGCCACTAGCTAAGAAAGTATATTCTGGTTAGGCTCGCAGTTGTGTTATTTCTTGCAACCACAATGTTTTGCCTACATTTTGTCACTTGATCACATAACCATTATTTTATTTATGAGAGTAAGGCTAGTCCTACACACACATCTCTCTCATTCATCCCAAACTAGAAAAATCAAATAGGTTCCTCCATCCACGCTAAACATCATGCTACTAGCTATTGTATTCTGACAGCCAGTGCCCACTGTTGTCAGAATACCTAAAAGGTGGCTGCATCAGAATGGATGTGGTCACTGTTTAGCCAACAAATTTTCAGGCTCTTTTAATTTTTCCAAAAGCTGTTTGTTGAGCCAGTTGATGTTTTTAGGGCCACCCTCAGATGGAATTTTATCAAACTGAGCAGGTTTAGGACAACAGGAATATCTGTAACAAGAACTATGAGACTGAAGAACCTAGCTAAAAAGAAGCAACAGAACACCTTGGTAAATGTACAGGTACGACTGACTGGTTAATAAATCAGTCCCTAAGTACTTCAGTATTTTATATGTATACTGTATATTTTAAAAAACATGTTCACCGTGATTATAATTCAGTAAAATATTTAACTGGCCAATGCATGTAACTGAAAGAGTTAAATGTTTTCTTCATACCTCAAAATCTTGATATTGTTCTTCTGATAAGGATTTTTTGGCAACTACCAGAGTACGTAGTCCTTCTCTAGCCATATTTCCACACTGCGAAAATAAAATGCAATACAGTTGAGTTATTCTTATGCGAGTAAGTTTGTTGCATCTTAATATCAGATGGTTTTATATAAGCTGAGCCCCCAAAATTATGTATTCGGCACACAGTGGTTTGGCTGTTTGAACGCTAGCGCTCAGTCTGGAATGGCTCCTCATGTGTAGCCAAAATGCTTCCAAACTATACATATATATCTACAGTACTGGGCGGCACAGTGGCCAAGTGGTTAGCACTTCCGCCTAGCAGCACTAGGGTCATTGGTTCGAATCCCAACCATGGCACTACCTGCCTGGAGTTTTCATGTTCGCCCTATGCCTGCGTGGGTTTCCTCCAGGTACACCCAGTTTCCTCCCACACTCCAAAGAGGTTAACTGGCTCCTGTATAAATTGGCCCTAGTATGTGTATATGTAATTGACAGCACTATATAAAAACCTGTGATAATTAAATAAAATATTTTTCAAAAGTTTTAGGCAGGTGTGAAGAAATGCTGTAAAGAAAGAATGCTTTCAAAATTATGCAGTTTAATTGCTTATTTTTATCAATTTACAAAATGCAAAGCAATGAAACAGAAGAAAAATCGAATTCTAATCAATATTTGGTGCGACTACCCTTTGGCTTCAAACCAGCATCAATTCTTCTAGACACACTTTCGCACAGTTTTTGAAGGAACTTAGCAGGTAGATGTTCAAAGTAGATATCCAAAGTAGATGTCCAAACATCTTGTAAACTAACCACAAATGTGGATGTAGGCTCTCTCAAATTGTTCTATCTCCTCATATAATCCTATACAGACTCGATGTTGAGATCCCGGCTCTGTAGAGGCCAACCCATCCCTTCCAGGGTTCCTTGTTCTTCTTTACATGGAAGATAGTTCTTAACGACATTAGCTGTATGTTTGGGATCGTTGTCCAGCAGTGGAATACATTTCGGACCAATCACATGCCTCCCTGATGGTATGGCATGATGGATAGGTATCTGCCTGTATTTCTCATTATTGAGGACACCATTGATCGGGCAACAAAGAGGACCATAGATGCAGTGGTCGGCCAAGGAAACTTAATGCAGCAGATCAGAAGAAAGACAAATCATGCTTACTTTCCTTTGATATCGGACGATGTCCAGTAGTGCCATCAGCACAAAACTGGTGGAAACCAGTAGGACTCAGGTACAACCTTCCACTATCTCGGGAAGTTTGGCCAGAAGGGATCCTCATGGAAGAATTGTGGCCAAAAAGCCATACCTCAGATGCGGAAAGCTAAGTGACTCAACTAAGCATGGAATTCTAGGAACCGGGGTGCAGAAAAATGGGGGCTGCACAATAATGCATTTCTGCAAATGTCCTAAATGCTGAGAAATACAGGCAGATACTTATCCATCATTCCATACTATCAGTGAGGCATGTGACTGGTCTCACATTTATTCCACAGCAGAACAATGACCCCAAACATACAGCCAATGCCATTAAGAATCCATCTTCCGCATAAAGAACAAGGAGGAGTTCTAGAAGTGATGGTTTGGCCCCCACTGTCACGTACCTGGTGGAGATCGAGCTGGAGAGGGGGCTTCCCTTGCACCTCCTGTCCGACACCCTTGGTAGTGATGACAGGGAGTGAAGGACACAGAGTGGCACGAGGGCCAATGTAGTGGATAGTGCTGGCTGGACCTTGGCAGGAACCAGGTGGCTGAAGAGCGCTGGGCAGGCTCTGAGAGCTGGAGCTCTTTATCGCTGGGTCAGCAGATGGAGGTGTAGCCGGGATGTAAGCCAGGAGGTCATCAACAGCCGGACAAAGCAGGTACCGAGACGAGAGATAGAGACGGGCCACCGGCAGTGTTTGGTACACAGACGGGCAGCAAGGTACAGGAACATCAGGCAGAAGCAGAGTCAAACACAAGCTGGGATCAGGTAGGCAGGCGGAGGTCAAGGAGAAGGTTCAGGTGAAGCCAGATTAAGACACAGGAGGCTGGAACAGATCAGGTAAACAAGCACTAGCTGAAAGACCACTCAGCAATGTTCATGTGTCAGTGTTCAGTTTAAATAGGTTTACTTGGCGCCCATACGTTCACGTGCGCACGCACCTGTGTGCTCCCGCGCATTGGCGTGCACCTGTGCCAATACATGTCTGGTGTTCCCCTGCTTGTGCGCAGATGCGCGTCTAATAGCCGGACTTCTCTTACATTGCCCCCCTCCCAGTGGGCAACCTCTGGATGCCCATCTGTAACCTCTTTTCGGGGTGAGCCTTGAAAAATGCCTGTATCAGTCTCTTGGCATGAAGATTGGTCTCTGGTTCCCAAGAGTTGTCCTCAGGCCCGTAGCCCTTTCACTTGATTAAAAATTGGATCACAATCCTTCTCTTCCTACAATCCACAATTGTCTCGACCTCGTATTCCTCGTTACCATCGATAATAGTAGGTGCGGGCGGATGTCAGGCACGATGTCGGGCTGGAAAGCTAGGAAGTACCCGTAATTTGCAAAAAACGGGGCTTGTCCTGTGGCCGAGTGAACAGCATCATTGTAGGCGAATTCTGCCAAGGGTAAAAGAGATGCCCAGTCATCCTGGGCAAAGGATGAGAAACACCGAAGATACTGTTCCAACGTCTGGTTTGTGCACTCGGTCTGGCCACTCGTCTGGGGTTGATAGGCTGATGAGAAACAAGTCTCGATCTTTAACATCTTGCACAGGTCTCTCCAGAACTTCAATGTAAATTGTACCCCTCGGTCGGAGGTGATACTGCTGGGTACTCCATGGAGTCTCACCACTTCCTTGATGAAAGCACAAGCGATCTCTGTTGCAGACGGGGTTCCTAACATGGGGACGAAATGGGCCATCTTTGTTAATCTGTCCACGATCATAAAGATTGTGGTGAATTTTTCAGAAGGTGGAAGCTCAACGATAAAATCCATACGGATCATCTCCCAGGGTCTCTTGGGAATGGGCAATGGCCTTAACATGCCCCAGGCTTTGGTTTTATCATTCTTGCTTCTGTTGCAGACCACACAGGTACCAACATAATCCTTACCATCAGAGCTTAGATTTGGCCACCAAAAGGTCCGCTGTACAAGCTCCACAGTCTTGGTTACCCCAAAATGTCCCGCCAAGGGGTGGTCATGGCACAGGCTTAGGATCTTGGGGTGCAAGCTTGGGGGTAAAAATACCTTTTGGTTCTGCAAGAATAGCCCCTCCTTTTCCTGGAAACAGACACCTGGTGGTTGAACATCCCTTGTGGATGCCTGTTTAAGTTGGGTGATTAGGTCTGCTTATAGCAACAGAAAACTCTGGGCTGGCAGGATTGTTTCTGTCTGTTGATGTCCTTCCTCTTCTGGATACATGTGTGATAACGTGTCGGGTTTGCCATTCTTGGAACCCGATCTGAAGGTAATATGGAAGGAGAAACGGGAAAAGAACAGTGCCCACCTGGCTTGACGTGGCCTCAATTGTCTGGCAGTTCTAAGATACTCGAGGTTTTTGTGATCGGTAAAGATCAAAATGGGGTGCGCCGCTCCTCCCAGTAAATACCGCCATTCTTCTAGGGTTGTCTTTATGGCTAGTAATTCTCGGTCACCCACATCGTAGTTCTTCTCCGCGGGACTGAGTTTCCTTGAGAAGAAGGCGATGGGATGCAACAGGGACTTCGTTCCTCGACGCTGAGACAGGATGGCTCCCAAAACATTTTCTGAAGCGTCCACCTCGAGGACATAAGGTGATGCGGAGTCTGGGTGCTGCAGAATGGGCGCTGAGGTGAACAGAGTCTTTAATTGGTCAAAAGCTGCTTGTGCTGCAGGTGTCTGTGAAAAACGGGTGTTTAGTCCTGTAAGCTGGGTGATAAGAGAGATGATAGAGAAATCACGTGACATGTGACGAAACGTGTCGGAAGGAGCCAGTGACGTCATCCGATACATAGTGTCAGCGGTGAGAGGAAGGAAAATGAAACTGTTCCTGATTGTTTCACAAGCGCTGTTTATTCTTCCTTTAAAATGTGAGTGATTATGATGCGGATGCAGATGATCTTATAAAGTAGCTTCATTGCGCAATGATATTTCTCTTCTTTTTGTCTCTTTGCAATATTTTAATCACGAATTGGGAGGATTTAATTCACCATCTAATAAGCCTCAGAATTGCAGGGCTGAGATGTGCAGCCCCGTTTTTGGATTGTTTTATTAAAGAAATCGGCTAAAACTGTTGAAATGGATGTTTTTTTCTCTGAACATATGGAGAACATTTGTTTGATTTATTAAGGATTGAGATTAATATATGTTTGCTGGTATTATTCTTCATATTTTCTTCTGAATTTTACCTGGATGTTTTATGAAGACAGCTATGGTTTTGCATTTTTAATTAGTATCAATATTAGGAAGTTAATTATTAGCGCACTTATATATTTATTAATTAGTTTATTTCAGTGTCAATCAGAGCACCTTTGTCACTTAAGAGCTGCTTTTAATTATTTGGTAATTTCCTATTTTTCACCCATTTTTTATTGAGGATTTTACCTTTCATTGAGGATTGTGGTTATTATATATTTATATTCAAGTCCCTGATATTTGCACATTTTTTCACTATTGTATTTATTTTACATCATTTACTATCCACTCAGCATATCAGCGCTTTAGTACAATTTTTTCATTCCCCCCGTAAGAGCATCCTTTTTTCCACAATCTTGTTGGATACTTCCCATGCAAGAAGTGTAATGTATGTCACTATAACACACGAGGACGACATAAGACATTACAGTTTAAATTGGCTACTACTAACCGTACATATGACATCAAACACTTTTGCACATGTGCCACAAAAAATGTGGTATATCTGCTTACTTGCCCTTGCGGCAAGCAATATGTGGGTAGAACAATCCGTGCTTTCTCTGTAAGGTTTAACGAACATATAACCCTTATCAAAAAGGGTGACATTAAACATAATGTCCCTAGACATTATCAAGAGTTCTACAACTTAGACCCCAAGGGTACTGAATTTTTAGTCATTGACAGGTACATTCCCCCTTGGAGGGGCGGGGCAACAACCAGGGGCATGTCGCGCTTCAAAACTTTTTGGATCTATGAGCTTCAATGCCACTCCCCCTTAGGTTTAAATATCGAGTGGGACATTAACGCATTTATTAATAAGTCATGAAATTAATTATGCATATTACACTTTTCTGTCTGTAATGCAAACTTTTTGAATTTTTTTTTAACATTTTCTTAAAATTTTTTTAGTAAATGCATTTTTCACATTGATTTTACATTTTTCCTGATTTAAATAATTATGTATTATTAATTGTATAATCAATTGCATAATTTTTTATAACTGGGGGCTTTACGATAGCGACCAGTCCTGTGATTGCTTCATTTTTAAATTTCTTTCATTCAGTTTTTCCATTATTCACTTTTTCAAACATTTATTTTGAATGGGATTATTCGCTTAATTTTTTTCAAAAATGTATGGTGGCATCACCATTCTTTAGCTTCCTGTTGATGACGCGGCGTACACATCAGCCGCTTTGTTTTTTTCAGAGCGAGGGTCTAGTGGGGGCGATATAGGCGGGGTAAGTGCTGACGTCCGTATAGGGCGCTTCGCGTGTCATCTGATTTGTACACTCTATTGAGTGATTAGAGCGAGGCTTGAACAGCATTGACCCGCCCCCTTAGTATTCTATGGGATATTCAACTCAACCCAGATTGAGGCTTGGAACGCACGCTCCAGCACCATTTTGCCAAACAGGAAGTGCCATGTTAACATGTCTGAAGCACAGATTGCAATCACTGATGGGCATTTACATGATTGGAGGTCTTATACTTTATATAAACGCAGTGGCTACGGCAGACTCATACCCCAGATGATGTGTACAAGCCCTGAGGATGTCATTGCGTTGGTTATACTGTACATTATAAGCGCTTTATACACCTACTAAATGTGAAAGTTTCCTATTGTATTAAACGTATTTTACTGGCTCACACTATGTGGAGGTTCTTCTTTTTTGGCTGTACTGTTTGACTGCATGAGAGGACCTAGCACATCACGCTGGCTATTTCTAAGGATTGCTGTTCTGTGTTGATCTCTTAACGAATGGACCTTCTTCCACTCTGATCATGATTACAGGTGCTGAGGTTCCATGCATTGATGTTTTACACCACAAGCCTTGTTAACTTGTTGAGCATAAGCCCATTTGAGTCTTCAGTAAGCCTTCACACAACCGGTGGTGGTTCCACTGCTGTTTTTTCACTCAATATTGACGTCACTTGGAAATATTTTTCTTGGTTTAGAAGTCATCCTCTTCACTACCTTTTTTGGACTGTTTTCATGTTGTATTTACTTCTGTATGTTAATATATTGACTTATTGAACATTGGATGTCCTGTGACATTCACGTCACTATTTTATATATTTACTTATATTTTATTTTATTATTGGTTGTAGTCATTTATATTTCACATATTGACTTTTCACATCACTATTCTATACAGTGTTGTAGTCATTTACATTACACACATTGATTTGTCACATATGAATGTGTAGAAGTACAAAATTCTTTATTTATTAATATTTTTTTCAAATCATGAATGTGTAGAAGTACATAATTCCAATTTCTGTGGTCACTCACATTCTACTTCATTGTTTTTACATATTCACGTTTGAGCGCTGCACATCATTTTTATATATGTACTTTTGGCCCCCACAGAGCCCTGATCTCAACATCATCAAGCCTGTCTGTGATTATATGAAGAGACAGAAACATTTGAGGCAGCATTCATCCACAGAGCATATGTAGTTAGTTCTCCAAGATGTTTGGCACAACCTACCTGCCAAGTTACTTCAAAAACTGTGTGCAAATGTACTTAGAAGATTTGAAGAATTGATGCTGTTTTGAAGGCAAAGGGTGGTCACACCAAATATTGATTTGATTTGGATTTCTTTTCTGTTCATTTACTTTCTATTTTGTTAATTGATAACAATAAACTATTAACACTTCTATTTCTGAAAGCATCCTTAATTTACAGAATTTTTTCACACCTGCCTAAAACTTTTGCATAGTTCTGTATGTGTATATACCGAAGGATGTAAATACGGTACAGGTTTGGCAGTTGGGTTTAAGTCTGGTGCATTATATTCTGCCAACCACACTATCACTATCTTATATTTATCTAACATTTTGCTTAAAGAAACTCATGAGCAAGACATAATATTTAGTATATTGTTTTATAAATGCTTTTGTACAGAAGAGTTATTCTTTAGCTACACTATGGTAAACTACAAGTCAGCCAATCTTAAAAAGAATTTTGCAAGTATTCAAAATAAAAAGAGTGCCTTAGGCACTAGGTTTACCTTTTTAACAAGAAATGTAATTTCTAAAGCGTGCATGCAGTGCCCACTGGAAAATAAAATCCAGTGGTACTGCAAGGCCAGAAAATACAATAATTCTAAGTAGTAACCATTCTGATTTGTTGGAATTAGTTTGCTGATCACTGTGAACAGCAGCAGGTTGTAGGGAACTGTGAAAGGTGGGGACTAAAACATTGAGGAAACCCAGGCAGAATGTGTTTTATTTAAAAGAAAATAAAACATTTCTGGTGTAATGCTCTTACAGTATATGCAGAATGTATCCAACATTGCATATTATATGCAGCTGAAACCAACTATTAATGATGTAACTATATCATCTATTGTGTATTAGCTAAATACATAAGTGTAATAAATGTCACTGGTGAAAGCAGTATATTGATTTGACCTAATATTGTTTAATAAATTAAGCCGAGTTTTTTTGCCTACAATTAATTATGTATCATTATCGCTAAAAGTAATTTTTATGACATTTTGCTCAGTCTTCAGGGAGTTTAATTTAATCATGCCTCTGATTAAGTGAAACTGGCCTGCAGCATATATTGATTTATATTGCCAATACCATCATCAACATATGCATGGTGATCACTCTATTATTATATTGTCAGGACAGAGGGTTAGTTTAAGATGATTACAGAAAAACAAAGCCTGTAAACAAGCTGTGAACAAAACACATTGGGAACTGAGGACAAACCTTACAATGGCATATATTCACTAAGCACATAGTATATAGAGAAATTATACACAGTTTTTTTAGAGGTGTACCTAAAAATGTTTTTTATTTATTTATTTTTTGCCATTGGTAAATGATACCAGAATAGGTAGGGACCACATGGGAGAAATTCAATATACTCAAAATTATCTTTTAAAACTGTGAGAGGAAACCAGAACATCCACCAGAACTATGCTGCCCTTCTCATGTGCAAGAGACAATAGGTTATGTAATTTGTGGTATGCAAATAGAACACCAGTATGCTTAAAAATAACAGCAGCCTATCAAATTATACTGTATATTTACAGTTTATGTAAATATCCATTTGCTATTAGATTTTGGGGCTCAATGGGTAAAACAAGTTGTTTACAACCAATCTGAAAGTATGTGCAGGCACCTCATGAAAACACGTTAAAAAGATTTACAGTACTATTATTATCTAGTCCCACATAAAGTGTGCTCCCAGTTCCATATTTCCATAAAAAGGGTGAAGCTAGCATGTTGAGCCCATCATACTTCCCAAGTGTCTGTACAACATAGGCCATCAGTCACCGTGACTACACAATCTAAAGCCTCTTCCACACCCATAAACATACTAAGGGCAATTTAAGAACAAGTAAAATACCAGAAACTAGCATAACTAATGCACATGAAAAAATGACAGCTGGTGATTTACTTTGTTTCTTCTATTATCCCTTTGTGACTGTAATGCATTTAATCTCTATTTCCCTAACTCGTAAATTAGACTTTCTAGACTTCTGAACTGTGGACACTGTAGAGGGTGGTGTCTGCCATCATGCCCCTCCTCCCTCTATTTAAAGCACTGCTTGTAAGTATAGTGTTAAGATTACAAAAATCCAATTGCAAGACTTACCTCCTCCTCCAACCAATCATTATACTGAACAATGCCAGCCATGGCAGCATCAGCACCTTTCATATAGAATGTGATTTCTCCGGAAGACTCTTCCTGAAAAAAATACAACACAATAGTGTAGTTACAAGTAATCTATCAATGTACATATAGTTATGTTTGTATTTCTGATCATAATGCAATTTTGTATTTTTTTTTTATTCAATAGTTTTTATTGTTATTTATGCATAAACATTCAATTGTTTGCGGATGCAGCCGCTAAATGCAGGATGAGCATTCATGGTAAGTAACATTATGTGTGTAGGTATATTGTAGATACAGGTATCAAGTAACATGTAACATGTACTTAGGCACGTTAGTTTTCAAGATATCAAGTTGTAGGCACTCAGAGTATAACTTCATAAGCAGAGTCATGTTATCTGAACAATGGATAACAGATCAGCACCGACTATATTGTAGGTGAAACAATCTCAAACAGTAATATGTGAACAGAAATGAAAATGAACAGTAAATGAACAGTAAACAGTAAATTGTCTTCATTTAGACTGGAGACGTTCTGGATCCGAAGGTGGATACCTAGAGGCCCACAGTCCCCACATGTGTTCGAAAGCACAGAAAGAACATATGTGTGGAATGAAAGATTTTTCACACAAATAATATTGTTGGGTAACATTTTCAATTTCTGACGGGTTAGGAGCTAGGTCTTGTTTCCAATGCCTAGTGAGAATTAGCTTGGCAGAGAATAAAATATTAGCTACTATTCCCCTTAATTTCGGTGGAAATTGGTCAATATCTATGTTAAGTAGGGCTAGAGTTGGGTTCACAGGGGTACCAAGATAAGTTAGCTCTTTTCAGCCCAGGAGTACGGCAACTTTTCCTTCAATCTGGATACTTTATGGTTGGGAATGTCCAAATTAAAAATTAAAGATTTAGTGTGACTGACCTTGTAATATGATAATTGACTAAATTCTGTCAAAATATCATGGGCTTTAGGGTGAGAAATATGTGAATTTTTTAGCATCAGAATCAGTGTTGTCAACCCAAAAAAGTAAAATTTACTGGCAGGACCCCAAAATTTACAAACACCACCAATTTTTTTTTTTTTTTTTACTGGCAGAAATCATGACATTTACTGACAAAGCCAGATTTTTTTTTTTTACTGGCACTGCAAAAAAGTACCTACAATGCCTGTTTTCAGTGCTAAACAGTGCAAATATCAATATGTAAACTATAAACATGTAGCTAGCGCTATTAGCAATGTGTTTAAGTTAAACAAAAGTCAAAAAACATATTTCTTCATTTACATGATACAGAAGGGGGTCAGAGGCTGTGCGTACATGGTACAGGTGGGGGGGCAGAGGCTGTGTGGACATGGTACAGGGGTCAGAGGCTGTGCAGAGTACAGGGGTCAGAGGCTGTGCGGACAGAGTACAGGGGTCAGAGGCTGTGCGGACAGGGTACAGGGGTCAGAGGCTGTGCAGACAGGGTACAGGGGTCAGAGGCTGTGCAGACAGGGTACAGGGATAAGAGGCTGTGCGGACAGAGTACAGGGGTCAGAGGCTGTGCGGACAGGGTACAGGCGTCAGAGGCTGTGCGGACAGGGTACAGGCGTCAGAGGCTGTGCGGACAGAGTACAGGCGTCAGAGGCTGTGCGGACAGAGTACAGGGGTCAGAGGCTGTGCGGACAGAGTACAGGAGGGGGTCTGTCTCTGTGGATGGCTCTGCTCCTGCTCAGTTGCTGTCTATCTGTCCTCCCTCCTCCATACTTGGCTCAGTATAGCACAATACCCATCTGAGGTGACGTCTGACCTGGATGGATGGATAGAATTTGAAGCGTCTTTCCTTTTCTAGACCTTATGGGTGCTCTGAGCACCAGGAAGCACCTCTGCATTGTGACATCAGGATCCTTCATGTTGTTTTGCTGCCAAGTAGCAGGACAGTGACTCTGCAGTATGCTGATTCCGGGGGCGAGTGCCCACTGACATTGACCCATGTTATGTCTAGCTGATAGGTACCCCCCACCACCTGGCACTGCACGGGTTACAGGCACAAAGTAAGTGTCATCTGCGGGGGGGGGGGGACATCAGCAGGCACAGGCCTCATCGACCTCCCCAGACCCTGCTGTGGTGAGGCGCAGCCGAGAACGAGTGCCAGCTATTCAAAAATGGCGCCAGGTGGTGACGTTACATCACTGCGCATGCACCCGCCCGAGCGTGTACGAGCTCTCCCGAGCCCGGCAGGCTTTGAAACGGCGCATGCACAGTAACACTGTTGGCCTACAGCCATCTTTTTTACGGGCACCGCTGCTCGTAATGGATATTTACGGGCACCTCAAAAATAGGGTGAAATTTACGGGCTGCCCGTAAATTAACGGGCAGTTGGCAACACTGACCAGAATGATGTCATCCGCAAATAGGTAATAATGTGGGGTTAATCTCGAAATATGAACCCTCTTAATTGTGGATCTGAGCAGATTCTCTCTGCTAAAGGTTCTATTACTAAATTAAATATTGTGGGAGATAAGGTACATCCTTGCCTTGTGCCGTTTGATATGAGAAAGGGCTTGAATAACATGTTTTCTGTGTACACCTGCGCCAAAGTTGAGGAGTATAGTGCCAATACTGCTGATAGAATGGAGCCTTGAATACCAAACTTCTGCAGGACTTGCGACATATAGTTCCAATGTACTCGATCGAATGCCTTCTCAGCATCAATAGGAAGTAGCAGAGAAGGCATCCGTCATCTCTCCGCGAAATGAACAATGTTTATTACTTGTCTGGTAGCGTCTGATGTTTGCCTGCCAGAAACAAATCCCATCTGGTCTGGTTGTATCAGTCTGGGCAACACCTCTTTTAGTCTTTGCGCCAGGAGTTTGGCATAGATTTTAACATCTACATTAAGTAGAGATATGGGCCTAAAGTTAGCAGGGCAATCAGGGTTCTTCCCTGGCTTTGGTACGGTGACTATGTTTGCCCGCCGCATCTCAGGAAGAAAAGATGACCGAGTTGCTGCGACGGAAAACATAGTTTGAAGATAGGGGACTAGTTTAGAGCTAAATGTCTGGTAGTACTCTCCCGAGAAGCCATCTGGTCCTGGTGATTTTCCACTCGGCACGAACTGCACAGTTTTAAGTATTTCAGGTCTTGAGAAGGACGGTTTAGATGCCCAAGTTCCGAAGGGGTCACTAAAGGAAGGTTTCGTTTATCTAGAAATGTGGAAATTGAGTCACCTGTGGGTTATAGAGTGATTCATAACAGTCTGCGAATGCATCTACAATTTGCTTGGGGTTGGACACTTTTTGTTTGGTGTGTGCGTGGTATAAAAATTTATTTTAGCCTTAATTCTCTTTGCTTTGAGTCCGGCTGCAAGAAATTGTCCTGCTCTGTTATGGGAGGTGTAATATTTTATCTTGAGTTGTCTAAGCATACGGTCATGAATCCCTTGAATCAGGGAGCGGAGGTCAATACGTAACTTGGCTAATTGAGATGCTTTAGAAGGGTCTGGTTTGTCGTTCTAGTTCATCGAGTTCAGATGTTATCCGTTGCAAATTGTCGGCATGGAGCCCTTTAGCGCGTGCACCCAGCTGTAGCAACACCCCTCTAACATATGCTTTGTGGGCATTCCATGATGTAAATATATCTACATCAGGATTATCATTTAAGGTAAAATACCTCTCTGGGTGTTGGAGGGCCTTTTCTTTAGTGGTAGGATCATTGAGCAGTTTGAGGTTACAGCGCCACACTGAGGTTGGACACTAGGGGGCTCCCTCCGTGATCGTGATAGATACTGCAGCATGGTCGGACCACGTGATGTCAGCTATATCGGAGTGGGAAACCTGTTGAAGCAACCATTTGTCCGCCAGAAAGAGGTCAATTCTAAAATATGGATTGAATCTGGGGGCGTAGTGTGAGTAATCTCTTTCAGACGCATGTAGGCATCTCCATACATCATACATCTCCTCTTTTAGTAAGAGGTTGGCTAGGGAGAATAAATTGGCTTCCTGTTTGAGGTAGTGTCTAATTTAAGGTCTATGACCAGATTCAAATCACCTGCTACAATCAGGTTACCTTGTTTATGCTTGGCTATACATTTGAAAAGTTTATGAAAAAAGGAGCCATGCCTTGTGTTAGAAGTGTACACCCCTACTATTGTGTATAAACGTTCATTAATATTATACACCAGTAAAACATAACTACCTTCTTTGTCTATAATTGAAGAGTTTAGTTTAAAGGATACCAAGTTCTTGATAGCTATCAGAACTCCACTTTTTTTGGAGGAGAATTCAGGAGGAGAAAAGCTCTTTCATTGATTACACTGTTTGTAACATGATCTGTGAATGGGGGTGAGAATCCTGCAACTCATCAGACTCACTCCTATTCACAGGTTATGTTATAAGCAGTGTGATGAATGAAAGTACTTTTCTCAATGGAGAAGGAAGGAGTGGGTGTGTCCCCTTTGGACCATCTGAATTGCTATTCTGCCTGAAAACCAGAAGCTCTTAACCACAGCAGTGCCAGAATTTCAGAGTAAGGAAGAGAACAAGGCAAAAAATGGGCATAGAGTCCTTGTTAGAGGAGCAAAGGCAATGAAAAAACCTTATTAAAAGAAGGTCTGGACTTCCGTTGTGGTTCAATCCCCTTCTTGGCCTGTGAGAGGAGTGTACTCTTGCCTCCCGTGACGCTCCTGATGATGTCATCCAAGGTAGCAGAGAAGAGACGGTCTCCCTGGAAGGGCAGATCCATCAAGACCTTTTTAGAAATCTGATCAGCAGACCAGCATTTGAGACAAAGCACCTGTTGAAGCACCACCGCCAAGACGTAGCGCTTGGAAAGGAGCGGTGCAGCATCCAAGGACACATCACAAATGTAATTGAGGCCCTGGACCAACTGATCCGCCACATTCAATTACACCAAATTCACGTGTCCCGGGGATAAACTTTACCGCCAAGCCCTGGCCCATTCAGTAAGTGTCTGAGACACCAGGGATATCGCCAACACTGATTCTGCCCAGCGGTCTGCAGGATCCTTAACCACTTCAATACCAGGCACTTATGCACCTTCCCGCCCAGACCAATTTTCAGCTTTCAGCGCTCTCACACTTTGAATGAAAATTACTCAGTCATGCTACACTGTATCCAAACAAAATGTTTATCATTTTCTTCTCACAAATAGAGCTTTCTCTTGGTGGTATTTAATCACCACTGGGTTTTTCATTTTTTGCGATATAAGCAAAAAAAAGCCAAAATTTTGAAAAAAACATACTTTTTTTTAGTTTCTATTGTAAAATTTTGCAAACAAGTCATTTTTCTTCATAAATTTGTGCCAAAATTTATACTGCTACATATCTTTGGTAAAAATAACCCAAATTAATGTATATTATTTGGTCTTTGTGAAAGTTATAGAGTCTACAGAATATGGTGCCAATCACTGAAAATTGATCACACCTGATGTACTATCTCACCTGAAGGCCTATCTCATTTCTTGAGACACTAACAAGCCAGGTAAGTACAAATACCCCCCAAATGACCCCTTTTTGGAAAGCAGACAGTCCAATGTATTTACTAAGAGGCATGGTGAGTTTTTTGAAGCTGTATTTTTTTCCCACAATTCTTGGGAAAATTAAGATTTTTTTTTTTTTTTTACACAAACTGGTCATATTAACAGGTTATTTCTCTCACACAGCATATGCATAATTGCAACTACACCCCAAAATGCATTCTGCTACTCCTCCTGAGTATAGTGATACCACATGTGTGAGACTTTTACACAGCCTGGCCACATACAAAGGGCCAACACTGAAGTAGCACTTTCAGGTGTTCTACAAGCATAAATTGCACATATCCTTTCTCAACCACCTATTACACTTTTGAAGGCGCTGGAGCACCAGGACAATTAAATTGTCCACAAAATGACCCCATTTTGGAAAGCACACACCCCAACGTATAATCTATGAGGCATAATGAGTCTTTTGAATGGTTCATTTTTTTCCAGAAGGTTTTGAAAAAGTGGGAAAAAAATGAAAATGCATTTTTTTTTTACACAAAGTTGTCCATTTATAAGATATTTCTAACACATAGCATGTACGTAGCAAAAATGACAACCCAAAATGCATTCCTCTACTCCTCCTGAGTATGGCGATACCACATGTGTGAGGCTTTTACACAGCCTGGCCACATACAAAGGCCCAACATTGAAGTAGCACTTTCAGGCGATCTACAAGCTTAAATTGCACTTCTCATTTCTCAACCACCTATTACATTTTTGAAGGCCCTGGAGCACCAGGACAATGGAATTGTCCACAAAATGACCCCATTTTGGAAAGAAAACACCCCAACATATAATCTATGAGGCATAATGAGTCTTTTGAATGGTTCATTTTTTTCCCGAAGTTTTTGGAAAATGTGGAAAAAATGAAAATGCATTTTTTTTACACAAAGTTGTCCCTTTATAAGATATTTATAACGCATAGCATGTACATAGCAAAAATGACACCCCAAAATACATTCTTCTACTCCTCCTGAGTATGGCGATACCACATGTGTCAGACTTTTACACAGCCTGGCCACATACAGAGGCCCAAAATCCAAGTAGCACCTCCAGGCATTCTAGCAGCATTAATTACACATATCATTTTCTGACTACCGATTACATTTTTGAAGGCCCTTCATATTTCTAACACATAGCAAGTACATAACAAATAACAAAAGATTACCTGTGGTTTTAGAAGTGCAGTGGTCCACAGAGGAGAGCATCGGTCCAGGCAGCAGGCAGGAATGAGGTCAGCGACAGCAAAACCAATCATCCAGGCAGCAGGCAGGAATACTGTCCATAGTTCGTACAGGCAGAGATACTGTCAGCACAGCCAGAGCACAGCCAAAGCACAGCCAGAGCACAGCCAAAGCACAGCCAAAGCACAGGTCCAGGTAGCAGGCAGAGGTGTCCCGGCAGAGATACTGTCCAAAGTCAGTAGAGGCAGCAGGCAGATATATGGTCAACACAGCCAAAGTATTGGTCCAAACAGCAGGAAGAAACATGGTCCATAATGTCATGGGTCTCTACAGGCAGCAATATGGTCAGCACAGCCAAACTATTGGTCCAGGTAGCAGGAAGGACCATCAAGCTTAGGGCCAGGGGTAGAGGCTTCTCCCACCCAAATCGCTTTGAAGCCTCCGGGCAACCAGACCCTGTTCTGGGAGCACAGAAAACGAAAAACTGTTTTTCTCTACTCAGAACGCTATTCTGAAGCCCCTCACATATGTGAGACCCCTGTGTACTAAAGTAGATGGCCAAAAGATCAGTCCAAGTGGCAGGCAAAAACATGGTCGATTAACAGGCCAAGGTCAGTGCACGTGGAAGTCAGAAACGTTGTTTAAATCGGCAGGCGGAGGCATCGTCAGTAAACAGGCTGAGGTTGGTGCATGTGGAAGTCAGAAACGTGGTTTAAATCGGCAAGCAAAGACATCGTCGGTAAACAGGCCAGGGTCAGTTAATTAACATGGTAGCAGGCAAATGGGGAAATGGCAGTCTGGTAATAATACAGGGAACTAATATTGGATGGATGTATGATAATTTTTGAAGCAATCTCCGATGCACAGGCCAAGTTGGGAGGGACATTGGGGACAATAATAGCTGGAATCTCTTCTGACTCCTCCTCTGCTGCATACACGGCATTTCAATTGGCGTCTTCTTCCAGATTCTGTGGGGGGAATGCTATAGGGAAAGTGTTGCTCGTGAAGTCGACTCACATTATCCGAGCGAATGCTTCCTGGGGCGGGACCTTGTTGGTAAATGAGGGCAGTGACGATATCTTCAATATACTTGAGGTAGGTGACTTGTTGGTTTTGAGTTGCTTTTTGGTAGCAGAGAAACGAATTAAAAAGGGCCATGTGAAACAGGTGAAAGGCAACTTTCTTGTACCAGTAACTGGACTTTCTGTTTGATAAATAGGGCTGTAGCATCTGATAGTTTAAATCCACCCACCCCATATACATATTGTAGTCGTGGACAAATTCGGGCTTTACAATGGGGCTGCGTCTTCTTTGGATCTCCACCACGGTGTCATTGTGGATGGTAGAGAGGATGTGGACATCTTTCTTGTCCCTCCACTTTATGGCCAACACCTCCTCGTTCCTCATGAATGCCGATTCTCTGTTTTGTAATTTTTTTGCCAACAGATTTTGTGGGAATCCCTTACGGTTTTTTTTTAAGGTACCACAGGCCGGGGTTTTTTTACTATAAAGGTGACGAAAAAGGGGCAGGCTGGTATAATAGTTGTCGACATATAAATGGTATCCTTTGTCGAACAGGGAGTATGCCAGCTCCCAGACAATTTTCCCACTGGTTCCAATATATGTGGGGCAGTCAAGGGGCTGGAGCTGGGAGTCTTTGCCTTTGTAGATCCGGAATGTGAAGACATATCCAGTGGCTTGATCGCATCATTTATTTAACTTCAGCCCATACCTGGCTCTCTTGCTTGGTATATACTGCTTGAAGTGCAGTCGGCCAGTGAAAAGTATGAGAGACTCGTCCACACAAATTTTTTGGTCTGGGATGAAAATCGCTGGGAAAAGGAATTGATTAGGGGGCATATCTTGTACAATTTGTCATGGTTGGGATGATCTCAGGGATGGCACTGTGAATTGTCATTGAAGTGGAGAAAAGGCATAATCATGTCGTATCTCGTCCTGGACATGACAGCGGAATATATGGGAATATATGAGCATGTGTTGGATGGGGTTGGTGGACCAATATGCATTTGGACTTCATTCTTTTTTGTAAGCCCCATATTGAAAGTTAGGCCCAAAAACAATTTAAATTCATCCAGTGTGACACATCGCCACTGGAACATGCGGGCGTAGGAATAATTGGGGTTGGCAGCAATAAATTGGGATTCATACAAATTAGTTTGATCCACCATATTCTGCAGAAAATCTTGTGGGAAAAATAAAGAAAAATAATCGAATTGAGAAAAATTTGTAGTGTCGGGCTGCACACCTGGCTGTGCGGTGAAAGGGGGGATGATAGCGGATCCTGAGTTGGCAGGCAACCATAAGGGGTTTGCCAGGGCATCGGAAAGGTAGGACTGGGGCTGGGTTCTTCGGGTTGGGCGGGTAATTCCAGTACTTGTACTGGGCCCCTCTTCCTGGGGTCTGGCGCTGCTGGTGGTGGGCAGATCTCGTGATCTTGGTCCTGATCTTGGTCCTGATCTCATTCTCTATCCTCCACTGGCTCGTATTCCGAACCAGATGATGTGAGCTCCCCGCTGCTCTCATCATCCGACATGGCAAGAATCTCATATGCCTCCTCAGGTGTGTAAACCCTTTGGGACATTATGGCAATGCTTATTGGCGGGCCTATGTAATGGTACCGATTGAGGTATTAGTGGCGGGCCTGTGTGGTGGTACAGATGGCGGTATGGGTGGTGGTGGTACCAATGGTGGTACGGGTGGTGGTGGTGGTACAGATGGCGGTACGGGTGGTGGTGGCGGTACCGTTACGGGTGGTGATTGCGGTACTGTTGGCGGTACAGGTGGTGGTGGTACAGATGGCGGTACAGGTGGTGGTACAGTTGGTGATTGCGATAACGATGGCGGTACAGGTGGTGGTGGTACCGATGGCGGTACAGGTGGTGGTGGCTGTACAGGTGGTGATTGCGGTACCGGTGGCGGTACGGGTGGTGGTGGTACCGATGGCGGTACAGGTGGTGGTACCAATGGCGGTACAGGTGGTGGTACCAATGGCGGTACAGGTGGCGGTATGGGTGGTGGTGGTACCGATGGCGGTACTAGTGGCGATACTGGTAGCGGCCTGTGTGGCAGTATAGATGGTGGGCCTGATGGAGGTACTAGTGGCGTTACTGGTGGTGGTACCGATGGCGGTACTGGTAGCCTGTGTGGCGGTACCGATGGCGATGAGCCTGTGACAGGTAGGCTGGTTGACAGATGGGCTGATTGACAGATGGGCTGATTGACAGATGGGCTGTGTGACAGATGGGCTGTGTGACAGGTTCTCTTTATTGGGGGGGGGCCGTGTTGTGCACAGTACAAAACAATAATGTCAGACAGACACTGATTTCACTCACTGATCCCTGCTCTCTCCTCTCATGATCGGTGTGTGAGGAGAGAGCAGGGATCAGATGGTAACCGCTACTCGATGTTTACATTTGTGACCGGCTGTGATTGGACACAGCCGGTCACATGGTAAACAGCCAATTTCATTGGCTGTTTACCCTGATCGGGGAAGCGCCGTGTCCAAGGGACACTCGCCTTCCTCGATCCCTGCTCTGGATGCCTTCGGCGCCGCGTGCTCCGTGCGCGCCAACGAGTTTGTTGTGACAAGTGATCGTCTGTGACTTTGACACAGCCGATCAGGGGGTAAACAGCCAATAAAATTGGCTGTTTACCTAGATCGGGGAAGCGATGTGTCCGAGGGACACACGCCGCCCCCGATCGCCGCTCTGCGCCCCCCCCAGGCGCGCGCCGGCATGTTGTCCTGCTGGACGTCATATGACGCCCAGTCAGGATAACGCAACCACTTCCTGGACGTCGATATGCTATTGACCGGGCGGGAAGTGGTTAAAGGAGGGCGTCTTCTCCACCAGTATCACGGCTGCTTTATTCAACCTCAAAATAGAGGGATCTACCACAGGAGGCAAGGCCACCAAAAGATGCTCTGGAAAGTCCCAAACTTTGTAAATAAACTTATCAAAGTATGCAGGGTAAGGAAAAACCTTGGTGGGCCTAGCTGCTTGTGTGTGCCAAAGAGGACAGGCACATCGTCGGCAGCCCCAGCAGAGTCCTTGACTGTCTCTCATGCGGAAGTCCTTCGCTAGGAATCCAAGGAATCAGGGGAGGCATTTTCAGGGTCTGCAGAAAATGCAGAGCCTGCAGCGGCTGAGCCACACTCAAACTCAGAAATGTCTGATGACGGCAGAGGAGCTTCTTGCTTACCCTATGCCCAATCCCTGGCTACACCCAGGAGATGAATGATTCCAGGACTTCTAGGGGGACAGAGATTCCTGAGGAACCCGCCGCCTCCATAAGGGGATCAGAAGGGGACATGTGCACCTAAGACTCCATAAGGCCCACCCACTTAGGGAAGGCATTGCCACAAATTAGGAAACCGGGCTGACCACAGCAGAGAGGGAGGTACCCCAGGGAGGACTCACCAGCACTTGACCGCCAGGGAAGCGCTGTGGGTGCTGACATGGATGCCGCCTGTGGATGCAGTCAGTTAGCCAGTTGTGGATGCTGCTGTGTCGACCATGCCTCAGAAAGCATGCTCTGCTGTCCAAGGGACGGTCTCTGTATCCAGCCTGAGGGGGGTTCCCATGCCCCACACCGCATCCTTGGAGGGAAGGGAGGGGGCATTGACTCACTGATCCAGCTGAGTGTGTGGGTAAGGCTCCCATGACAGATCCTACTCTCCACCAAAGTGGGAGGGCTGTCAGCCAGGCAAACACTGCGACACGAACTCTGGTGCCCAGTCAGATGTATCCCGCGAGACATTTAACTCACTGGCCTTCCGGTCCAGGATGGAGCTTGGGCTTTTTGCAGTGCTTGTTGGCCAGACTGGGGGTGAGCACTGGATCTAGATCCAGTCTGGCTGTTGATTGAAGATCTCCCCAGGAAAAACAACTAGGAAAAAAGGTTTGGAATCACAGGTCCCAGCAGGGAACTAGATTCTTACTCCTGATACACTATGCAGAAATAACTACCTTACCTATAGCAGAGAGGGGGTTTATAACCAGCTAGGACTGCCCATAGGTGTTGATGTGTTCTTTTTTTGCTTAGTGTCTTACTCTTTTAGGTGGCACTCAAACAAAATATGTGGAGGCAACAATAGATGTCCGCTTTTACCTAAACCTTCTTCTGTCACTTGAATAACCATTTCCAAGTGACAGGTGTGACTTAAAAAAAAACTATATTTGAAATAAGTTTTCTTTTTTCAGATCTGTATATATATATATATTATATATATATATATATTGTTAGTCTAGAATTAAGTGCAGAGTCAGTAAGATGAAAACTGCTATACAGTAAAAATGAAAAAACAAAAACAAAAAAACTGTCAAGGGAAATCAACAATCCTTGACTTATTCTTAGCTACAGTTAAACATTAATTTTACAATACTTATGTTTATCCCTTACAGGAATAAAGCAGTGGGATACAGGGTGAAATATCATTTTGACACATGATTGAAAACAACATAAGTCTCATGTGAAGTATAAAGAAATAAGAAAAGCCAACTGTTTCAGTTTTCACAATGAAATTGTTTCCATTATCTGTCTTTATTAGCAATTAAATAAAGCTTACCCTCACGATGATTCCCATCCGTTTGCTCTCCGAAGTAAAAGGAAAAATCTGGAGAATGAAGAAAGTCAAAATCTGTCCACCAGGGGTTTTAAGCTGCATAGAGGTCAAATCTCTGTTGACAAGAGTAAGTCCAACACTTTCTGTCCACTTTACGAGGGCCACCTGTGGAAGAATAAACATACTGAAATCACGTTTAATCAAGCAATACACTCGATTAACCGCTTCAGCCCTGGAAGATTTTACTCCCTTCCTGAGCAGAGCACTTTTTGCGATTCGGCACTGCATCGATCTAACTGACAACTGCGCGGTCATGCGATGTTGCACCTAAACAAAATTGACATCCTTTTTTTCCCACAAATAGAGCTTTCTTTTGGTGGTATTTGATCACCTCTGTGGTTTTTATTTTTTGCGCTATAAACAAAAAAAGAGCGACAATTTTGAAAAAAAAAGTAATATTTTTTACTTTTTGCTATAATAAATATCCCCCAAAAATATATAAAAAAAATAATTTTTCCCTCAGTTTAGGCCGATATGTATTCTTCTACATATTTTTGTTAAAAATAAGTGTATATTGATTGGTTTGTGCAAAAGTTATAGCATCTACAAAATAGGGGAAGTTTTATGACATTTTTATTATTAATTTTTTCTTATTAGTAATGGCAGCGATCTGCGATTTTTATTGTGACTGTGACATTATGGCGGACACATCGGACACTTTTGACACTATTTTGGGACCATCGTCATTTATAGAGCGATCGGTGCTATCAAAATGCACTGATTACTGTGTAAATGACACTGGCAGGAAATGGGTTAAACACTAGGGGGCGACCAAGGGGTGAAGTGTGTCCTAGGGAGTGATTCTAACTGTGGGGGGGATGGGTTTCCACTCACATGACAGCGATCACTGCTCCTGATGACAGGGAGCAGTGATCTCTGTCATGTCACAAGGCAGAACTGGGAAACGCCTTGTTTTCATAGGCACTTCCACGTTCTGCGGCTCCATCAAGTCCGCCGGTCATGCAAGCACGGTCACGCTGTACGCGGAGGGCGTGCACTAGCCCCGCCAATTAAAGGGGACGTACAGGTACGCCCATTTGCTCACAGCTGCCATTTTACATACATACATTTGGATGGATTTACTCCCAGTCCCATAAGTTGGTGAAATGTGGCTAAGGTGGAAAGTAGATTGGGGAGAGAGATTAGAGGGTCCAAAAGAAATAGGAGGATGTCATCCGTATACAAGCTCAGTTTAAATTCTTGGCCATTTTTCGTGTATCCTTTGATATTAGGGTTAGAGGTAATTGAACAAGCCAGTGGTTCAATCGCCAAGGCGAACAATAGTGGGGAGAGGGAACAGCCCTGCCTAGTGCCTCATCCTAAAGCAAAGTATTCCGAATTGCACCCAGGGAGTTTAATGCGGGTTCGGGGATTGTGATAGAGAGCCTTAAAGCAAAGGATAAACTCCCCAGTGAAGCCAAATTTGTCTAAAATTGAATCTAAATAGGGCTAGAGGACACTGTCGAAGGCTTTATTAATATATAAGCTAAGTAACAAAACCTTTCGGGAAGTAATGTCGGCATCCTGTATCAAATTAGTGGCCAGCCGTATCTTATCTGTGATTTGCCTAGTTTGGATGAAACCTGTTCGATCCAGAGAAACCAGGGAAGTGATAACCGACGCCAAACGATTCGCCAGTAGACGGCCGAAAATTTTTAAGTCATTATACGTCATATATTAATGACGAAAATGGGGCAAAAGTTCTGTGGAAGGGTATGATCCTTTCCAGGCTTTGGGATTAAGGACATGTTCGCCAGCAACATGTCAGAGGGGAATGAATCTCCGCCCAGGATACAATTATATAGTCTGACCAATTTGGGAATTAGGCCAGCAAATTTTTTGTAATATGGCACTGTATAGCCATCAGGGCCAGGGAATCCAAGAGCTATTTATCCTCTGCAACCATGGTAACCGTGTATGTCGTGCCGTTGTGGGGGACCTGCAGCTTGAATGGAAATCCCCAGCGATACCGGATCCTGGCAGACTGAAGAACAGAAGTAACCTCTTTCATCTTCCTGCATTTATCCAGGGTGGTAGGAGATATGTCAGGGTATAATATTCAGAGTATCGCAAGGGGCTCTGAGGATTTCTTCCTTAATCGGGAAATCTTTAAGGCAGAACACAATATGCCTCGGGTGTTTCTCAGGAGGGGGTTTAGGACGCAGGGCTTTGTGAATCCTGTCACAGGTAAATGCAGACAGGGGATAATCAGGAAGCAGCGAATTGAACAGTTTTTTCACTGCGGGAAGCAGATCATTTACGGTTTCTGGGACCCCTCGCACTCTGAGGTTGTTGCGCGTTTCTGTTACCCATGTCCTCCAGGTGGGCTTGGAGCTGTATCACAGACTCAGAAAGGGATTTGTGGTCCTTTCTGAGATCAGTGTAGGCTAGGCTGAGCTCATCATGTTTAGTTTCTAATAAGTCAGGCCTGGTGCCTAATGCTGCAATCTCCAGTGACAGGTTGTTGGTGGATTTGTGCAGCTCTAATTGAAACTTCTGTGCTATCTTGTCATACATAACAGTAAGACTTTCATCCAAATCAGCTTTTGTGAGTTGTACAGCATACTCACTGTCTCCCATGGAGTGTGTTGGGGATGCCTCTGCAGCCAGAGAACGTGACTGTGTCTCTTCCGGCCGGGCGCCATCTTGGGATATGTTGCTCTGCTCCCTCACCTGAAGCAGGTAGTTAGGGACCTTTGAGCCGGTTTATTGTGGCGATTTTTGGATCCAGGCATGCGCTGATTGTTCTGCCGGGGGTGCGGGCTGAAATTGCAGATAAAGGGTGTCTATATAGCCCCGGGGAAGTGCAGACAGTCTCCGCTGTTAACAGAGCTCCTAGCCTTTGCTTCCTACCTGCTTTGCACCGCGAATGCGCCCCCACAACCATATTATTTCAGTTTTTTATTTTTACTTCCCTTCACCTAAAATATTTCAGTTTGTTGTTTAACAGAGTTGTACAGTTTATAGGTCACATTAAAGGTGGAAAAAGTTCTGAAATGATCTATCTTTGTCTAATTTTATTACATCACAGAAACCTGACATTCTAACAGGGGTGTGTAGACTTTTTATATCCACTGTAGCTGCTAAAACCCATGATTCAGACTAAGTGCTATGTCATGTGCTGTACAATTAGGACCTTATATTTTTGTTCTTGGATATAGAGTTACTTTAAAATGGATCTTCACCATCTAAATGCACTTCCCTCCAATCCACCCCTCTTTCCATCTGCTCCATGAATAGTACTGTCTTTTTTTTGTTTTGTTTATTTACCTTTAATAAAAATGTGTGCCCCCCCCAAGCATATCATTCTTCTAGGCAAATGACATGCACAGTGCTCGCTGTGCCTCCTGGGATAAGCACGTCACACAAGTGGCTTTAGGTTACAAATAACTGTACATACTTATAAAAAAGATTTGCTCTAAAGGTAAGGTATAAAATGTCTTTTATTTTATTGTTTCAAATGCCTGAACTAATCCTGAAAACACAGACTGCTGGTTGGAATTTAAACAGTGGGGACCTTGAGTGGAGAATGTGAACAAGTTTTGCTTTTGACTGCTGGTGATTGCTGGGTTGCATTTTTAGGTTCTTTTTGTGGCTTCTCCTTGTAGCTTTTTAATACCTTTTTCTGTCACTTTTTAAACAGCTTTTTTTTTCTTTGCTTCCTTCAGCCTACCAATTAAGGGGAGTGGTTAATTGGTCACAGGTGCTTGAGGCCTATATAACCTTCTGTAGAACTCATTGTGAGCCTACTCATCTTTGAGCTTGCTGGAACTTAGACCAAGTGAAACTGGACTAAGTGGTGAGTTAAAAAACCAGAGTTGAAAACAAGAGGTTGTAACAGGGGTCAAGTACCTGTGCAGGGTGAGTGTGTACCTGTGTATTGTAAGTACATGAGTGCTGCGAGTGCACATGGGCTGTATTGAGTTATAGTGTCAGGTAGTACCTGTGTATTATGAGTACCTGAGTGTTGTCTGAGTAGTGTGTGTGTATCGTTAGTACTTGTGTATTGTGTGTGTGTGCACATAGGTCTGCGGCGAGTGCACGTTGGTCTGCGAGTACCTGTGTATTGTCTTGTTGAGTACCTGTGTATTGTCTTGTTGAGTATTAGTGCCAGGAAGCTAGTTGTTAGGTAATTTGGAAAGGGTATAATCCCCAATGCTCATTAAATTAGTAGGTACGATGCCCGGTGGGTGCGGAGAGGCGACTCGGTGTACATCTTGCAGCATGTATGCCTTCCTTGATCATCCGATCGAGGGAGAATACTGCTGTGCAAAATGTAAGCACATCCCTGGAAGTCCAGGTTCTGAATTTAGGGAAGTAACTGTCAGCACTGAGAAGTCCCTCCATACTAAGGAGAGCCAGTTACGTACACGGCAGGTGCCGTCAGGGGCCAGCACAGAGGCGGGTGGAGAAAAAGAGGTGCAGGCACTAGGAAAGAGTAGATGGGTGACTGTCAGGAAGGGTAGAGGGGGAAGTGCCAGGGAGGCCGACCCAGGGCTGGAGCATCCCAATAAGTACGCTCCATTGAGTGACACTGGTGAAACCAGTGAGGGACCAGCACAGCTGGAGCTGAGGGACTCTCCTAGATGCCGGGAGAACTCCTCCTCCAGTGAGAGTGGGGGGGGAAAGGGAAAGGAAAGAGATTCTGGTGGTAGGGGACTCAATTCTTAGAAGGACAGAGGAAGCAATCCGTAACAAAGACCTGAAGCGCCGAACTGTATGTTGCTCGGGTTCGGCACATCACGGATCTGGTGGACAGATTACTGGGGAAGACCCGGATGTCATGGTGCACGTTGGCACCAATGACAAAGTCAGAGGCAGACGGAGTGTCCCAAAGAACGATTTTAGGGACTTCGGAGCTAAATTGAGGAAAAGGACCTCCAAGGTAGTATTCTCTGGAATACTATCGGTACATCAAGCCACACCAGAAAGGCAGAGGGATATTAGGGAAGTAAACAAGTGTCTGAGGAGCTGGTGTAGTAAGGAGGCGTTTGGGTTCCTGGAGGACTGGGCCGACTTCTCAGTCGATCACCAGTACTATAGAAGTAGAAGGGACGGACTGCACCTAAATGAGGAGGGTGCAGATCAGCTGGGAGTAAAGATGGCCAAAAAGTTAGAGGGGTTTTTAAACTACAGTAGGCAACGGGGGGGAGGGCCCAGAGGTAGAGATAGTCAGCACGGAACATATTCCAGAGCGTAGTATTGGGGGCATTAGTGGTAGGTTGACTAAAGCACATAAATGCAAGGTAAGTATAGTAACAAGTCCTAGTTGCAATCTCGGAATACCCAAATAGAGGATATTATGCGACTGGTATAAACTACGTGGCATGTTCACCAACGCCAGGAGCCTGGCGGACATAATGGGTGAACTAGAGATACTGTTGTACGAGGAGGATTTGGATTTTGAGGGAATTTCAGAGACCTGGTTCAACAGCTCTCATGATTGGCTGGCAACCATTCAAGGGTATACCCTTTATCGCAGGGATAGAGAGGGTAAAAAAGGGGTAGGGGTATGCCTATATATCGAGAATAATGTACAAGTGAATGTGAGAGATGACATCACTAAGGGAGCTAGGAAGGAGGTGGAATCCTTATGGGTAGAGCTCCAAAGGGATGAAGCTAAGGGAAAAAATAATACTGGGAGTATGCTATAGGCCCCCTAACCTGAGGGAGGAGGGGGAGACGGATCTCCTATCACAATTTGGATTAGCAGCAAGGATGGGAAGTGTTATCATAATGGGGGATTTTAATTATCCAGACATAGACTGGGCGGAGCGAACCACGCATTCGTCTAAGGCTTGCCAGGTCCTAAATGTCTTGCAGGACAATTTCATGGTTCAGATGGTAGATGCACCAACTAGAAATAAAGCGTTACTGGATCTACTGATTACCAACAATACAGACCTGATCACGGATGTGGAAATACGGGGCAATTTAGGAAACAGCGATCACAGGTCAATTGGCTTCAGTATAAATCACACAAATAGGAAACATAAGGGGAATACAAAGACACTGAATTTCAAAAGAGCCAACTTCCCTAAACTACGAACTTTGTTAGAAGGCATGAATTGGGATAAAATCTTAGGAACAAAGAACACGGAGGAGAGATGCGTTTGCTTTAAGAGCTTATTAAATAAGGGCATTAGCCAATGCATCCCATTGGGTAATAAATTTAAAATAGCGAACAAAAGTCCTGGATGGCTTAACTCCAATGTAAAAATGCATATAAAAGCAAAGGAGAAGGCAAGGTTGAGGGATCATCATCAGCATTCAGACTTTATAAATAATGCAACAAGAAATGTAAGGGTGCAAATTGGGTGGCTAAGATAGAACATGAAAGACACATAGTGGAGGAGAGCAAAACAAATCCCAGGAAATTCTTTGACTATGTAAACTGCAAAAAAGGGAGGACAGACCATATTGGCCCCATAAAGAATGAGGAAGGACATCTGGTTACAAAAGATGGGGAGATGGCGAAGGTACTGAATTTATTCTTCTCCTCAGTCATCACAAAGGAATCGGGGGGCTTCAGTAACCAAAACTGCAATGTTTATCCTTACGACACATCACAGGAAGCACCTCCATGGTTAACAGAGGACAGAATTAAAATTAGACTTGGGAAACCTAACATTAATTAATCACCGGACCAGATGGCTTGCATCTGAGGGTACTTAGGGAACTCAGTCAAGTAATTGCCAGACCATTGTTCCTAATTTTTATTGATAGTCTACTGACTGGAATGGTACCAGCTGACTGGAGAAAAGCCAATGTAGCACCAATATTTAAAAAGGTCCAAAATACATCCCTGGCGAATAA
This sequence comes from Aquarana catesbeiana, assembly GCF_042186555.1. Lineage (NCBI taxonomy): Eukaryota > Metazoa > Chordata > Amphibia > Anura > Ranidae > Aquarana > Aquarana catesbeiana. The sequence goes on from NC_133328.1 coordinate 417,591,821, forward strand.
AGACCAGTCAGCCTAACATCAATAGTATGCAAGCTCTTTGTGGGGATGATAAGGGACTATATACAAGATTTTAGTAACGAGAATGGTATCATTAGCAGTAATTAGCATGGATGCATGAAGAATTGTTCTTGCCAAACCAATCTATTAACCTTCTATGAGGAGGTGAGTTGCCATCTAGATAAAGGAAGGCCCATAGATGTGGTGTATCTGGATTTTGCAAAAGCATTTGACACAGTTCCCCATAAACCTTTACTGTACAAAATAAGGTCCGTTGGCATGGACCATAGGGTGAGTACATGGATTGAAAACTGGCTACAAGGGCAAGTTCAGAGGGTGGTGATAAATGGGGAGTACTTGGAATGGTCAGGGGTGGGTAGTGGGGTCCCCCAGGGATCTGTGCTGGGACCAATCTTATTTATTTTGTTCATAAACGACCTGGAGCATGGGGTAAACAGTTCAATCTCTGTATTTGCAGATGATACTAAGCTAAGCAGTGCAATAACTTCTCCGCAGTATGTGGAAACCTTGCAAAAGGATCTGAACAAATGAATGGGGTGGGCAACTACATGGCAAATGAGGTTAAAAGTAGAAAAATGTAAAATATTTGCATTTGGGTGGCAAAAATATGAATACAATCTATACACTGGGGGGAGAACCTCTGGGGGAATCTAGGATGGAAAAGGATAAGGATAAATCAAAGTCCTAGTAGATGATAGGCTCAGCAATGGCATGCAATGCCAAGCTGCTGCTAACAAAGCAAACAGAATATTGGCATGCATCAAAAAGGGGATAAACTCCAGAAAACGATAATTCTCCTGCTCTACAAGACTCTGGTCCGGCCGCACCTAGAGTATGCTGTCCAGTTCTGGGCACCAGTCCTCAGGAAGGATGTACTGGAAATGGAGCGAGTACAAAGAAGGGCAACAAAGCTAATAAAGGGTCTGGAGGATATTAGTTATGAGGAAAGGTTGCGAGTACTATACTTATTCTCCCTGGAGAAGAGAGGCTTGAGAGGGGATATGATTTCAATTTATAAATACCGTACTGGTGACCCCACAATACGGATAAAACTTTTTCGTGGAAGGGAGTTTAACAAGACACGTGGCCACTCATTAAAATTAGAACAAAAGATGTTTAAACTTAAACTACGTAGAGGGTTCTTTACTGTAAGAGCGGCAAGGATGTGGAATTCCCTTCCACAGGCAGTGGTCTCAGCGGGGAGCATCATACAGGTATATACAACTATACGGACTTGACGGACTTGTGTCTTTTTTCAACCTCACCTACTATGTAACATACCGTCTCCCGCTCTTGTGTGTACATAACAACACCAAATACTAGAGCCTGGAACCTTAACTTGATGCATACTCAAGAGCTGGTAGAAAGTACATGTTATCAGAGTTAGGCCGCTTAGGTGACAAGGAAGCAACTATCTGATTGTCTCAGGGAATTAATAGAAATAAGTTAATGAAAAAACCTGCACAGTTATAATAACTTAAACTCAACTGAGTAAGTGTCATAGTAAGTGGTTATGTTTAAGATACTGAAAATAATTCACGAGCAGCAATAGTGATGGAAAAAATATATCAAAAACTGCGCTAAGACAAATAAAATAAAATTGAAAAATTGAGAGGAGTTATATCCAAAACTGTGACCCCTCAGAAGCTGCAATTCTCATGTATACATTATTACAAGAAAGAAGATTGAAAAATTAGAATTGCGCTATCCAAAAATTATTGAACAAAAAACCAAACCGATCTAATAAGTACATCTAATAGTGGTGAAAAATTCATAAATATCAAAAAACTCCCCAAAAATTGAATGTGCATAAACGCATTGATAAAAAAAAACAAACATTGATAAGTCAGTGGGTAATGGATTAGGAAAATAATATACATTAATATATGTATAAATTATAAATCTATATTAATGTATATTATTTTCCTAATCCATCACCCACGGACTTATCAATGTTTTTTTTTTTTATCAATGCGTTTATGCACATTCAATTTTTGGGGAGTTTTTTTATTTTTATGAATTTTTCACCACTATTAGATGTACTTATTAGATTAGTTTGATTTTTTGGTCAATAATTTTTGGATAGCGCGATTCTAATTTTCCAATCTTCTTTCTAGCAATAGTGATGGTCTGTTTCCTGAAGCTGTGCTGCTTTTGGTGATCTAGAGTTCTGATTTAATACGGTTTTGGGCCTACAAATCAACTTAAATAAAATAGCTTCTTGCAAATTATGTAAAACATGAATTTTTACTGGTTCTTGGATACTAATTTTAGAAGAAAACACTGTACAATCCCAATTTCAGTTTTTAGTAATTTTTACTTAATTTATAGTATTTTCTTATATTTGTGTTCTGGTGTCCAGTTTTCAGCTGTACCTTGTTTTGTAACTATTTGTCTGCCCTTCCAGACTTTCAATATCTCATTGCTTGTTATTTCCCCTATTCACAGCCACATTTCTTTGCAGACAAGTAAGATTTCAAACTTGCACTTTACAAGCACTTACCACCTACTAACCTAAACTTTGGCTGCTGTTCCGTCATTATCTTGTGGCAGCAGCCTTATACAGAATCTATTACAAAATGTCACTCTAAACTGTTCTAAACACAACAGATTTAATCACATACTATGTAAAAGCTATTCTACAAAAGCAGTCCTAAGGTGTAAAAAGTCCAAGGCTCACAATATTTTTGACCAAAACACTGGGGATTCCAATTCGCTTTGAAAATCTGGCATAGTTGTTAGCTTAAAATGACAATTTAAAACAAAGCAGTAAATCAAGCAGCATGAGCTTTTTAATTTTCATTAACAGCAAGACATTAGTAAAATGATGTAGGACAATTACTCACACAAAACTACTGCAGGTTTTAATGCAATGACCTTTGGCTTCCAAGCAAAGTATAACTTTTAACTACCTCGTTCTTTCATATAGATTGTTGTTGCCAATACAGATAGATAACAATTGAATTACCAAGTCCTAAATTAACTATCCATTGAAACAATTTCAAGAAGATGAATGTAATTTATTTTCTAGTTACCGAAACGATGCAGAAATGTGAAATTAATTCATTTCTTGTATTTAGAGGGATTTCACACTGAATGAAATTGACAAATATGACAATTACGGAAATGTTTTAGCTGTAACTAGATCTTACCTATCTGATAAAGGGTATGCTTTACAATTAATCCATTGTTGCAGCCAAAAGGCATGCCAAACAACTAACAATGACCCTTCTTTATCAAAACCAAAGGGAAAATCGGGGTATTGCACTTAGAAAATAATTCATATTTTTTTAATATGTTAACCAACTTTGGAACAAAAACAGATGAAATCTGATTGGTTAAAGCAGGTAACATCTCAATCTTCCTTTACTCGATAAGATTAAAGTATACCTGTTAATATGTAGGAAACATAATGCTGTTAAGGATGTGAACAGATAATATAGACACTGCATTTGCCTGTTCCAATACAGAAGGTTAGTTTAAATTGGAAATTTTCACTGTTTTCATGCTGCTCCATGGTTACAATGACTGCAGTAGGGTGATACTTTGTGATAGGTGTGAGAGCAATCATATTATATTAAGACATATGATTTACTTCACAGAGGTTTAAAGCTGAACTCTGGGACACTGTCTAAATACAAGCAGAATTTGTATTTCTTCTACAACAACGCAGTATTCCAGCATGGGACAATGCCCATCTGTAGGAGATTCCTATAATAATGACCAGTCACCGTTGCTCTCTATGTGCAGGGTGATGGCTTTTGTGGCTTAGTGGTTAGCACTTCTACCTTGCAGCGCTAGTCCTCAGGTTCAAGCTCAAGCAGGACACTATCTGCATGTCCTATCTATGCTTGAGTGGGTTTCCTCTGGGTACCCTGGCTTCCTACCACACTCTAAAGACTGCCAGTAGGTTAATTGGATACTTGTCCAAAATTAGCCTTAGTATGTTTATGAACAAATGTGAAATAAAGACCCAAGAATGTAAGTACCTCGAGATCAGATGTATGTATAACATGTAAAGCACTGTGTAAATTGTTAAACTGTAGCTATATAAATAACTATAACAAATATTAAATACATCTGTCCCCCTCCTATAGTTTTCTGCACGTGGACCTGTTGGGTCCCTCCCAAAGCCTTGGGTTTGTGCTGTACGATGATGATAATATTACTGCTATTTATACAAGGTAATAACTGGGTTTGCAAAGGCTTTTGGTGCAAACAAAGTGGAATGATATCTATTGTGGCCATTGAGGAATTAATTTAAATGAAAAAATTTGAGCCTGGAGTTTAGCTTTAGCTAAAAGCTCAGGGTGCTGGTGCCAACAAGGAATTTCTTCTGATTTTCCTTGTTCAGTCCTTAAAGTGCTACTTTTTTTTTTTTTAAATAAACTGGATAAAGTTTTTATTCTCTAACCAGCCAGAGTTCATGATTAATGTGGAAACAAACTTAAGTGAATTTTAGTAGTTTTACCAAACTAACAAATTGGTCTGATACTCCCAGGCAGGAAGCGTGAGCTTCCTGTGCTTATTTTGACTGACGCGTGTAACCTTTGAAACTTGCATCCATCAATCTGGACTATAATTAATGCTGCTTTTTTCTTTTAAATGCTATGGTTAGAGCTGTCTCAGAGGTTCCAAACAAACACCCCACTTCCAGGATATATATAAATATAAAAAAATAACCTTTAAAAAGCAGAGAAATAGAGAAAAACAATAAGAAAGAGAGAAAGAAACACATAATGACTTGCAAGGTTTTAAAATAAAAGGATCTATATTATAATTCTAAAAAACAAGCATTGTGAGTTAGCTCTACTGCCTATGCTCATAACATATCTGCCATATAAAAAATTTAGGATAAAGAATATTACATACACTGGAGTGGAAACCAGTTTATACTGGTTTATTCTACAAACAAAAAAAAGCAATCTGCATAGCAGTTAATCACAAATCAGATGTCAGCCTACTCAACAGGAAACTGCTGAAAGCAAATATCTGATTTGTTGCTGTGCTCGCTGGTTTTTGGACTATGTTAAAAAATAAGCCCAACGGCCCCACAAAATGAATGCAGCTAAACCCAGTAATTTTCCTATCTTCTGACTGTTTCTTACTCTCACCCATCATCTATAAATTTCATATATAAGACAACAGAAATATAAAATCAGGCAGAATTTCTGCCAGAAGTGCATTAATCTTTCTCCCATGCAGGGAACATTTAACAAGCTTGTGTGCACCTCACCGCTAATGATAATTTAATGACAAGCACATTCAGCTGTCACTGTTTTAATTACAAGCATTGACTATTAAAATATAATACAATTATGACTTTAAAAATACTGCCTGGCCATTTGGAAAGGCTGCCAGTCAATACTGCAGACAGCATAGAGAGCAGTTATTCTTCATAGGGCACGAAAGGTCAGGCAAATGATGGTTTTATGCTGCTGACAATGATTTGCTCCTTACATTGACAAAACAACAACAATTAGTCTTACTTCAATAAACCCAAACGAAAATGAATTAAGCAAAATGGTATACCTCATACATTACTGAAAACAATGTGGTAGACATTATATTTTGATTTAAATGTAATTGCAATTTCTATTCAATGCTCACAACTCCGTTTATAATTAGAGTTTATGTTCACTTTGTTTTTCTTTTGTTTGACAGAAGATATGAAAATAATCTGCTTACAAACCTGCCTGCCATGTGCTGTACATCTGCATACGCTGAAAGTAAGCAATGCCCCAGGCAGGCAAACCACACACAGTACTTGCCAGGGTTAATTAAAAGGAATCTGTCAGAAAAGGAAAATGGGAGTTGGCATTGCTGATTGGCTTTTGAAGGTTCGGGGATCATGGTTATCATTCTCAATCACACTTCTCTAACTGGTGAGTAAATGACCTGCATAGAAGCTGTTGAATGTTGAATATACAGATGCTTGTCCCAAGACTGTGACTCACAGACAGTAAGGTAGTATAAGAATCTTCACCTGCAAAAACAAGTCAGTAGTGGCAGTTCCCACAATTCTCTTCCTGGCAGGTTCCTCTTATAAACATTTCCTTGGTAGTTAAAATATGACAGCTGTTTTTAACCATTATGAGTTAACACAGGAATTCACCTTCCTATGCTCTACTTCAGCAGCAGTTGGAACTCAGCCTCATCATTAGCAATTGGATTAAGTGACATTTCAGATATCACTTCATTTAAAGATTATTAATAGAACTTACAGTAGAACTCCTTATAGTGATCAAAAAGCCACATTTCAAGCAGTGTTTTTACCTTGGTTTGATTTCTTTACGTTCACATTTTTTTCTCTGGTGTCGTCAATTACACCAAAGGAAAATTGACCACTGGATCTCAGGTTTTGGTGTCAACACTGTGACACAAATGGGTTGATTTAATAAAGTGCAGTCACTGTAGAGCTGAGGGGAAGATCTGAAATGAGGGAAAACTCTGCTAATTGCTATCATCCAATCATATGCAAGCAAAAATGCTATTTTTTATTTTTCTTGCATGTCCCCCTTGGATCTACAGTGACTGCACTTCCAAGTGCACTTGTAGTGCATAGTGGATTTGCCTTTATTGAATAAACCCCATTGTAGCACATGAAAACAACAAACTTATACGGATGACTATAACCTGTCCAAATCACCTATTCTTGCCAGTAACAATTACATGTGGATGTTGCCATGAAGGAACTGTGGTTAATGAAGTGGTGACAACAGACAACCAACACTGACAATAAACTCTTTACAAGCTCTGATCTGCTAAAGCGGGGGTGTCAAACTCAATTTCATCGTGGGCAGCATCACCTTTATGGTTGCCCTCAAAGGGCCGGCTGTATCTGTAAAACTTTATAAAATTTATCTACTCTTTATTATATTAAAACAATTGCCTCTGCATTTAATTATTTCTGGTTTAGTAATAACTTAAGGTTTAGGTTGTGAAGGGCAGGTGCAGACCCACATGGAGCCCACTCAAACTCCTGTATCAGATAATACAATTCTGAAACAGAGGGTAGCACACCACTGATATCACCCACAAGAAACTTTACTGGAGACTTCTCAGACAGAATATGGTTAAGCCACGGTCTTCTGTCTGAGCAGCTTCCAATAAGAAGTTTCATGTGGATGATACCAGCGGTGTACTACCCTCTGTTTCAAGTTTGAGTTGTATCATTCACATTATAATTATAAGCAGATGTTCAGAGCACCCCTCCCCTTTACATCAGATGCCATGAGCCCCCCCCATTATCAGCAGTCAAGAATCCCCCACTCTCCCTTACATCACAATGCACCCCCCTTGCCTTGTGGTGCTGCTGGGAAGAAGCTGGGGACAGAGCTGGGAAGCAGAAAGTGCAGGGTCTGGAGTCAGCTGCCGGAGCCTGTTAAATGCTAGGACCAGGGGAGGCAGAGATGAGGGGGTGTTGCAGCTGCACAGTGGCGCAGGATCTATAGGAAGAGTTCTGTCCTCCTCTCTGCTACCGACTGCTGAGATGTGGGGGGGGGGGAGACAAGCCTCTCTACAGCCTTAGGGAGAAGCACAGGATCTGGCAGAGTAGCTCTGTCCTCCTCGCTGCTGCCGACTGCTGGGACATGGTGGGGGCAGAGACAAGGGGGTGCTTCAGCTGCAGAAGACGTGCAAGGGCCACATGAAATGGCCTGGTGGACCGGGTTCGGCCTGCGGGCCTTGTGTTTGACACATGTGTAATAAAGCACACTTATAGCCAACTCTGTACTAACAGTGATTCTTTGTGTCCACATGGTGACAGATGTTTAAACCAGTCAACTACATATGTGATGCCTTTGTGCCCAGCCCTACGCTGCAAGCAAAATGGCAAATGCATAACTCTATATACTATCTTTAAGTAAGCCCAAATTATTATCAAACATAATAAAATGACCACAGTGCTACATAATAGGCATCATAAGGCAGCACAATGCCAAAAGCCTAGTACACACAAGCTGAATGTCGGGAGGCATCGGCCGGTTTAATAGAAACCGGCCACCATTCGGCCCGCGTGTACGGCAGCCCCCTGGCTTCTGTTGAAGGGTCATGACCAAAAAATGGTCTGACCGATCAGCTCCCAATCAGGCTGAGGGCACTAACCAAAGTGTTCTGGCAGGGGGGGGTGTCCCCCTGTCAGAACACAATAGCACAGCAAGGGAGATCGCTGTACTAACATTGAATTGTTTGTACAATGGCACCGACCTGAGCTGTCAGTTTTTTCTGTTCCACCCGAAAAAAAACTAGTAGTGTGTACGAGGCTTAACAGGTTAGTACTCTTTGCTTTAGGTTCTGGATCGAAATTCTACCTAGAATGCTAGTTTAACATCTGCCTGTCAGCCTTAATAGCTATATTACCAAGTTATCCCTGCAGATGGCACTGTATACAATGTGAAACTGTGGCCCTAGTTCTTATTGATACAGAAAATGAATCAGGGCCTTCTAAATAACAATACATAGAGTGTTTGTCAGAGGAGTGTGATTGTGTAAAAATCTGGGCTTTAATATCTGTTCATTTTTTCAGATGTTGCTGAGATGTCAGGCATTGCATTGGGAGAGGAAGGGGAGAAGGTCCTATGCACCACTATACCAAGGGGTAAATGGTATTTCAAAGGGCTCTGGCAGGCAGAGTGGCAGGATCACAATGAAAGTAACAGTGGGAGGGATGGATTACCTAGTAAAGTGGGCCTTCACCCTCTCCCACAACTTACCCTAACCTTACTTCTTTCCCCAAATTAAACATTAGAAATGTTTTTTTTTTAGGGGAGGGGAGGGGTGTGAAATGGGACCTCTGTGAGATCCAGACCTGCACTTCCTACCATTGCCTGAAACCTCATGGAATACTGATGTCACACAACCTAAGACTTTGGGCAAAGCCACCACACTGCTCATGTCCCAGGGAAATTGCAGCAGCATTGCGCATGTATCACCTCAAGTCATCAGAGGACCAGCTCAAAGAACTTGGAAGGGAAAGCCAGTCTCCTGAGGATGTCACATGAAAGATGGCGGCGCGGGAAGAGTGGCCGCTTACATCAAACACTTGATACATTTTTATGGACAGCCCAGTGGTACTGGCAAAAGAGGTAAAAAGAAAATTGTAAAGGGGGGAGTGACGTCTCTCTTTAGGCTGCTCTCTTACCCTAAATGGTCAAAGTAACAAATTTACTTTTGAACTGTCCTATGTCCATTTTGCCTCCTGAAATGCCTTCCATATTTTGAATTCACATTGTCTATCATCTCCTGCTGTTTATCTGAAATCTTAGATCAGGTTAACAGTGCAAAGCCTTGGAATGCTGCTTGAAGGAAACCCCTACTAAACAAAATGTTTAGGCTGTCATTGTGGACTTAAAGTGGTTGTTAAGTTACCGTGTCCTTTTTCATACAATCCTCTGTGTTTCATAATGCTAGGTGTTCCTGTGTATGTGCTTTATAGAAAAAAATGTTCTATACCTTATTTCAGAGCGGCTCTCGGCACTCACATGACCAGCCACCTCTCTCCTCTCGCGATCTGACAGCAAAGCGGGTGGGGCTGAGAATCCCCCGCTGACGTCAGTTGGGAGGAGGGGAGAAAGGAGAAGAGAGCAGCCGGTCATGTGAGCACCGAGAGCTGCTCTGAAATTAGGTATAGAATGGCATTTTTTTATAAAGCACATACACAGGGGCACCTAACATTATGAAACATAGAGGATTGTATGAAAATGTAAAAGGATTTTTAGCAGCAGGAGGGGGGGGGGGTGGGCACTGTCACAAGCTCACAGGCAGGGAGGGAGGGGAGAGGACAACGGAGGAGGACAGAGGAGAGCTGCGGATGACGGAGGCATGTAAACTGACCACGGTGTCAGGGCTCAGCAGCCATGATAAACCATTGTCAGTTTATGGGGGGGCAGCACCAGGCAGGATCAGCCAGGTATTTGAGGTGATAGAAAGGGCCAAATTACACAGCACAAGCAATGTGATGTATAACATGCTTTAAAGGAACAGGGTCTATTTTCTTTTTGGGTAACAAACGCTTTAAATGCTAGTTGCTTATATGTAATGCTGATCAAATGGCTTCAGGGAATATGGCTATTGTGAAGTAATAGCTGAGACAGTATATGGATGGGGTTTGTATATGTTTCCCCATGGTTGTCCGTACTCATCCCACTAATCTGTTTGTATGCTGTTGTAGGGATATTAGACTGTCTCAAGGACTGATGTACTTCATAAAGTACAGTAGAATATGCGTGCTCTACAAAATAGACAAAACTAGAAAATTATGCTATAGAACAGTGACATGTTTTGAGTGCATTAAACAGACTACTAACAAGTCATATCCTAAAACTATAGAAGAGGCTTTTAACCACAACATATAAAAATATAATAAAAACACATTTTCAATAAGTTCAATCAGCAAAGCTCGAAGTAGAGTACCTAGAATCCTTCTTGTATTAATTTGACTGCTGTAAAATGAGTTCTGATTGGATGCTATTGGTTACTGCACTCCTCACACTGTTTATTGGACAGTCCAACATGTATTTAATTATCTTTCCGTACTAGAGTATTGTTATAAATAGCAATTTAAGTGATAATGCAGCTGTGCAACGGTGGTTAAAGCTTAGACTATGTATTATACACAGACTGTTGACCCAGACAATAATTCTAATTCATAATAAAAGAGGCAATAAATGTGAGGCTTATGGTAAATTCCACTAAGCAAACAAGAACAATCAATGTTCAATGGTCAGAAAAAGAGCAAGGGTCTTCCAGATCCCTGTTTTCAGCACGTTGTTGAATTAGATGGGCTTGTGACCTTTGCACTTTACTGCTGAATTTGCCTAGTTTATATCCTTTCATGATGGTTTATTACATTAAGTCAGCAGACAGCCCTCCACACATGATGTGGACACACACTTATGGCAATTAAACGCCATGTAGTTATGATTTTGTCAATTACTTTTCCTGCTTACAAGTAATGTTTGCTATGCAGCGGCTGTATTGCTTGCAAGTGATAGACACTTGAAACTTTTTACCTTCTCCGAGAAAATGAAATATTGATCACTTATCATAAGAAACAATGAGCAGAGCATAATCAGACACCGCATTTAGAATACTAAACCAGAAACTAATCCAGGACAGCTTTCACAATAATATAACACATATCCTATGTTACATGTCTTCAGGTGACAGCTTGTTGCCATCACGTAGATCAGACTACTGCAAGCATATATGAGCGAATGAATATAGAATAGTTACATGCCCTAGCACTTAAATATCCTATAACATATACATGTTACTACATATTGTCTTTGAATTTTTAGTCAGCTATGCATTTCTAAAACTGAAAAATTATTCTAATTTTGCTTCCTTGAAATAATGGCAACATTGGCAGATTTTTGCCAACTGCTCAAAAATCTCATTGATGGCTTGTGTGATTGACTAAGCTTTTACAAGACAGAGGTTGAGACAAAGTTTAGGGTATACATAGCACCTTAGGTCTTCTGCAGTCAGCCTTCATCTTTGTGGAAAGACATGTCAGGGTATTGGAAATCTGGAGGAACGTTAAGCACGTTATCTCCATTGCAGTTTGTTAAATGTTACTACATGTAACATGGCTTAACATCTAAACAGATATAAGCAATATTTTTAAGTCTATCATAGAATGGTCTATTTTTAACTGATATAATGATGGTAATATTTTCATGCTACAAGTCTATGCTACATCTTTGGTCATGTGGTGCTATGACAGGCAGATTGAAAAAGTTACTTTGCTAAAGAAATTTCAAATTAATTGGAAATCTCCAGTTTAATCAGGGGTGTTTAAGGGTCCTATACAGCAGAAGTGCTAACACTTATTACATCAAGGGCTGACATATATTGACACTTCATGTGTGACTGGTTTTAACAAAGACACAAACTGACTGAAAAATAAAAATATTTTAAATCTGGAGGGAAAACTTTCACATCTCACTAACATGAATAGCAGGCTTCACAGTTTTAAAACCCCCACCACTGCACACAGATCATTTTTATTTCAAAGACCATTTTTATTCAGGGATAAAAACTGAAATTAAACATTTTAATCCTTTGTATTATCAGTTTGTACTCAGTTTTCACGCCAAGTGTTAAACTATTAGTGGAAAAGAGGAAAATGGATGGCCACACTCCAATACAACACCTTTATTGTAAAAGCGTGATCCATACACCAACAGAGGCACAGGTACAGTGTGGGTAGCTGATGCATTTCGCACCATTAGTGGTGCTTAATCATAGCTATAGGGCCACCGACCCCAATCTGTCTTTTATATGTATAATCTACTGGTCACCTGACCAAAAGTATCCCTTACAGATTGTGATCAGGTGTGGTCCCTCAAAGCTTTCACACACATGAAAGGAGGAATGGGTGTGGAGGCGATCAGTTGCAATCAACAACTCAAAATTAGAATTAACCCCGAGACGGGAAAAAAGAAATGAAAATTATTAATAAATTTGAGTCCATGCAAATGATCGTCTCACCAACCAACTCCAAGTTTCATCCAATACTTGTTCACCAAAAAATATATATATATATATATATATATATATATATATATTCCATGAGCATATATTTATATGCTCATGGACATAAATGCATTGTTTAAAAGTATGTGAAAATCTAAAAAACTTATATGTACACATATAAAAAGAGGGAAATCTTGCGAGCCACAATGATCCAGTGCTCAATGTGCATAAATGTGAAACTCCTAAACAAACAAAATATATGTAGATAACTGTGAATATCTAGCCGCACACGCAGTTCACGTATTCATATCCGTGCACAAGTATAAAAAATTATTTGCGCTGCGCTTGATATCAAAAAATTAAATAAAGTGGTATCAAAGATCCCTAGTGTATAAATATCAAATACGACTTACAAATTTCTATATGTGGTGTGTATCTTAACCTCTATATTATGCTTACATATCAAACACTAAGAGTGCAATGTGCATGTACACTCACGCCAAAGCAAACATAATCAAGTGATATATCAGATAACATGCAATATCTCACATCTAGTGTAGCATGCACAAAATCAAATCACATGAACATGAAATAACATAAAAGTGCTTGGTGCTTTTTAAACGCAGTCAAAATAATTTGAGCTTGGTGATCTCTTTATAATAAAGTGTCCATAAAATGTCCAAATTAAAAGTGCATCTGTGTTCAGCGAAATCCAACACATCAGGTGCAAATAAATCCAAGTGCTGCAATCAACTGTGATGAATCCTGGAAACCCCCCAAAGTGATTGCGCTCACCTCAAAGCGTGTGACACAGTGGCTAACTATGTCAAATCACGCTTGGTAGCCCCTCTATGGGCTCTGCAAGGTCATATAGATCCGATCTCCACTCACTTTAGGTTGACAAGGCTCCATAGACATCCATATATAGAATGAAGAGAGACTACATAGTGTAATACTATCAACCACTATTTTATTAAAATATAAAAAAATCGCTTCCCCCAAAAGGGGTACTCACATTCTCCTGGTGCTGCTGTGCACCAGACAATAAAGCGCCGTGTAAAATCGCTAGTTAATGTGCCGCAGGGAATGTTTTTCCTCCTAGCTCAGCTGTATGCTTCTCGTCCGTCCTGGCCCCTCCCCTACGCGTGTTCGACACAGGGGGGTCACGTGTCTTCATCAGGGGGATGTGATTGGACGGATGCTCTATCACCTAAATACTCTCCCGGCGGCCATTTTGCCTGAGATCGCAGACTAGATCCTAATGGGCTACATTACTCTATCTCCTGTATTGCGAATCAATACAAAGACGCTGAATAGTTATAAGCTGTCACTATGTACCCAATTTTAAACCTATACTAATCCAGGACGGAGCATTTAGGAGGAAAAAACAAGATGCCCCGCTGCACCAAACATAGCTATACTTATTACAATACATATTTATTAACATAAAACCGATCATTAAAATATATGGTATAAGCGATACAAAGGACAATCAAAACGATAAAAGTGAATAAAATAAGATAAAACAATATTAAACAACCTTACATATCACAAATTTTCTTCCTCAGAATATCTCTAATATATTGCGAACGCTACCCCATATACAATATGCTAGGGGTTGCCATATGCCATAACTGTCATGGGACCTGTATATCTGAGTGAAAACATACAAGTGCCAAATTTGAGTGAAAACGCACAAGTGCCAAATTTAAAAAACAGCAGTCCCCATACCCCATTAACCCTTACATCATTAAATCTTTTTATTAATCATCTGCAATTTCCAAATGAGGAGGAAGGGGGTGGGAGGTACGGGGGGGGGGGGGGGGTGAGGGGTGGTTGGTTCGATTGCATCTCCGTCCGAGAAACAATAACAATATGAAGGGGGGTTAATATCTTGCTTGTGTGTAAAATCTTGTAAAGTAAATAAAATAGATCTGTACCTTAAAGTGGCATACATAAATTATTCAACTTACTTCAACCCACATATATCTTGAGAGTAAATAAAAACTTTAAATTCAATTAAAAATTACTTAAAAAACATGTGAGATCAAACTCTTTGTTCAAGCCGCCAGGCGACAAGGAGCCAAGCTGGTAAATCCACCAGGATTCACGTTTGCTAATGTCCCTGGTGTAATTGGAGCCTCTCCAGTTACGTTTAGGTGCTTCAATTCCCCAAAATTTCATATCTTGCGTACTCTGATTATGAACCCTTTTAAAATGTATGGAGAGGTGATGTTTATCGTGTCCCTTTCTTATATTTCTTACATGCTCCTCCATACGATCTTTCAAAGCTCTAGTAGTACGGCCCACATAAATAAGATTACAGGGACATTTGATCGCGTATACCACCCCTATCGTGTCGCAAGATATAAAATCCTCTATGGTATGCAACTTACCCCAATGGGGATTAGAGAACTCCTTCACTCTCTTGTTATTAGAAGGTACCCTGACACAACTATAACATCTTCCACAGCCGAAAAAACCTTTCAGATTCCAAAACATTTTGGGCTTTGGTGGAGGTGGTTCTACTATATTGTGTACTAGCCTATCACGTAACGAGGGCGCCTTCTTGTAAACAATCTTAGGTTTATCGGACAATAGGTCTTTTAGGTGAGTATCTTGTTTGAGTACGCTCCAATATTTCTTTAAAATCCTCTCTACATCCTTACTTTGTAAACTGTAATCTAAAACAATACAAGTACCATCAAATTCTTTATTTCCCACAGCTGCGTTTTTGTCTCTCAGTAAATCATCCCTACTCAGGTTCCTGACCATATTTCTTTCTCTTTTCAGAAATTCTTTTCGGTATCCTTTATCTAAAAACATTCCTTCTAACCTATCTGATTGAGTTTCAAAGTCATCTTCAAGCATGCAGTTTCTCCTCATCCTCATAAATTGGCCCCTGGGAATGTTATCAAGCCATGGTTTATGGTGACAGCTCGTAGTGGAAATATAGGACTTACGATCTGTAGCTTTGAAAAAGGACCTCGTAATCATACCTTCTGATGTGTTGAGTATCTCCAAATCCAGGAAGTGTATACGGTCCTTATTTATATCCCAAGTCAGAGAGATATTACGATCATTATCATTCATGGTTTCTAATAGCGTCATTAATGATTCTTTACTCCCCTTCCACATGATTATAAGATCGTCAATAAACCTTTTATATAACACCATATCTGTATACTGTTCAACCATTACTGACTCCTCCTCCCACTTGGCCATATATAGGTTTGCTACGCTCGGGGCGAATTTAGCGCCCATAGCAACGCCCTTTATTTGCAGGAAGAATTTATTATTATACCAAAAGAAATTATGATGTAAACAAAAATCCAGACATTTCAAAATAAATCCACATAGGCCTTTATCAATCCCTTCCTCTTTATCAAGGGCCCATTTCACTGCTTCCAAGGCGCCCTCATGGTCAATGTTGGTATATAATGATGACACGTCTCCCGTAGCCATAATTATATCATTTTCCATGTTCAGTTCTTTTATCAATTGAAGGGTGTGCTTAGTGTCTTTAAGATAAGCACGTGTCTTTTTTACCAGAGGTTGTAAATGTAGATCTATATATTCCCCGAGCCTTGAGGTTAAGGACTCGATCCCACTCACAATGGGTCTTCCCGGGGGATTAGAACTATCCTTATGAATTTTCGGTAAGTAGTATATTACAGGAGTCCTGCTAACCGTGGGAATTAGATATTTGGCTTCTTGTTTATTTAAAAATTTGCTGTCCACACCGTGTTTGATAATGAGATCTAGTTCTTTCCTAAAAACCTTCGAAGGATCAGTGCTCAGCATCTGATACGTACTGTTATCACTCAGTATTCTGTTCATTTCATCTTTATATTGCTGCAGTGAAAGTACTACGATGCCCCCCTTTATCCGCTGGTCGTATTATTATGTCAGTTCTCCTCTCTAATGAATCCAATCCTTTCTTGAGATCTCTATGCTCATATGCCTTCTTGATGGGTAATTGTTCCAGCTCAGTAATGACCAATTTCTTAAAAAGATCCACATATCTATTGTTGGCTATGTGTGGGTTGAAAACGGAGTTATTGCGCAGATTCGTAAATTTATTACTTACAGCGGTTCTTTCTACTGGATTTAGGGCGTAATATTTTTTAATATTAAGCTTCCTAATGAGTTTTTGCACCCCTATATAAGTCTCAAACTTGTTTAACCCCTTCTTAGGTGCAAATTTAATACCCCTATCAAGAGTTAAAATTTCTTCTCTTGATAGGTCTTTGCCACTCAAATTGTATATTCCCTCACCTAATCTTCCCGCCTTCTTTTTCTGCTGTAGCCTTCGTCCAGCTCTTCCTCCTCTCTTTCTGGGTTTCTTGTTTCTCGGGTGTACCCATCCCTCTCCCTCCCTAAAAAAGACTCGTTGGGGTACTGATAACCATTATCCATCAGTGGTTGATAACTGTTATGTACAGGCACTCCATATTGATCCTGTGTGGATCTGTCATATCTCTCTCTCTGTGGTTTGGGTGAGTAGTATACTTCCCCTCTTTGAATATCACCTCTTTGTAGGGGAGGATATCCCTGGTTCCTGGGTTGGGGTGGTGGGGGTGGCGGGGGATCCCCATATGGTTGGCGTCGACCACCCCTGTAAGGTGTCCCTTGTTGGTGTCCCTGGTTCCTATATTGTTGTGGTCCATAGAAGGGTTGTTCCCTCTGTTGTCCACCCCTCCTGTAGGGCGTATAGTTGGGTGCATGTCCCCTCCCATACTGGTGTCCACCTTGCTGGTTTCTATAACCATTTCCTCTATTGTACGGTACTCCATAGCCCCAATTCCCTTGATTAAAGGGGGGGCCCTGATGATGGTTGCTGTGCCTATACTCATTTGGTCCTTGATTTTCATAATAATCATTCTGCGATTTTTTCGGAGGGTATATAAGGTTGCTTATCCTCGTATCGATACGAGGGGTGCTTGTTGTTAGCTGGTCCCCTATCCTGTTGCTGGGGGTTTTTCATCTCCTGAGGTTGCACCCCTCTTACCTCTTCATTCCGATCACTAGTGGTTCCACCTTGTGGATTCACCGTATTATTGTTTTCCAACGTGGATTGCCAGCGGTAAACCCGCTTGTTTTGGTAATCTTCAAGGTCCCTTATGTATCTTATCCCTTATGTTTTTTTATATTTTAATAAAATAGTGGTTGATAGTATTACACTATGTAGTCTCTCTTCATTCTATATATGGATGTCTATGGAGCCTTGTCAACCTAAAGTGAGTGGAGATCGGATCTATATGACCTTGCAGAGCCCATAGAGGGGCTACCAAGCGTGATTTGACATAGTTAGCCACTGTGTCACACGCTTTGAGGTGAGCGCAATCACTTTGGGGGGTTTCCAGGATTCATCACAGTTGATTGCAGCACTTGGATTTATTTGCACCTGATGTGTTCGATTTCGCTGAACACAGATGCACTTTTAATTTGGACATTTTATGGACACTTTATTATAAAGAGATCACCAAGCTCAAATTATTTTGACTGCGTTTAAAAAGCACCAAGCACTTTTATGTTATTTCATGTTCATGTGATTTGATTTTGTGCATGCTACACTAGATGTGAGATATTGCATGTTATCTGATATATCACTTGATTATGTTTGCTTTGGCGTGAGTGTACATGCACATTGCACTCTTAGTGTTTGATATGTAAGCATAATATAGAGGTTAAGATACACACCACATATAGAAATTTGTAAGTCGTATTTGATATTTATACACTAGGGATCTTTGATACCACTTTATTTAATTTTTTGATATCAAGCGCAGCGCAAATAATTTTGTATATGTATGTGCGGTCGACGTTCGCCAGGTGGTTCCCAAAGGAGAATTCCACCCAAATGGGAGAACGAGGACAACGCACACACACATGTGCACAGGAACCCTTACACAGCTTAAAAAAAAGGTACTCAAAAATACAGCAGACTATATTGGAATATAGCAGACTTGCCTTAACAGTATTTGTATATTCAACACACATATCGTCCATAAATTTATTACATTGTGCATATATATGACTCAACTTCCTCAATAAAATTCTAGTGTAATACAATGGAGGAAGAATAATGAAACTGAGTTAAGAATATATGAACTTAATGTGCAGGATATACAAGATGAATGGAATTTATCATGAAGGGGTTGGTTGAAATCAAGAAGACCCCCAGACTGGTGAATAATTCAGTCAATCATAAAAATGGGACACATCCCACTCAAAGTTTAGTCCCCCTGGTTTTCTGGTACTGGGGCGAAATATCCAGAACACTTCTCTTTTAAAGAGTGTTCTGAATCTAATACCTCCTCTAATGGGTATAGTAAGCCTTTCAAATCCCTGTATAACCAACCCCGAGACATCTTTGCCATGTATGTCACCGCATCTTTGTATTATCTACAAAGATGTGGTGCCTCGATGGAGGCTAAATTCTCCCCATCACTGGCCAACCTTCACATGGCGTGGTGGGAGAGGATCCGCATCTTTGGATCAGATAGCCCTTGTCATGCAGATACCTCCTTGTATTGTCGTTTCATAGACGACCAATTATTCATTGTTACAGACGAGTGGTTTAGCATGGATACTTGGTTGGACTACTTGAACGATAACGATCTTAATCTGCAATTTACAGGACATTGTGATCCTAGGTCCATCGAGTTTCTAGATGTTGAATTGCTGGGCAACAATGATGAAGTGACTTCCAACCTATTTAGAAAACCCACTGTTTTGTTGAGGGCTGACTCAGGTCACCCAAAACATACAATAAGAGGTATTCCAGTGGATCAATTTCTAAGGTTGAGACGCATTTGTAGCAGGGACTCCGACTTCGTAAGAGAAGCTGAGGGTATGGCACATAGGTTCAAAGATCGAGGTTACCCCAAATCGATGATTTCCAGAGCCTTTAGAAATGCTGAAAGCAATCCGCGCAATGAGTTGATTATGGATAGAAATCCTAATAGAAGTAGAAACAGAGGAAGGTTTCCCTTGAATGTCAGCACCCCTATATTTTCAACCCCCTATAGTGTGGAATTTAACAAGATTAGGAGTACTGTCACTAGATATCTTCCTGTGTTGCTCAAAGACCCCACAAATGCTCAGATCTTGACAGATGGTATTAAAACGGTGTCTCGTCGGACCCCCACTTTGGGGAGATTTTTATCTCCTAGTTTATATACCAGCACCAGTCCAAGTTCACATTGGCTGCAGTTCAAAGGAACTTTTAGATGTGGGAGTAAAATGTGTGCATTCTGTTCTTACATAAAGAAAGGGGATGTCATTTGTTCAACGACCACCGGTAAAACATTCAGGATTTTTTCATTTATAAGCTGCAACATGAGATTTTTGGTCTATGTTGTCACTTGTATGTCATGCAATATTCAGTACATGGGATGGACCACTATACGGTCATTTGCATGATATCGAGAAGAATCATTCAACCAATATTGCCAGACATTGGAATGACATACATGGCAAAGTTGTCTCGGGGTTGGTTATACAGTGAATCAAAAGGATTACTGTACCCATTAGAGGAGGTGATAGATTCAGAACACTCTGTGAAAGAGAAGTGTTCTGGATATTTCGCCTCAATACCAGAAAGCCGGGGGGACTGAACTTTGAGAGGGATGTGTCCCATTTTTATGACTGACTGAATTATTCATCATTCTGGGGGCCTTCTCTTCAACCAACCCCTTCATGATAAATGCCATTTATCTTGTATATCCTGCACATTAAGTCCATATATTCGTAACTCAGTTAAATTATTCTTCCTCCATTGTATTACACTAGAATTTTATTGAGGAAGTTGAGTCATATGTATGCACAATGTAATAAATTTATGGACGATATGTGTGTTGAATATACACAGACTGTTGAGGCAAGTCTGCTATATTCCAATATAGTCTGCTGTTTTTTTGAGTAGCTTTAGTTAAGCTGTGTTAGGATTCCTGTGCACATGTGTGTGTGCGTTGTCCTCGTTCTCCCATTTGGGTGGAATTCTCCTTTGGGAACCACCTGCCGAACGTCGACCGCACATACATATGTGTAGGTTTTTTAGATTTTCACATACTTTTAAACGATGCATTTATGTCCATGAGAATATAAATATATACATATTTATGCATAATCTTCATAATTTGTTTTATTTAACAGGTATTGGAAGAAACTTGGAGTTGGTTGGTGAGGTGATCATTTGCATGGACTCAAATTTATTAATAGTTTTCATTTATTTTTTCCCGTCTAGGGGTTAATTCTAATTTTGAGTTGCTGATTGCAACTGATCGCCTCCACACCCATTCCTCCTTTCATGTGTGTGAAAGCTTTGAGGGATCACACCTGATCACAATCTGTAAGGGATACGTTTGGTCGGGTGACCAGTAGATCATACGTATAAAAGACAGATTGGGGTCGGTGTTACTATAGCTAGCACCACAAAATACAATTTGGTGATGTATTATTTCCCAGATTTGTGGTTGGTTAAAATATCTATTATAACTGGAACATTGTGATTAAAGAAGTCGATTCAGTTTAGCTCTAAATATGATTTTTTTTGTGAACTATTCAAACTAAAAAAAAGGAAGAAAAAAAAATCACTGCATACAATTTTTATTGCTAAAATAATTTATATCTCCCACCACTGATTAAAAAAAAATGTACCCAGACTAACCAATCAGCTCACTAAATCCTAATCTTTCTCTCCTCTTTTAGTTCTTATTGTGGCCAATGTATATATTCACTGCTGAGAAATAAACCTACAAGGACATTTTAACATGCAGCAATGCTCTTATATACTCCTTCAAGAGCAGAACGGTAAAGATTAAATAATGAAAACAGTCCTCTAGAAATAATAACTAGTTGTAAAGAGTTAAAGAAGAAAATGGGGCATTGCACCATTTAATTCAAAATCACTTACAGAAGTTAAAATTATGCTTACCAAACAATGGTGTCAGGTATTAAGCAAATCAACTCAGACACATAAATGCTGAGAGTAAGGTAAAAAATCAAGTGAACCATTTGCTTGCATAAAGCTCAAGGGTGCAATATTTAAAGCACTTTATTCAATAAAAAATGCTTTTAAAAAGGTACTTTGGTGATTGGGAAAAACTGGAATCATCTGTCAATGTGACTGCAAGAAAGTTCAATAAGCTAAATAATGAACCATTTACATTATTTTCCTCGGGCTCCATGACTTGTGTCAATAGAACTCTTTAAAAAATTATGATGTAGACCTTGTAGTTTGCAAAGCAAAGAGTGCACATTTATTTATATGTGTATAAATATATAAAAGCAGTGAAAAATGTACCTTTTTAGAAATGCTAAAGAGGAATTAGAAACATTATTCAGGGTGGATATTTTCTCTGGACATTTTTACAAGGTCTGCACACAAAATTAAAAAAATACCCTCATTTTCTTACTCCTTCCCCAAAGTGGCTGTATATATTGCAGGTCAACTCCTTCCAAAGCTGATTTTTTGTGGGAGTATCGGTGGGTTAAAGCACTCACCAGTATCCTAATGTTTTTAGTAATTGTGTACACAGTCTTTAATCACTTCAGCTCCGGAACGTTTTACCCCCTTCCTGACCAGGCCATTTTTTGCGATACTGCATTGCGTCGCCTTAACTGACATTTGCATGGTCATGGACACTGTACCCAAAAATTTGATGTCCTTTTTTCCCCACAAATAGAGCTTTCTTTTAGCCCTGGTTCATATCGGTACGATTTGACATGCTATTTGACATGTCAAATCGCCGGCAATGGCACCATCCTAATCGGTGCGACGCTGCATTTGCGGCACCGCACCGATTTCAAAAAGTCATTTCTGTACTATTTTTTGCAATTTCGGGCTACAATTTACATTGACATCTGTGCAGAAACCTGCACAGATATCTCTGAAATCGCGGCCAAAATCGGGACTGACATGCAAGAGTGAAATCGTGCAAGTTCAGCTGAACTCACATGGCTTCATTCCTGCAGCTCAGTGTGAACCTGGGCTTAGTGGTATTTGATCACCTCTGCGGTTTTTATTTTTTGCGCTATAAACAAAAAAAAGACTGACAATTTTGGAAAATAAATAAATAAAAATGTTTTACTTTCTGCTATAAAACATACTCAATAAAAAAATATTTAAAAAAATCAAATTTCTTTATCAGTTTTTTTTTTTTAACATATTTATTTATTGATTTTGTTCATGAAAAAAAGTTATAGTACATAACAGAAATATATAAACGTTTACATCTCGTACCTAAGTCACTCTTCTCGTAACATTAGCTGAGCAGGGCTTACTGGTAACGGAAAATAATACAAAATTACTGCGCTTCCCTACACCTCCAAGCTGCAGTTCTAATTCTCAGGTAAAGAATTAAATAGATACAATATATAAAAGAACCGCGCTAAATACAGATCATTATTGAATAATTAAAAAATATGAAGTGATCAAAATATAAACTCAAATAACAACACAATGTGAAAAATCAGAAAAATGTGCTATGAACCACATGAAAAATATTGAATTATTGTAACAATTGAAAAAATAAAATAAAAAAATCACAAAAAAAGGTCAGTGAAAAAAGGTGACTTTTGTTATCAACAGTCCTTATTGCAATATATTCCACCCATAGTGACTGAAGACTTTAGTGAATAAATGCATCTTGTGAAAAATCCACCACCTATGAAGATATATGATTACCAGAGGTAAGCTGTAATGAAGCTTATGCCAAAAAATCCACTCAATGGGGACACCACCATCTGTCTCGGCAGGGAGGAAGGATCACCCGGAACTCATCGATAATGATTAGCTCAGCAATGGAGACCCAGGGAGATAAAAGATACATCCACCATAGTGTGAATCCGTTTGACCAATTTATTATAAAGTAAAGTAGTACACTTACCAAAAAAACAGATAAAACAGCATGTATAAAATCAGCCGGCCGGCCTGCATACACCCGTTCGTTATGGAGTAGAAACGATGACGTCAGCGCGTCTGCCTTCCGACGTACGTTTCGTCCTATTGGACGTTGTCATAGGAACTGGTAACGACCGGGTGTCATTAAATCCTAATTCCTCAATGGAGGAAAAAACTTGTACTGAAAGTATATCAGGTTAATAGATGTTCGACCGCAAAGGGCCCAACTTCAGTAAGTCATAGTGCTATAAACAGTAAAGTTGCATTCACAATCCAATACAGCTATACACACACATATACACACACACACACTTGCCTACAATCACTGCAGGTGGGAAAAGTAATTCTATCCTTCCCGCCCCCCGCTCATTACCTTCCAGTCTACAGGAGCACTGAGCTTACTTGGGGCACTCAACCGCCCACAGTCACCACAGGCCCTTCAGAGGGGGCAGAAGCCCCCTACTGCTGAGAAAGCGGGGTGTCATTCCAAAAGGAGGGTTGACATAACTTATCAAATTTTTTAGGACAAGCCCTTGAATTATAAATGAGTTTAAAGATGGGTATAACCTTATTAATCATACGGTACAACATTTGAACATTAGGAGCAGATACATTCTTCCATTGCAACAAAATTAATTTCCTAGCGTAAAACAATACTATGCGAGCCAGAGTTCAAGTATGGGGCCTATGTAGGAACTCGTTTAAGACACCCAACAGTCCAACTTCTGGAGTGCGAGGTACTGGTAGATGTAGGGTGTCTTCAAAGAATGAGAATAAGTCATTCCAGAATGTTGAAAAGATTGGGCAGGACCAAAACATATGCATGTACCCGGCATCAGTGGAGCCACACCTGAAACAGGAGGCAGCAGAGTCATAACCCATACGGGCGAGCCTGGCAGGAGTATAGTGCAACTGGTGTATAAATTTAAACTGTACATATTGGTCATTAGATCCAATAAGATCCAAAAAGCAGACCTCCGAGACCTCCTCCCACCCCTCCTCGGACAGCCCGGGGATGTCCACTACCCATTTCCACTGAGCAGCCTGCAGGCGTGAATAGATAGTCGTGACCAGTTTTTCAATGTCTGGGTATGAAAATAGCACTTCTAAAGGTAGTTCTCTGAGCTCCTGGGTCAGACCATTGAAAAAAAAAAGAATTTGTTGGTCAGGCCACACCGTACCTTCAAGTCTTCAAAGGAGATGAATGCATCATTAACAAAAATGTGAGAGGTGTGGGTGACACCAAGTCGTATCCACCACAGGGAGTCTGGGTGACCGAGGAGCTCCAAGAAGTTGAGGTTGTGCCATATGGGCTTTGGGAGACACCCCACCTGAGTTTGTGATCACCTTATTTCCTTCATGCCAGGCTAGCCAGCTAACTTAAATCGGAGAACCACGGGAGCAACGTTTAGGTATGGATCTATGTAGGATCTATGTAGTACATCAATAAGTGAGGCCCTAGAACCAGCAAGAGCATTTAATAAAGTGGTGGAACAGGATGAGGAGGCCTCCAGGAACCAGTCATAAACATATGTCAGCTGTGAAGCTATAAAGTAGTGTCTTAGGTTGGGGTAGGCTAACCCACCGTCAACCTTAGCAGCCTGTAGGAAGGCCCTAGCAATTCTTGGATTTGACCCCTGCCAGAGGAAGGAGGATAAAAGTGAATTTATTTTGTTGAAAAGTTTTTTAAACAAAAAGATTGGGGATGCCCGGAAAACAAAGAAATTTAGGTAGATATATCATTTTAAAAATGTTCACACGGCCAATTAAATTTGGTAGTAGAGAGACCCAGGTACGCAGCCTGGTCTCCATATGTGTGACAATCTGAGTAATATTGAGAGATTCGAAAGTGGCTAAATCTGCATTGATGTAAATCCCCAAGTACTTAAATGTGGGTTGAATGGTCAATTTGGATTGAGATAAGTAGTTATAGTCAAGCTTAAGGCCTATAGGAATGCCACAGACTTATCCCAGCCCACTCTTAACCCAGAAACCTTCCCAAACTCCTCCACCACTCCCAACAGGGAAATAAAGGATTGTTCCGAGCCATCCAGATAAATTAGGGCATCATCCGCGTATAGGGATATCTTTTCAGACAGTTCACCATAGCAGATGTCACCCACCGTCACCGTCTGCTGCACCGCCAGAGCAAGAGGCTCTATGGCCAGTGCAAACAGAAGCGGCGAGAGCGGGCAGCCCTGCCTGGTACCCCTTTGTAAATGAAAGACATCAGAAACATCCTTATTGGTACTTATCCTGGCCCTAGGGTTGGTATAAAGCAGGCAGACCCACTTGATAAATTGAGAGCTGAAACCCATACGATGCATAGTTTCCCAAAGAAAAGACCAGTTGACTGTGTCAAAGGCTTTTGACACATCCAACGATAACACTAGTCCAGTTTTTTGGTCAGTTTTTTGGCAGCCCTGTGGACATGTAGGTACAAACGACAAATGTTATCATACGTACTCTTACCAGTCATAAACCCAGTCTGGTCTCTATGAACGAGGTGAAGAATGACCTTCTGTAGTCTCAGAGCTAGTATTTTTGCTAACACCTTGAAATCACTATTAAGTAATGAGATCGGATGGTAAGACCCACACACCAGTTTGTCCTTATCGGGCTTAGGTATTACAACAATCAGGGCTTCACACATGGAGGAAGGAAGTATGCCATCCTCCAGTGCCTGTCCAAACTGAGAGTGTAATTTCTATGCCATTTCTTCCGCATAATTTCTGTACCATTCGGCGGGCACACCGTCCAATCCTGGAGTTTTATTGGGGGGAGAGAATAAATGGCTTCGGTAATTTCTTCAATTGTCCGGGGTTTGTCTAAAATAATGTTATGCGAGTCTTCTAATACGAGGAACTGGAAGGATTTTAAAAAACACAACGTTCGGCTGGGGAGGGGGGTGCTGAGAAGGACTTAAATGTCTGATTAATGGTCAGGGGGTCAGATGTGAGAGAGCCATCAGTTAGTTGAATTTGCGGTATAGTCCTGTCCATGTATTCCGTATTGTTTTTGCCACTATATTCATGCAATCTGGCCGACAGATACAGCTGCTGCTTCTGCGTTGCATCCGCCCTATGGAGGTCCAGGGCCCTGTGCGCTCCCACCAAGACTCCATGGGAGTCCGGAGTGGGATGCGCTGAATATTGGGCCCTGGCAGTCTCCAGGGCGGACTCCAAGGCCAGAAGAGCAGCCTGAGAGGACTTCCTGTGATTGGCGATGTTGGAAATGTAGGAGCCCCGCACTGTCGCCTTAAAGGTGTCCCATGTGGGGCCAGAGGAAGCGGACCCAGCATTGTCCCCCCAATAGTGGGACATGTCAACGCGGACCGGCTCCTGGAATTCGGGGGTGGAGACCCAGAGGGGACTGAGTCTCCACACACAAAAGGAGGGCCTATGGCCTAGTAATAGTTCAACACTGAGGGCGGAGTGGTCTGATATTGTCTGAGGTAGATATGTAACAGTCTGAATATATGAGACTAGATCAGGGGTCCTCAGAGCATAGTCCAGTCTGGAAAGAGTATGGTATATCCGGGATTGGCAGGAGTACTCCCTGGCCTTAGGCTGATTTCTTCGCCAGAGATTAACATAACCAAAGGAGGCACATCACTGACCAAACAGCCTAGATTCATATTGGAGGGGTTTTAATCGATCCAAACTAGGATCAAGTACTGAGTTAAAGTCCCCTACTATAAGGGTAGGAAGTGTTGGCACCTTGGAAAATTGTGTGCTCAAGTCAATGAAGATTGCACCTGTGACGGGGGGGGGGGGGGGAGCGTACACCACTACCAATAGCAGTGGCATAGCATATATCATGCATTGTAAAAAAACATAACAACCTTTGGGGTCCAAAACCATCGCATGAAAAGGGGAGGACCTTTCTTATGAGAATGGACACCCCCCTGGCATTGTTACAATATGTGGAGTGATATCCATGCATGACCCAGTGTTTTTTGAGGGCAAGCACTTTCGATCCCATAAGGTGCGTTTCCTGTAGGCACAGTATATGAGGCCTGTGTGCCTTAAGGAAATCAAACAGGGAGGCCCTTTTAAATTTAGAGTTTAACCTCCAAATGTTCTAGGAGATGCATTTAACCATAGACATGGTGAGATATTACAAACTGAAAAAGGTAGGACAAAGGTATCAACGGATGCTATTATGAGCAGAACACAGGCACCCACATGGCTGCAATCCCAGAGGGGGGGGGGGGGGGGGAGGCAAGGCAGAAAACTCACATACACACAGCAGTCAACCATCCACACAACAATTTTATGACATACAAAAGTCCATTTAGGACAGGCAGTAGCCCGAATTTAACCCCTACCATTCCCCAGGAACAAGGGTCTGGCTTATTCCCCAAACTGCTGGCAGATACCAGGAACATGGTCAATACAGGCAAGTCAGCGAACAAACTTTAGATCAGTCAGTGATGAGGAGTAAACAAACTTTAGCAGCATAGTCATCAAGTGGAGATCTGCATCCTCTTGACATCAGATAACTTGGAATACCTCTCACAGGTATGTTCCTTCTTTATCAGTTTAGGTCAATATGTATTCTGCTACATATTTTTGTTAAAAAAAATCCCAATAAGCATATATTGATTGGTTTGCGCAAAAGTTATAGCGTCTACAAACCATAGGATATTTTAATGGAATTTTTATTTATTTATTTTTTTTTACTAGTAATGGCACGATCAGCAATTTTTTTTCTTTTTAATCAAATCCTTTTTATTATTAAATATGAAAACGACATTGACACAATACAGACAAAACCACAAAAATAGAAATCACACCAAACCAAAACAACAGAAAAAAAAAAAAAAACCCAAACCCTTTCCCTTCAGCAATCCCGCAAGCCGCCAACCCTCCCCCACTCGGAGTATATATGACACACACAAAAAAAGGAATAACAATATCCAGCATTACAAAGTACACAGTACACATTGGTTGACATGATACCCAAGTCATAGATTGAAGCCATCTAGACCAGATAACATCAAAATTATTCAGGGAGTTCCTTATGGAATATGTATGCTTTTCAAAAAGAGTGATCCTATTGAGCTCTACAATCCAATTGTACACAGTTGGTGGATGTGGAGAGGTCCACTTAAGAGCAATCTGTCTACGGGCAACAAAAAGTGCGCGCCTTATAGTATTACCAGTAGGGGAGGTGTAGATAGAGGTGTCACAGTAACCCAATATACACCGGAATATTAATATCTAATACCCTATTTAAGGTACCAATCACCTCCACCCAGTATCTTTGAAGTTTTGGACATCGCCACAAAAGATGTATTAATGTACCTGTACCTAATGTACCTGTTCAATAGAAACCCATCTGACAGTAACCTATAAGTAACCGAGGTAAGACCCTTTGTTGACCCTGCCCCTACTATTTTATCTAAGACAGAGATAGAGGGGAAAAATATCTTAGCAGAAGAAAACTGGGCATGTAGAGCATGTCTTAATTGAAGGAATTGGTAAAACCAGTTGGATTCTACAGAGAACTCTCCCGTCAGATTTAAGTATACCATTCTGATATAGCTGAGCTAAAGTAGTTATTCCTAGTTTTGCCCATCTCTGAAAGCCTCTAAGAGCCAAAATTTGAGAAAGTCTATCATTTTCCCATATGGGAGTGTATCTAGTGGGATATGAGACACCCAACATTTTTTTAACTGTATCCCATACTTTACAGATTAACATACAAGTAGGCATATCAGCAAGCGAGACACCTCCTCTTGCACCATCGAGGACAAGGAGTGGAGACCGACCCTTAAATGCAAAAGAAAATAATTGTCGAGCAGGAAAGGATATCTGTTCAGACTCTCATCCGACAAAATGCTGTAATTGGGAAGCGAGAAAATATAGCTTTGGATTAGGAACTGCCAGGCCGCTGGCATTTGTGGGATGCTGTAAAGTCTCCAGTTTGATACGAGGGGTTTTGTTCCGCCATATTAGAAATTTTTAGCGTGACTGTGACATTGCGGCGGACAAATTGAACACCTGACACTTTTGACATTTTTTGGGGACCAGTGACATTATTACAGTAACCAGTGCTAAAAAAAAAATGCTCTGTTACGGTACTAATGACACTGGCAAAGAAGGGGTTAACATCAGGGGCGATCAAAGGGTTAAGTGTGTCCCTAGGGCAGTGATGGTGAACCTTGGCACCCCAGATGTTTTGGAACTACATTTCCCATGATGTTCCACTACACTGCAGAGTGCATGAGCATCCTGGGAAATGTAGTTCCAAAACATCTGGGGTGCCAAGGTTCGCCATCAGTGCCCTAGGGGGTGCTTTCTAACTGTGGGGGGATGTGTTTTGGAGGAAAACAGAGATCAGTGTTTCTGCTTAGAAGAAACACAAGATCTCCATTTTCCCATCTGGCAGAACGGTGATCTGCCTTGTTTACATAGGCAGACCACCATTCTGTCTCTCCTCAGAACAGCAGACCCACTAGCTTCTGCTGTGTCCAATCACAGCGGAAGCGGGGCTCCGGAAGTGCGCACGTGCGCCCCAGAAAAAAAAAGCACGTAAAGTTACCTGATTTTGCACTTAAGTTCACTACTCTGAACATATTACACTTGTATTTAGGGTGTAACATGTTCAACAACCTCCCCAACTCCCCCCTTAACCATGACAGAAGGTGGGAGATCCCCTCCCTGCACCCGCTGTCAGATTTAAAAAAAAAGCGCGGCTGTGCGGGGCTCCACCCACACAGCTGCATCATTAATTCACATTCAATCCATGAATAAACAAACTACAAGTACTGTCTGTGGGCTCTGTTTGTAAATGGATACAAATAGAGTACTGAATAATGTACAAGGTGTGTCAAGAATATAGTTGACAATGAAGTTCCTAGGCTTGAGAAGGGCTCTGTGACGAGCAAAGCTGTCCAAGGTCGCTTGGAATGGGGTGCCAGGTATACAGTAGAACACTGATTAGTTGCATTACAGCCCTGTTAGAGTTGAGACATTCTTTTTTGTGATGCCCTGTTCAAGTGTCTCATATTAAGAAAAATGCAAGTGAACTTGGAACAGCGATAACATTTTGTATGAAATTGGGTAAAAGTGCCTCAAAAACTTTGGAAACGGTGAGGAAAGCTTATAGAAAAGCTGCACTATCATCTGCCCAAGTGTACCGATGGCACAAGGCCTTCAAGGAAGGACGAGAATTCGTTAAATACGAACGCCGATCGGGATACCGCTCTTCATTAAAAATGGAACAGAATGTGGATGCAGTGAGGTCTGTTCTCACCTGTGACCGACGGTTCACTATCAGAATGATTGCAGAGGAAAACTAGAAGTTCCAAGTCAATTGTTCATGAAATTGTGACTCAGGATTTGAACATGAGAAAAGTGTGTGCAAAACTTGTTCCAAAGAACTTGTCATCTGATCAGAGGGAACCCTGTCAACTCATTTGTCAAGACCTGTTGGCCCATTTGGAAAGAGAGCCTGATTCTCATTATTTTCTGGACACACCTTGTATTAGAACTATTAATTTCTAGGGTTTGAAAAAGAAAAAAATAAATAAATTACAGAACACTGACCTCATCAGGGCTTGATGCTTGGTAGGTGCGGTTTTCATCACAAAAGTCTTGATCAACTTCAGCATACTCCGCTTCATAGTTTACGCCAGCTCGTGATTCGTAAACTGGTGTAACATTGTGACACAAAGCTATGGCTTTTACGGCTTCATGGACACGACTGCTCACTGTCCTGCGTACTTTAGGGGCTGAAGACTGGACCTTTCTTGAAGGAGTTGAGCTGGCATTGTTATTAGTGGCTTGAGGCTGTACCTTCAATGTAGATGACAAAGACTCACATTAATAATGTTTTAAGTACCCTACTACAGAGAAGAATAAAAATTACGAAAGTCAAATTTTAACCAATAACTAAAAAAATAGAATTCAAACTAAAAATCTCAATATAAACTATCATTGTTAGAAAAATGCAACAATCCTGGTAAAATATCACAGGTAAGTCTTGTTACCAAAAAAAAAAATAATAAAATAATAAAACAATACTAATATTTTTAAAGCAAAGATTAGTTTATCACTAGTTGAGAGAGTTTAGGCCAAAAAAAAGGCTTATTAGTTTTTAAAAGCCTCTAATGAATATTATCAAATGTTAAAAATGGAGTCTATAGGCTGCATGGGAATTAGTTTGTTGCTAGGACCTGTGATTAAGAACGATTAGTCACTAGGCCCAGTGAGTGAGGAAATCTCAGCTTTGCCCAGACATTCAGAAGACTGATAAGCAGGTGATTTAACTACCACAGATGTGATAGCACTATCCAAAAATGTGAAACCTGACACGTGCACTAAACTGGGCTTTATTAACAGAAATGCGTAGTTCAGTGTTTTTAGATAAACATTTAAATAAGATCAGCTTGATACAAAGCATATCATACTTGAACATTATGGCACGCTTGCCTCCTAGAGTGTCCTCCTCTAATGCTGCAATTTCCACGATCCCCCTCTTCACCCTATAGCCATCACTGACAAACCCTTACAATCTTTATTGGGTCCGACGTCTTCCCTCTCTGCCACTGTTGCTGTAATTATTGCGCATGTGCACAGGAGATATCTTGTTCCTGGCACCCACCTGCTTTTCTGGCATCTTACAGGTGCCAGGAATGAGCTGGAGTGTATACCACCCTGCACATGCACTGCAGGCTATGTACACTAGAAGCAAGAGGAAGCAGTTTTTCTTGGCAGAGGAGACTGTGCATGTTTCTTCTGCCAAAAAACTCTAACAAGTTTTGCTGTAATGTATGTTAAAATGTGAAATCTAATGAAAACAGTAAATACTACAATCATAACTCAAAAGAGGTGCTCACTGTAAATATGCTATACTTCCTATTCAATTTTGTCTTTTTATATAGGTAAAGAAAAAAATAGAAAAATAATTTCAGAACATTACGTCTAATAAAGCTGCCAATATATTATAACACATTTTAAAAGGTTTTTTGCTTTAAATGCTTGTTGCCCGCCCCGCCGTCAAATGACGCGGGGGTGTGCAGCAGAGCAGCGATCGCGGTTGTGCCATGTTGCTAGGACACATCAGTGCCACCTAACAGTGCCCATCAGTGCCACCTATCAGTGCCCATAAGTGTGGCATATTAGTGCCTCCTCATCAGTGCCATCTAATCAGTGCCCATAAGTGCCACCTCATCAATGCCCACCAGTTCAGCCTATCAGTGCCCATCAGTGCCGCCTCATCAGCGCACATCAGTGAAGGCGAAAAATTACTTAGTTACAAAATTTACTGACAGAAAAAAGTAAAAAACATTTTTTTTTCAAAATTTTGGGGTTTTTTTTTTTTTGTAAAAAAATAAGAAACCCAGCAGTGATTAAATACCACCAAAAGAAAGCTCTATTTGTGTGAAGAAAATGATAAAAAAATGTGTCTGGGTACAGTGCAGCATGACCGCGCAATTGTCATTCAAAGTGTGACAGCGCTGAAAGCTGAAAAATGGCTTGGGCAGGAAGGGGGTGTAAGTGCCCGGTAGGCAAGTGGTTAAAGAACATGTAAACCCAACATTCCATATTCCTGGTAGGTGCCTGCTGCATCATGTACTTGTATGAAAAGTATCCTGTTCTCTTTGTATTGCTTCCCTTGTGTGAAATACCTGGTGTTGATCTGACAGTCCCTGCTTTCCTATTAAAAACTGACCACACTACGCATTACAGCACAGGGCAGTCTGTTTTCTGGCTTTGCTAAGAGGTAATTCAATGATCGGGCTTGTTCTGATACACTCCCCCCTGCGCACAGCCATTCACTGGGAAGTTCAGTGTGCTGCTGTTTCTCCACCCCCAGCTCTTGCTGCAACTAAGAACAGAGGGTATGTGACCTCTTTTAAAAAAAGGGGGAAAAAACGGAAAATTGTATCATACTTACCGTAATGTTCCTTTCCTGGTGCCTATCCATGGCAGCATACCTGTGATAAGCTCCGACCCAGACTCCTCCCCTCAGGATAGTTAATATATTATAAAAAGACAACTCTACCCCCCAATAGCATTCTCCTCTTACATCGAATACCATGGGAGGGCATGTATGCTGCCATGGATAGGCACCAGGAATAGAAAATTACGGTAAGTATGATACAATTTTCCGTTTTCCTGGTGCCTCCATGGCAGCATACCTGTGATAAAATGAATAGATAACAACAGGGTGGGTAATGCTCATAATAAAATTTTAATAAGGTAACACAAGAGCTGATTCAATCATCCTTCTTCCAAATTCCACTGAAGTGAGTGCCCCTGGGTCAATCCTGTAATGACGCATGAATGTGTTTGGGGATGACCATGTGGCTGCTTCTAGAGAAACATTGGCCCTTGCCGCCCATGTTGCAGAAACTGCCCTAGTTGAGTGGGCCTTCACCACCGGAGGATCCGTCCTTCTAGCCCTATACACCTTTTGGATCAACTTGCAAATCCAGGAGGCGATCGTTCTTGGAGTGGCTTCCTTCCCCCTATTTCTGCCCCAAGGCAGAACGAACAATCTGTTTGATGCTCTAAACGGACTTGTGGCTTGCAGGTAGCATTTTAGAACTTTGGCAATGTCCAGTTCTTGCCTGAGAGTGGATCTGTAAAAGTAGGTAGTACCCAAGTTTCTGAAAGAGGACCGAGAAGAAACTTTTGGGACAAAATCTTGTATTGTCCAAAGTTCCACTCTATCCGGGAAGAAAGAAATGTGTTCATCTTCTGACCCTAATGCTTGCAACTCTGAAGCCCTTTTTCCTGAGGTTATTGCAATTAAAAAGGTTGTCCTGAGCGTTAAGTTCCATAGTGAAGCAGTTTCTAGAGGAACAAAAGGATGAGACATCAGACAGTCCAGGATAAAGGGCAAGTCCCAAGCCGGAAAAGATCGCCTTACTGGTGGACAAATCTTTTTAACTGCTCTGAAAAATTGAACGACGAGTGACTCTTCTGCCCATCTTTTTTGGGTAGCTGCCGAAATAGCTGCCACTTGAACCTTGAGTGAACTTAGACTGAGACCAAAGTCCAAGCCAGATTGTAAAAAATCCAAGAGTAGAGCAGTAGACAGATCTGTGGGGGCCAAACCTCTGCTTCCCATAAATAACTTGAATTTATTCCAGATCTTTGAATACACATAATTTGTGGAAGGTTTCCTGGCCTTCAAAAGAGTTGAAATGACACCAGAAGAGCATCAAAAAAGACTGGAATCCTTCCCTTTCAACATCCAGACATGCAGATTCAGTTTGTGAGGGGCTGGATGCATGAATCTCCCTTGTTAGAGAAGTTGAGGTAGAATTGGAATCTTGAGAGGTCGACACGTACTGAGGGATATTGCCCAGGGAAACCATGGCCTCATCGGCCAGTATGGTAGAATCGTTACCACCTTGACTGGTTCTTTCGACAACCTGAGCAGGAACCTCGAGATCAAGGGCCTGGGAGGGAAGGCATATGCTATCTTGCAATTCCATGGACTCGAGAGGGCATTCACTGCTTCTGCCTGAGGATGAGGTAGGCGAGAAAGAAATCGTGGTAGCTTGGCATTTATTGTCGAGGCAAACAGGTCTATCTCTGGAGGACTCTGTAGATTCAAGATCCAGTCGAAGACTGCCGGGTGAAGAGACCATTCGTTGTCTTGAAAATAACAAGACAGATGATCTGCCTCTTTGTTCAGATGGCCCAGCAGGTAGACCGCCTTCAGATCCAGCAGATTCTTTTCTGCCCACAACATAATGGGCTTTACTTCCCTCAGCAAAGGTATGCTGTGTGTCCCTCCCTGCCTTTGAATATACGCCACTGCTGCCCTGTTGTCTAGGTGTATTAAGACCGACTTTTGTCGAAGATGGTCTTTCAGATTCACCAGGGCTAAAAAAGCTGCTCTTAAGATGTTGGAGACTATTCCCTTTGTTGGGAAGTCCCATTTCCCCTGTATTGCAAGGTGATCGCAGTGTGCCCCTCAACCCAACAAGCTTGCATCGGTGGTAAGGATGATCCAAGATGGACATTGAAGTAGACGGGGTTTTGAGATTAGATCCTTTTTCGACCACCAGAGGAGACCTCTCCTCATGGATACTGAGATCAAGATCCGCTGGCATAGTGACTTCTTCTTCCACTGGGCCAGAAAGCCCACCTGAAAAATCCTCAGATGCCAATGAGCCCAGGGTAGCATCTAGATACAAGATGACATAGTCCCGATTAGACTCATGCAGTTTGACGCTGACAGGTGGGACAGTGTTCTCACATGGGACATCTTCTGGACAATAGCCGCCACTTTCTGGGGAGGAAGGCATACTGTTCCGGCTGAGGTGTCGAAAAGGGCGCCTAGATAGATCATTACATGGGTTTTCTGTATTCAACCAACCAAATTTCTTCAGGGTAGACAGGAGAACCTTGTGCTGGACTGGGGGCTAAAAGCAGGATATCGTCCAGGAAATGGAACACCACTCGCAACCCCCTTTCCCTGAGGGGTGCCAGAATTGCGACCAGTACTTTTGATAATATCCTCGGGGACGTGCACAGGCCAAAGGGAAGGCACTGGAACTGGAGGTGCATGGGACCTACTGCCACTCTTAGATATTTCTGGAAGGCCCGGTTGGACCATCTGGATTATGGTGTGCAAGGACTCCATTTTGAAGGATTTCAGGTGAATGTAAAGATTTAACCTCTTCAAATCCACTACCGGTCTCCATTCTCCACTCTTTTTGGGAACAAAAACTGGGGGCAGCTGCAGTGGCTTTCTGTCAAAAGGACTTTGTTCCTTCCTGGGGATTGAGAAGACTTCTTTGTTTAAAAAAAGTCGCCTGGGTACTTTTCCAATTTTTTTTTGGTATCTCTGCCTTGATGGAAGTGAGAAAAGTTTCTATTTCTTGAAGACTGGAACTTAGAGGCGAAGACTCAAGAACGCCTAACCCTCCTGTCCTGGGGGAGCAATCCCGATCTTCCACCAGTCACCCGAGAAATTGCCTTCTCTAGCCTATCCCCAAACAGAGCTTTCCCGTCAAAGGGGATCTTGCACCAACTCTGTTTGGAGGCTGCGTCAGCTGCCCAAGGCTTCAACCAGAGAGCCCGCTTGGCCATAATCGTGTGCAACATTGCTCTTGCTGAATACCTTACTGAATCAATTGCTGCTTCCCCCACGAAGTCTGCAGATAACTTGAGTTCCTCCAGTGCTTTTATGATATCCTCTTTCGGAACATCTTGACGAATGGCCACTTCAATGTTCTCAGACCAGACCCTGATGGCATTAGATACTGAAGCTAACGCTATGGCTGGCCTGCAGGCTCCTCCCGCCAACTGGTAGGCCTTCTTCAGATCTGAGTCAATGCGTCTATCCAGCAGATCTTTAAAGGAGGCTGAGTCCTCCATAGGAAGGGTGACATTTTTCGCTAGGCGTACCACTGCAGTATCGACCACCGCAGGAGTGTCCAAGAGAACCGAGTCAGACTCTGCTAACGGATACAATTTCTGCAGACGGTTTAGGGAAAAGCGTTTGTCTTCTTTTTCCATTCCCCTTCTATCAGATCCTTTTTTTCTTTAAAAATGGAAAAAAGGACTTGGCCTTCTTAGGAGGCTCTTCTACCTCCTCCCAACCGATGGCCTGTTTGACCGTGGAAACAAAAGGTTGTACTAGAGAGAAGCTGAAGTCCGAAGGCTCTGATTCCTCCGCTGAATCCTCTGATTTGTCATTCTCCCCTGTTGTCGGGGGAGGTGGTACTGATGCGACCACTGCTGATGATGGGCCAGGCAGGGATGGCTCCGAAGGATGCACTTGATCACTTGCTATGACCTGCGAGGGAGATGAGTCCATTAGCTCAGCTAATGAGTCTTTTACCACTTTCCTTATTAAGTGACCTGCTGGACTTCAGCTCTTTCTTGATCAGCATAACCTCGCAGACAATCTTTGCAGATTAGTTTATCTGGCAACGGGGTTGCACCACAAGCTCGGCATTTTTTTGAACTTTCTCGTCTGGAAGGACTAGGTGACCGACGTCTTTTAGATGCCGACTTTCCATCAGACCGGTGTCGGGAAGTAGTCGACTGACTGTGACTGGAGCTTGGCCGGGACTGTCCACTGTGATGGCCAGAAGTCTTGTTAGGCGTAAAGGGCTGAAACGAGAGTAACAGCGTAAGGCACTCTTTTACTCAAAAATAAAAAGTTCTCTCTTTATCCTATTTTAATCAGGTGCGAGCCCTTACCTAAGAAATCGATGGTCTTGATCTCATGGCGGCTGACTCATGACCGTGGGGGCAGGCTAAGGGTGACAAGTAGCAGAGCAAGCACTAAAGAAAGGGCAAAGGGAAAGCTAATAATGAATGGGGAGAAGACAGGCTTTCCCTCCAAACGCACAAAAGAAAATAAATCCCTCATTATTAAATTCCCCCTTTTTTATTTTTTTACTTATTTTTTTTTTTTTAATTTTATCTATATTTTATTTTATTTATTTATTTATTTTTTAAATTCCCTATTTTTTTTTTCAATCCCCCCCTTTTTTTTTTTTTACAAGAAAAAACATTACCACCAGACAAAAATAAACCCCCTTATTTATTATTACAATTTACAGCTTCTAAAACAAAAATGAGTACTCACCATACAAGAGAATGTACTGGAGGAGCACTCAAGAGACTGGACCTGCTGGGGAAAGCCTAAGGCTACAATGACGACCAGACTTTTAAAGTGTGTAAGGAGGGGTGGGAACACCCATCCCTCTGTCTCTAAGCCACCTTCTACACTTCTACCTAACTAAGGGCAAACTTTCATATATTTGCCCATAACTAAGATGGCGCCGCAAGCGTCAGATGCCCGCGCATGCGCCGAGCAGCCGGGAACGCCGCCCGGCCCATCGACAGCTACGATGGAAGGGAAAAGACAGAGTACAGCGGCGCGTTCACGCCATGGCTCTCACCATCCTGAGAGGCACAGAAGGTGAAGGGACAGGACTAGCACAGACAGCATAAGCAAATAGAAAGGTAAAAACGGAAGCCCTTACCTGCCCCCACTGAAACTCTCAGCTTAGCCATTACACGCAGAACTGTAAGTTCCAAGTTAGGAAACGCTGCTGCCCCAAAAGACCCTGAGAAGGGGCTCCCCTCTTATCAGCACTGTTAGCAGCCCAAGACAGGGGACCACGTCAGAGGCCTGAACCCAGAAGGAAACTGCCTGAAGCAGAGGTAAAGCACCCGTACTGACTATCCATCAGGTATGAGGAAAAAAAGGAGAATGCTATTGGGGGGTAGAGTTGTCTTTTTATAATGTATTAACTATCCTGAGGGGAGGAGTCCGGGGGGAGCTTATGTCAGGTATGCTGCCTTGGAGGCAACAGGAAAAAGGTATTTATAAATTTTTTTTATATGTATACATAAATGTTTTGCCTTTCTATTTTAAACTGAATGGGTTGTTTTACAAAGTGAGGGCTTACACATACTTTAAGTGAGCAAAAAAAAACACTTCCACTGTTGGTTCATTGTGTCAACTAGCAAGAGTTGTCCCACAAAGCATATTTACACCCAAGAAGTAGAAACGGTGGTGGGAGGAGAAGACAGCGACGGGAGAGAAGGCACCATGAGAAACGGCAGGAGAAGACGGCGCCATTAATAAAGGAATGTACATTTCACTGCTTTTTTGGTGAATGGGTAAGGGTAGTATGTAGGCGGGGGGGCTCGGGATCTGGGAGCCCTCTTGTTAAAAGGGGGCCCCCAGATTCCGATAATCCCCCCTGCCTGCAGACCCTGACAACCACTGGCCAGGGTTGTCGGGAAGAGACCCTTGTCCCCTTCTGAACATACCAGGCTGCATGCCCTCAACCCACCCGCCCCATGTTGAGGGCATGCGGCCTGGTATGTTTTGGGGGGGGCCTCGTTCGTCCCCTCCCTTTCCTGACCTGCCAGGCTCAATGCTCGAATAAGGGTCTGGTATGGATTTTGGGGGGACCCCACACCATTTTGAATTTTTTTTTTTCGCCAGCAATTTTCTTTTTTACATTCAGCTGTCAACGGGAAACCCAGCTGACGACTCATCAGTTGTTAAGGACGCGGCGGCCGGCTTCCCGCCCCCCCCCCTCTTAGCAACCAGCTATATATGGTGTTTGAAGTTCAGTTCAGTCACTTTTTTATGTAAAAACAGGTCAGCGGATATGAAAACGGATATAAAAATTGACATTCGTATCCATTTTTGATGCTTTTTTTACAAAAAAAAGTGACTGAACTGAACAAAAAAAGTCTGTGTGAAACCAGCCAAAAACATTTTTGTAATCACTACTGCAGAGTATACAATTAACTTGAGTGATTCTAGGCGACACCTAACATACTTATTTCATTATTATTAGACACTTATTAGGGTTGCTTTAGGTTGAAATGTTAAGTAACATTGAGCTATACACCCACCATGTCCTGATCTGCTGTGAGGATCAGAAGAACCAAGTGTTGGGAGCCGCGTGCTGCAATGGGCTCGGTGCACTGAGCCAGTGATCCATGAACATGCTGCCCATCAAATTACAGTGCTGTATAATAATAGGTTTAACTTTTCTGCTCATCTGCTTTTCAGCTCCTGCTTTGAACCTTTGCATTTGCATTCTATATTCGCTGATGCCATTACAGACGCAAATAAATTAAGATGATTTACTCCTTCTGAATTATGTTTATTGATGCTTGTATAATTTAATTTCACACAGATTCCATTAAAGATTATGCTCTCTGTCACGGAATGCTTCCAGTGGGAAAATATAATCATGTTATAATAGATTTCTCTGTTGCATTATTGTAGATATACAAGAGGGCTGTTGTTTCGAATTAATAAAACAGGACTACAACTAGGGAAACAAATCAATGTCACAAAGCTACCTCTGCCTAACTGTTAGGTGGCTGGAACCACTTATTATCACAAACTGAAGGCACCTCTGCTTGTTTCTGGAGTGCTTTCATATATGTTTAATTAGCAACTAGGTAAACACAATCTGCTTTCTCTATGCGGCCAACAGCTGAAGACAGATGGAGTTATTTAAGAGATACATCATATTCTAGATACATATAAATGGTGCCATTATTACAGAATACATTTTCTACAATAATTTTATTTGGACACTAAAAAAAATGTTCACTGGGGAATTTAAAGGAAACTTTTTCCAAAAAAATGTGTCTGCTGCCATTGCTGTCTCCTACTTTTAAAAATAAAAACTGCCTGGTTCCGGTGCTAATCCAGCCAGGTAACATTCTCAGAAAGTCTTTAGCAATAGAAGCTTATCCTTATCTCATTAGAGGTGTACTTTAACGCCACACGCTAGGCACATTTTTTTTAAAGAGTTATACATTTCTGGAATTTTTTTCTATCTGTCCTCCATTGTAATATGCTCCATTCCCATCCCTGTGATGGCCATACAGGAAGAGGGAGGTACATTTGTCACTAGGACAGGAAGGCATGGACAGTCAGTTTGAACCATTCTGCATTTCACTAAAAATGTGTTTTGTCTGTGTTCTCTTTGCAGAAATATGATATCACTTCCTGACATGACGTAAAGTGAAATGCCTCTAGCTGATACACAGACAGCAATAAAAAGCCAATATAGTCTTTAACCTGTAGAACGTTTTAGATGCCTGCCTCAGAAAAAGGCTTTAACCACTTAAGGATCAAGCCTATTTTATACACTTGGTGTCTACAAGTTAAAAACATTTTGCTAGAAAATTACCTAGAACCCCCAAACATTATATATTTTTTTCAGACACACTAGAAAAATAAAATGGTGGTCGCTGCAATACTTTGTCACACCGTATTTAAGCAGCGGTCTTACAAACGCAATTTTTTTGGAAAAGATACACCTTTTTAAATTAAAAAATAAAAAAAACGTAAAATTAGCCCAATTTTTTTTGTATTGTAAAGGTAATGTTACGCCGACTAAATTGATACCCAACATGTCATGCTTCAAAATTGCGCCGTGGAATGGCGACAAACTTTGACACTTAAAAATCTCCATAGACGACGTCTAAAAATGTCTGCAGGTTACCAATTTTAAGTTACAGAGGAGGTCTTTTGCTAGAATTATTGCTCTCGCTCTAACGATCGCGTTGATACCTCGCCTGTGTGGTTTGAACACCGTTTACATATGCGGGCATGACTTACGTATGCGTTTACTTCTGCATGCGGGCACGGAGGGACTTATTTTTTATTTTTGCACTGTCCCTTAAAAAAAAACGTTTGGGACCACTTTAATTACTATTACAAGGAATGTAAACATCCCTTGTAATAGAAAAAAAGCATGACAGGACCTTTTTAATGTGACACATTTACACTTAAAAGCAATAAAAAAAAGTATTTTTTTTCCGCAATAAAAAAAATTGTCCCTTTAAGACCGTTGGGCGGAGGTGACGCTTGACTTTGCTCCCATCGTCTAATGGCATAGAGTAGGGGCCATCATTTCCTCACTCGACTTCCTGCCTACCAGGGTAAAGGATCAGATCGTCTCCACCGCTACCGAGAGATCCGGTAAGTGGCAGAGACGACAGGGACGCGGTGGGAGGGGGGTGAACACCTCTCCTGCCGCCGATAAAAGTGATCTTGCGGCAAATCCGCCGCAGAGACCACTTTTATTTTAAAGCGGACCGCCCGCCATTGAAGAAAATATCAGGGTTATGGCAACTATCTGCCATATCTCTACGCGGGCAGTGGCCATTCATGCCCCTAACACCCCTCCGACACACCGGACCTCACCACTAGAGCCTGGGGTGATACCGAGAGCAGGACAATCCTCTGCTCAAGCCTTGCACCGGCGTTCATCTTGATCCCTCCAGACGTAGCGCAATACCAGTAAGTACAGCCTAGGTCAACCCTAGTGCCCGCTCCTTGACCCGACATCCCCCCCTCCCCTCTCCCATCACCGACCCACCCAGGTCAGGTAAGTCGCGGGGCCCCCAGCAGTTGATCCAGGGACCTCTGTCCGATCGTCTCTGGGGTCAGGAAGGAATTTTTTCCTCTGCTGTAGCAATTGGCTAGCTCAGCTAGAGGTTTTTTTGCCTTCCTCTGGATCAACAGGAGAGCGGTAGGCCCGCGTGGCCCCCCTCCACCACCACAGTCCCATCACACATTCATCTATACCACCCAGAAGCAGCGGCTTTCTCCAGACCATCATCTTCTCAGCAACAGAAGCAGTGGCACCCTTCAGGACCACCAATTCCTAAACAACCTAACCATCGCCACTTCAGTATCATCACCAAATCATCCTACCATCACCAATTCTCTCGCCATGTGCAACTTCAAGTACTCAGCGAACGCTCTCCACAAGCTAAGAAATACCACCGCAACATTAACAACTTCCGTTCATAAAATGCTACAGAAAGAACAACTTCTAAGGACCAACCTACAATCAACCATCAAATATAGGATGACAACAATTCAACCACAACAATTAGCATGCGCACTGATCAACACCAGATCTGCAGTCAAGCACAGACTGGAGGCAGACTTCATCACCCAAAACAACATAGATTGCCTCTTCATTACGGAAAGTTGGCTAACACCCGACTGCAACGCCATCCTAACCGAATTAGTACCTGAGAACTACAGGATCCTAACGGAGCACAGAGCAGGAAAAAAAGGAGGAGGCCTAGCAGTGATCTTCAAATCTCACCTCGCGCTCACCAAACCAACTGTACAGAATTCAGTGCCTTTCATGGAGACACTCACCCTACATCTTCAATCAACACCCCTAGACACTATCCACAATCTTCTATGTTACAGACCACCAGGACCGAAGACCAATCTCCTTACACCCCTCACAGAATTCATGTCAACGCACACCCTGAAAGCCAAAAACTTTCTGGCACTTGGAGATTTCAACCTCTGGGCAAATTCCACTCAAGACCCTAGAGCCACCGCCTGCATTAACCAACTGAAAGAATTAGGTCTTCAGCAACTGATTAATGCTCCTACACATGGTTCAGGACCTCATCTTCAAACAAAATATGGACATCAACATTTTCGACAACCTACCGCTACCATGGACGGATCACCACGCTATCAAATTTAAAATCGCCACCAACACCACTCTCCAAAAACGGAAACAGGCAAATACAACACGTTGGACAAGATCTCAGAAGAAACTACACTCCGAACTCTTCAAAACCACATTATCAAACAAAATAGCAATGCTAAACTTAAACCACTCAACGGAACAAACACTCAACTCCCTAAACAAGGCATTACTACAAACAGCGGACTCAGTGGCTCCAAAACGTAGAACTCACAACCACAAGTTAAACTCTGGATGGTTTAATGGCACTCTTACTTTACTAAAGCAGGAGCGCAGAAGAGCTGAAAGAGCCTGGAGAAGAAACTCCACAAAGGAAAACCACACAAACTACAAAACACTCACGGATAAATAACACATAGCAATCTTCAAAGCAAAAAAGGAACACTTCTCAAACACCATCTCAACAGCCTTAAACCGCCCTCAGGAACTTTTCAAAATAGTCACCATGACTATGAACCCTACCTGCCTAGAGCCCCCAGGAAATGAAACCCAAGAATTCTGCAATGAGCTATCAGATTTTTTTATCGACAAAATTGACAACATCCGAAAAACAATTCAACAGAAAAAAACAACCAACCTCATACAACTAAAGCAAAAAGAAAAAATTGATACGATCATCACACAAGCACCAAATTTCTCGCTGATCCCAATCACCACTGACACCACCAAAAACATCATCAGAAGCTCCAGAGGCAGCACATCACCAAACAACATCATCCCCACAAAACTCCTGAAAGAATGTTCCGACATCTTGGCTCCTACCATAACACACCTCATAAACCAGTCATTCAAAGAAAGTACTGTCCCAACTGCCCTCAAACATGGCATCGTCAAACCCCTCCTAAAAAAACCCAACCTCGACCCTAAGGACCCTAACCACCGCAGACCAATAACAAGCCTCAACACCATCTCCAAGATTATGGAGAAAGCAGTAGTACAACAGCTACAGCACCAGCTGGACACACACAATCTCCTGGATCCTCTGCAATCAGGCTTCCGCCCAGGCCATGGAACAGAAATAGCACTCCTCAAAATATGGGACAACGCCCTCGAAGCAGCTGATGATGGAGAATCATGTCTCCTGGTACTGTTGGACCTCAGTGCAGCGTTCGACACAGTGGACCACAATACTCTACTCATCCGCCTCACAGAAGTAGTAGGAGTCACAGGTTCAGATCTACAATGGTTCGCATCCTTCTTAGGGAATCGCTCTCAGACAGTGAAACTAGGAGAATTCTACTCTGAAACCCGCGCAATCTCTTGTGGAGTCCCTCAAGGTTCACCCTTGTCACCAGTGCTCTTCAACATCTACATCCGCCCACTCCTCAAAATCATCAGAAAATCGGACCTCTGCTTCCACTCATACGCTGATGATACTCAACTCTACCTGCGCA
Organism: Aquarana catesbeiana; assembly: GCF_042186555.1. Lineage (NCBI taxonomy): Eukaryota > Metazoa > Chordata > Amphibia > Anura > Ranidae > Aquarana > Aquarana catesbeiana. The sequence continues at coordinate 417,636,624 of NC_133328.1, forward strand.
TCACTGGAGAAAACGACCACCTTCAGCAACTAGAAAAATGCCTCACTCTGATAGACGACTGGATGACTACTAGCTCTCTCAAACTCAACGGATCAAAAACAGAGCTTCTTCTCCTATACGGAAACCAAAATTCCAAAACTAAGACCCCCATGGACACCTCCCACCATCTTTGGACAGACCATCCCGCCAAGCACCAAAGCCAAGAGTCTCGGAGTCATTTTTGACTCAGAAATGTCAATGGATGCACAAATAGGATCAGTAGTCAGTGGATCTCACCATCTTCTCCGCCTGCTACGTAGACTCATCCCATTCGTGCCAGAAGAGGACAAAGCAGCAGTAGTTGGAACAATCATCAATTCCAGACTCGACTACGCAAACTCCCTCTACAAAGGGAGAACGAAGATTCGCAGTCCAAGGACCACGGCTATGGAACGCTCTACCTACACACATTCGCATGGAAGGAAACCATCAGGCCTTCAGAAAGAAACTCAAGACCTACCTCTTCTAAGAAGCTTGACTACTCAGGACGGATCCAGCGCCTTGAGGCGATTCAGTTCGCAACTGCAGCGCTATACAAATCATTCATTCATTCATTCCATAACAATGGTATTTAATGTCAAAGTAGCGACGTAAATCCACAATGGGTGGCCTGGAAGTGGTGGTTGTAAAGTTACATCTATTATATTTTTTTTTCCTCTCTGTTTTAGGAACATATGACAGTGCATATGTGTTTTTTAAATTAGAAAGCTAAATACCTTGTATGCCCAGCTCTGCTGTGTGGTCACATGTCCTTCCGTTGCTCTCCTATTTGATCTAAGGAGTGCAGTGGGAGGGGCTGAGATTCCCCTCAGACGTGTTCAAGCTAGCAGAGGGAGGACATGTGACCACACAGCAGAGCTGGGCAAAGAAGGTATTTAGCTTTATAATTCTAAAACAAATACACACACTGTACTTAATATTAGGGATGCACCAAATGGGTTTTTTGGTGCCGAAACGATACTGAAAATAAATCTTCCTTGGTCCCGAAAACTGAAACCGATACCGAAACAGCACCGAAACCGAAAGTGACTGTTTTTAAAAAATATTTTTATACAGGAGATGGCCAGAGACTGGGGACATGGTACAGGAGATTGTCAGAGACTGCAGACATATTACAGGAGATGGTCAGAGACTGCAGACACATTACAGGAGATGGTCAGACTGGGGACATGGTACAGGAGATGGTCAGAGACTGCAGACATGATACAGGAGATGGTCACAGACTGCAGACACATTACAGGAGATGGTCAGAGACTGGGGACATGGTACAGGAGACTGTCAGAGACTGCAGACACATAACAGGAGATGGTCAGAGACTGGGGACATGGTACAGGAGATGGTCAGAGACTGCAGACACATTACAGGAGATGGTCAGAGACTGGGGACATGGTACAGTCAATGGTCAGAGACTGCAGACACATTACAGGGGATGGTCAGAGACTGGGGACATGGTACAGGAGATGGTCAGAGACTGGGGATATGGTACAGGAGATGGTCAGAGACTGCAGACACGATATAGGAGATGGTCAGAGACTGCCGACACATTACAGGAGATGGTCAGAGACTGAGGACATGGTACAGGAGATGATCAGAGACTGAGGACATGGTACAGGAGATGGTCAGAGACTTCGGACATGGTACAAGAGATGGTCAGAGACTGCAGACATGGTACAGGAGATGGTCAGAGACTGAGGGCATGGTACAGGAGATGGTCAGAGACTGGGGACATGGTACAGGAGATGGTCAGAGACTGGGGACATGGTCAGAGAGTCAGAGACTGCGGACATGACACAAGAGATCAATGCAGCCTCACCAGTGCCCGTCAGATGCAGCCAGCCAGCGTCTCCAGTAGTGCAGCCGGTGTCCCCATTGCAGCGTAGCCAGTGTCCTCATTGCAGCTTAGCCAGTGTCTCCAGTAGTGCAGCCAGTGTCCCCATTGCAGCTTAGCCAGTGTCCCCAGTAGTGTAGCCAGTGCAGCCAGTGAAGGGAGAGGAGAGCCGCCGCCTGTTTGATTAAAGCGCCGGGAACATCACAGCTTTCATTTCAATAGCTGTGTGTTCCCCGCTGCGTGCCGTCACATACAGCCCCTCCCCCTTGTCCGTGGAACTTTGATAGACAGATCACTCGTCCCAGGATTGGACGGGTGATCTGTCTATTAAAGTGCCCGGACAAGGGGGAGGGGCTGTATGTGACGGTGCGTAGCGGAGAACACACAGCTACTGAAATGAAAGCTGTGATGTTCCCGGCGCTGTAATCAAACAGGCGGCGACAGCTCCCCCCTTTCATCAATATAGGAAGCCCCCCTGATAGGCAGCACCAGGGGAGGAGCCCCGCCCCATTTTCGGCAAAAATTCTCTTTCGGCTTTTTGCCGAAAGGGCCATTTTCGGCCGATATGTTTCGGTGCATCCCAACTTAATATGTTCCTGAAACAGAGAGGATAAAAGTATATAATAGATGTTACCTTACACTTTACCAAAGGGAAAGAGCAGCTGCAGCAGAATACTTAATCAAGGCAGGAGGAGAGTGGAGGAAATCAGCTTCACGGTTCACACACAGACTACAGAAATGACAGGGAGAGAGGGAGGGGGAGATGCTGAATACACAGCAGGAGGATGGAGGCACGTAATTTGATCATGCTATCAGGGATCAGCGGCCATAAGTGTGGTCAGTACACACAGGGTAACACAGGAACAGGCAGGATCAAACAGGTATTGTACAACACAGAAAGGGACAATTTACTTTTTTTGGGGATTATAAAGGGCAACCCATCCCTGTTCCTCAACAGATATATAATTTGTAATGATATTCATAAACCTCTGTTCAGTAGTTAGTTAGCAAAAACCATTTCTGTGCATGTACTAAATTATTTCAAAATAAGTACGAAGCAGAAGGTCCTACACAGAAATATACCCTGTCCAAAAGTTGTATAAATATTACAATGCCAGCATCCCATGATTTTTTCATGCTGTTTGCAGCTATCTCATGTTAAGGGACTAAAATCTTAGTTAAATAAACCTTTCTAATAAAGAGCCTTCCAAAACAGATATAACAGGGATGGCTATTACAGAACAGAAACCTTCGGCTTATTTATATAGTTGTGTTCAAAATAATAGCAGTGTGTTTAAAAAAGTAAAAAAGTAAAGCTCAAAATCCTTATAATAGCTGTTATTTCCATACACATAAATGCATTGGGAACACTGTACAGTCTATTCCAAAGCGAAACATGAACACAAATGTTTCAAATTTGTTATTACTCTACAGAAAGTGAAGAAAAAGGAATATTAAGCGTTTCCAAAAAAAATAGCAGTGTCTGCATTTTTCTTTACAAACTCATACACTCACTGTATAAAGTGAAAAATGCTTGAAGATTTAGCTTTCCCGTGAATCACTGAACTAATATTTCATTGTATAACCACTTTCTGAGAACTGCTTCACATCTGTGTTGCATGGAGTCCACCAACTTCTGGCACCTTGTGCCAGTGGTTGACACATCTGGAGGCATTAAATGTAATTCCTCTAGCATAGGGGCCGTTTTAATACAGTTATCATTGGGTTGTAGGTGGGCATAGAATCTTGAAATGCCTTCCTTCCTGAAAGGCCTATCTTTGAGCTCCTGCCAAATTTCACAATTTACCCCAATTTCACGCACATTATGTTTGGAAAGTAGATGTCTTATTTGTAAGGCCTCAAATTATTTATCGCTAGGGTTCCCAATGGTGATGTCCCTGATATAGTGTACACCCTGAGAAGTCCAGTGTTATAGTTTAACCCTTTCAGATCCGCGCTATAGCCGAATGATGGCTACAGCGCGGATCTACTTTGCTGGGAGGCCATCAATAGACATCCTCCCCTTTGCACGCTCGCCACGCCCCCTGAAGGGTGTGCGTGGCACACGCTGTGATCACCCGAGTCAATGAGACTCGAGTGATCACAAATCGGAGTAAGGGGTCGATCCTGGCTCCTTACCACGTGATCAGCTATCAGCCAATGACAGCTGATCATGTGATGTTTACAGAAGATCGGTAATCATTTTTTTTTCTTCTCACACTGACAGCGTGAGGAGAAAAAAAAGCCGATCACCGGCTTCTGTTGAAGGGACATCGGTCCTGAAGAGGAAGAGGTGAAGCCACCTCATATGTGCCCACCAGTACCGCCTGCCAGTGCCACAAATCAGTGCCCACAGTGCCATGAATCAGTGTCCACCAGTACATAAGTGCCAGCAATCAGTGCCACCTATCAATGCCCACGAGTGCCACCTATCAATGCCCACCAGTAGTGCCAATCAGTGCCACCTAGCAGTGCTGCCTATCAGTGTCACCTACCAGTGCCGATCAGTGCCCATCACTGCCACCCATCAGTGCCCGTCACTGCCACCCATCAGTGCCAGCTATCAGTGCCCTTCAGTGCCACCTATCAATGCCCTTCAGTGCCGCCCATCAGTGCCCACCAATGCCACCTCATCAGTGCACACCAGTGCCGCCTTATCAGTGCCCATCAGTGTTGCCTTATCAGTGCCCATCAATATAGCCTATCAGTGCCCATAAGTGTAGCCTCATCAGCGTACATCAATGAAGCAGAAAAAATACCTGTTTGCAAAATTTATTAACAAAATATAAAACTGTTTTGTATTTTTTTATAAAAAGTTTTTTTTTTTTTTTAACAAAAAATAAAAAACCCAGAGGTGATCAAATACCACCAAAAGAAAGCTCTATTTGTGGGAAAAAAATGATAAAAATTTCATTGGGGTACAGTGTTGTATGACCGCGCAATTGTCATTCAAAGGGTGACAGCGCTAAAAGCTGAAAATTGGTCTGGGCAGGAGAGGGTTTAGGTGCCCAGTAAGCAAGTGGTTAATTGATGGGATTATCTAGTCTAATACTGATATTGGAGCGAGGACAGGGAGGTTTATTATCTTTTTCCATGGTTTTGACAAATGAAGTTCCAAGCCTGTATAGATGCCTGGATTGCAGGGAGTTTGGATATGGTTGCTGAAAGGCCCGTTCTTGAGGCTAGCAGTAGGGAGATTTAGTTGCCATTTTAAGGGATTTGAGATCATTTTAGCTAAGCAGCCTACCAGCTTCCACACTTCTTGACATGTGTTCCCCTCTCTGACAATTGGATTTTGAAAGTTTTGGGTTGTTGTGGAAACAAGCCTTGGTGATAAAGCATCAGTGGGGACACCTTTTTCCCATTATGACTCTTACAGAAGTGAATTTCCCTTCCTAGGGGTAGATTTCCTCTCACTTCTTGTTTCCCCCCGTTTGTAAGTTGGAGTCGTTTGTAAGTTGGATGTTTGTAACCAGGGGACTGCCTGTATTGTCAAGTGTTTGGGGACCCGGGTCCTGCCCCAGGGGACATGTATCAATGCAAAAAAAGTTTTAAAAACGTCCCTTTTTTCGGGAGAAGTGATTTTAATAATGCTTAAAGTGAAACAATAAAAATGAAATATTCCTTTAAATATCGTGCCTGGGGGGTGTCTATAGTATGCCTGTAAAATGGTGCAATTTTCCCATGTTTAGAACAGTACCACAGCAAAATGATATCGCTAAAGGAAAAAAAGTCATTTAAAACTGATTGCGGCTGTAATGAATTGTCGGGTCTCGGCAATATAGATAAAACTCATTGATAAAAACGGCATGGGTTCCCCCCAGTTCATTACCAGGCCCTTTGGGTCTGGTATGAATATAAAGGGGAACCCTGAACCAAAAATTAAAAAAAAAAAAAGTGCGTGGGGGTCCCCCCAAAATCCATACCAGGCCCTTCAGGGTCTGGTATGGATATTAAGGGGAACCCTGCACCAATTTTTTTAAAAAAATGGCATAGGGGCCCTCTCAAAATCCATACCAGACCCTTCAGGTCTGGCATGGATTTTAAGGGGAACCTTGCGCCAAAATGAAAAAAAAGACCTGAAGGTCCTGGTATGGATTATGGGGGGATCCCCACGCGATTTAAAAAAAAAAAAATTGGTTCAGGGTTCCCCTTAATATACATACCAGACCCAAATGGCCTGGTAATGGACTGGGGGGGGGACCCATGCTGTTTTTTTCAATAAGTTTTATCTATATTGCCGAGACCCAACAATTCATTACAGCTGCGATCAGTTTTAAATTACTTTTTTTCCTTTTGAAATATCGTTTTGCTGCGGTACTGTTCTAAATACGGGAAAACTGTGCCACTTTACAGGCATACTATAGACACCCCCCAGGCACGATATTTAAAGGAATATTTCATGTTTATTGTTTCACGTTAAGCATTATTAAAATCACTGCTCCCGAAAAAACATCCGTGTTTAAAACTTTTTTTTTTTTTGCATTGATACATGTCCCCTAGTGCCAGGTCCCCAATCACTTTTTATGACAATAACCTGCATATAAGCCTTTAAAATTAGCACTTTTGAGTTTTCATGTTCGTGTTCCATAGACTTTAAGGGTGTTCACGTGTTCGTCCAAATTTTTTGCCTGTTCGCAAGTTCTGGTGCAAACTGAACCGGGGGGAGATTGGCTCATCCTTAATCATAACCATGATCTATATATAAGACACTTTGGAAGCCAATTGTTAACCTTAAAATACAGTACAGAAAACAGTTTTTTTTAACCTGAATAGTAACTATCTTTACATTAATTGGTTCTTTTCCCCAAATGCGCCACTTTCGGTAAGCCATGCTTTCTGATCAGCTCTTGCAAAAGCCAGGTCCATGTGAATGCTTACGATTTTAGTTTACAATACTGGCGTAAACTGTAATAAATCGGCTTCTTGCTAACCTTTATAGTTTATGCTCACCATATTTTAACGAACATGTACCTTTGAAAATAATACCTATAAAATTTTACAACAGAATAACCTACCTGGGAGTATGAACTTGCTACATGATTCTGAATTTCATCCATTGTATCTGTGCCATAGGACACTGTACCAAGATGAAGACGCTTAAAAACCATTTCATTCTGGGTAAGTGTACCTGAAAGAGATGTTAGTTTAAAAATGTTAGCTGTTGTAAAAAATCCATTAAACCTTTCCTTCTTTGTTATGACTACACAAAAAACACATAAAAAGATCTATTTTCTTATATATTGGCTAGCAGGGCAGAATTAAGTTGTTTTGAGAACAAATAGATTTAAGGAAAAAAAAGAGGTTGTGCGAGTTGTAAAATTTATTTTTAGGCTGCTTATCAGCCTTAGCCTAAATGTAATTTAACCAAATACTTCTTTTTCATTCAGTATTACAGGCAGTCTGCTGCTCAAGTGATGAGCACACAGGCAAAAAACGCGTATGTTTTCTCCTATAAGCATTTACAATGCATACATATAAGGGTTTGAGTATATTGGTGTAACTGGCTTGCATTTGAGATGCATTAGATAAGCTTCTAAATTGTTTTGCATTCACATTGACTTGCATGGTGAAGAAAAGCAAAGAAATACCTGTTTGCACAAGTTATAAAGCAAGAGACAGCTACTACTACACTGTGGCTGGAGAAAAAATGTTACACATTGTACAAGATACACATACACTATGAAGCAAAAAGAGAGTAGTTATTTACAGCCAACCAGACGTATTTCTTTGTCTGAAAGATGACAAACAACTGACAGTTATAAGCAAATGCTTTACTCATTTATTTTTTTTTTGTATCTGTGTTTCTACATCAGTCCCAAAAGTATTTTATTGTCATAGGGTAAAACAAAGTAAAATTACCATGTTAAAAATATTTTGTAAAAAATAAAAAAAAATTATTTTTCGCCATGGGATTTTAATTACATATTAAAAATGTAATTTATTAATTTCAAGTGTGTAATAATTTCCATTTTTTTTTTATTCCAGTAGAAGAATTGTATAACATAAAATACAAAACATACAGTAAAAATATGAATATGCATTTGTTAGGAGAACTATAATTTATTTTAAAAAAATCTCCTAATCAACATGAACAGAAAAGAAGCATGTCTAGTTCCTGCCCAGCACCAGACTTTACAAGTCTTTTATTCTCTAAGGTGAGATTACTGCTGGTTGGAGGTTAATCTGCAGGAGTACAGGTTTCTGTTAACATATCTGAAATGAGATCAGAGACAAATCCCTGTACATGATAGAATGAAATCTTCTACTAAGGGGATACCGTACATGCATACTTTTTTTTAAAAATGTATGCCCCAGGCTGAATTTTGTATAACATTGTAACATTATTCTTTGGGGATCATGAAGGATTTTTTTCCCTGTTAGAGTAGCTTGGACCACACTTTATAAGGGTTTTTTTTTCCTTGGATCAGCTGTGGGTTAGATTTTTTAGGTTGAATTTTATGGACATGCGTCTTTCCTCAACCTATTTAACTATGTAATCCAAACAATGGCAGACCCAAAGGAAATTTGTTACGCTGCAATTCGATTAGCGCATTGTTGTTTGTCCAATTGCTTTTTACAGGGTGTCAGACTTTTTTTGCCTTAGGCTGGAAATTAGAGGGATTCTGATGATTAGTTTCCTTATTTCACTAACCATAGTCAAAAGGCAACCAAGGATTTTATTAAAGAGTAACTGAACTCTGGAAGCTGTACCCAAAAAAAAAGGGCAGGTAGAGGACGAAGCATGTGGTTTATCAGCAGTTGTTATATCCAATAACTGAGTTACCATGTCTTGTTCTGCAACATGCCACTCTGTATAGATGCAGCAAACCTTGGCAGAGACAGGCTTTGCTTCCTGTGGTCAGAGCCTCCAGCAACAGTGAGCAGTACAGTAGTGACATCACCAAAACATATCCCAAATCTCTTGAGACTAGTATTCAGAGGTGGCAGTGCTTTAGATATCATGTTGCAGATATAAATTAAAGCACTGAGCCTGTAAGCACAAGAGCACCTAGGCACCCTTTGCTAAATTCAAAAGGAGACCTGCAGTGGCAAAAGAGATGCTCAAAAAAAATCAGAAGGCTCTTCACAGGTCAGGGAACATGAAACCATCTCTCCATGTTTTTGTTTGGTCTGTACAGTTTAAAAGTAACTGTATATAAGGTAGATTGCATGGTGCCTTCAATAGCACATTCAGCATTCATTTTTACTAAGAAAACAAGATGACACAAGGGTAACAGTGTGTACTAGGGATGCCATCCTTCAGCAATGCATAAAGATACTTTATACCTTAATACAGCCCTGATTAGGAGATAGCATGAGTTCTCAGATACCTTATATTAGTATTCGCATAGTTAGATAAAGTAAATTTTCTGTTGAATGTGGCAATTTGTTTTGAGCTATTTACTGTGTATGCATCCAGTCTTTCTGATTTTGTTTTCTGACATTGATTGTCAAATATAAATGACTGAGTCCCATCTTTTGGGATTCTGAGGGTTGTAATATATACAATCCACACTGTATATAGTTTAATATGATTTCTAATATAAACCTTTTTGCTTTATAACTGCAAGAAAAACTGTGCCCAGTAATATATTTTGTGAAATAGTAATTACTTTGTATTACCTCTATGTAAAAAGCTGGAGAAAAAAACACAGAAGGAGGAATGTAGAAAGGATGGAACTGTTCAAGATATTGGTGAATGATGTCACTAGAGAGGTATGTGTTTTTGCATGCACTTACAATAATGCCAGTAGCCTTGGTAGCTTGTTTGATCACAGTTCATTACTAAAGGAAGCCATGTTTGTCTCCAGAGCATATATTCACAGTCACATTTACAATTTATGAGTCCCCGACTGCACTGTGTTTTAAACAATGGCATTATCCAATGCAACCAGTGAGAAGATTAAAGTTCTCCCTGCAGATTAAGTACAAATTATCTGTCCTCCTGTTTCAGCATCGTTTGTTCATTTATCACATAACATCTAGTATTTCTGGTCAGTGTCAATATGCTCTGCATCTTTGTAGTTAACAGATGTCTTCTCTTGTCGAATGAATTACTTAAAGTCTCATGCACTGCTGGCCACAGATGTGTCACTATAGCAACATCATTAATTTCAGATCTTACCGGAAACATGCACTCCAATCAAACCTAATTATACCACGTTGCTTTCTTGTCCTACAATAAGGAAACTATAATGCAATTATTGAGATAGTTGGTTCTCCATTCTACTATGGCAAATGAGAGGACCCCTGTGATGGACGCTTCTTGTCAAAAGGTTTATTGATGTAGCACAATCCCAATTTGCAATCATAGAAAGGACTAGTTTGCAATGATATCCGCAATATAATTATTCCTAGGCTGGTCTGATAAAAGATCTGTAATAATGATGATGCCCAAAAGTTCATTTTTTTTTAATCTTAATAAAAACATAACATGTTTTAATCAAGGTAGCCTATAAAAAATATTTTATATTCAATTACAGAATGAAAGAATAGAACTGGGATGCAGAGGAAACCTGAAAAATCTCAGGTGCATTGTAACTACAGCATCTAAAAATTAAAGCCACAGTTCTAAAATAATTTGCCTAACCATGTATATTGCGATCTATGGATAAAAAAACAACATTTTTCACTTTCCTACTTGTCACAAACAGTAATGCTATCCCAGTTTATTTTTGCAGGAAAATCCCTCCATGTAACATCTTGCAACTCTATTTGAAAAGCTGTAGCAAAACTTTTCACTGGGTGTTAAAGTGTCACTAAACCTAACTTTTCATTTTAGTCATTGTATGAAAAAATATGATATTTACCTATCTGTATAACCTATCTATTATGCACGCTGTGATTGTTAGTAAATACCTGGTTGATCATGACACTTTACTTAGAGTAGTACCCATTCAGAGTGGTAGTGGAATACCAGGCAATTCTGTGTATCTACTGTTACCACTCTCATTGTGCATGCTCTGGCAAATTCCTCCTCAAGTGACAAAACCATTGTTGCTTCTGGATTCTTTCAGTACAGGGGATTTCGTCGCATGGGTGTGCCTCGGTCTCTATCCGCTCTCGATCCTGAAGTTGGCAGTCGTGGTCCTGGGCGCCAGCTAGGGGGGTTTGGGCAGGAGCAGAAAAAAAAAAAAAGCCTTTTTTTTCCCTTTCCTTAATGTGCAATGCAGCACGCTATGATGTGGTGTAACCTTTTGCAAAACTTAAAAGTGTTGAAGAGATAACCAAATTGCTCCAAGATCCACAAAGCTGATTGGAAGACAAGCTTGCTCTGGTGACCAAGTCTCTTGGACTGAGACAACCCAGGACTCCTCCCCAACCTGACAGGCTGGAATCTGTCGTGACCTTCCAGTGTAGTGTAGGACTTCCCCAACTCCAACGCTGGACTAGCGATCTACCAAGACAGAGCCAGCTGGGTGGTGGAATGCAGGTTAATGTGCTTGTCCCATGAAGCCAGAATATTGAGTTGGAATGGTTTGGAACGAAAGTGGGAATATGGGAAATGCTTTGAAGGAGGCAATAATTAAGTCCAGGACTCTAATGCAGAAAAGGAGGGTGAGTTGGACCGAAGTGTTCATACCTAAGTGGCAGGGTTTGTAGATTTCTCCTGCACAAGAAAACCATGGACAGGGAAGTGTCTAGGAGGAGACCCAGATTCTCCAAGCAGTGAGCCAGCTCTGGTGCAGTGTTCTGGAAGTTAAGGATCCACCTGAACCTCTGCAGAGTTTGAACAGCCTGTTGAACACTGACTGCCAATGTTTGTGTTAACTGTTCCCTCAAAAGGAGGCAATTTAGGTAACCTACAATAGAATTCCCTGTGAATGAACAGGGGCTAACACCTTGTTAAAAACTCTAGGTGCAGTGGATAGACTAAAAGGCAAGGCAATGGATTGGATTGGTAATGTTATTTGATCACAACGTGTAGGAAGCCTTGATGTACTGGAAAGATGGGAACATGTAAGTAGATATCTTTGATGTTCACCAAATGCCTGAAAATCCCCTGGTTGTAATGAGGGTTATGACTAAGGCCTTATAGGCTAAAATGCGTCAACTGACTTAATCTGCGTTTGTCCACTGTGGCTATTCAATAAAATTAAGAAATTTTAGGATAAACAACCTGAGTGCGGATCATTTTTTCCACATTACTCTACTCAGCCAGCGACTGTTGCTAGAGCACCTGGGAGCTCTGCTATCTATGTGTTGTATGGGTAGTAGTACTGACTTTTCTGTTTATACTGTAGTGAGGAAATGGCTGGCCTACAAGGTTCCATAGGAATATTTGGACCCAAAGGAAGGTGTTGAGTACCTTCAGGTTCAGGATAGATGGCATGCCATCAGTGGGCTTTGGGACTGTAAAAAGCACAATCCCAACTTGCAATCATAGAAAGGACTAGTTTGCAATGATATTCACAATATAATTATTTCTAGTCTGGTCTGATAAAAGATCTGTAATAATGATGATGCCTAAAAGTTTTCATTTTGTAGAAGTAAAACCCTTGAATTTTTTTTTTCTAGGGCAAGAGTCACCCCTCCTTAAGACAAGAGTTGGGTCAGACGATTGTGAGGAGCTACCCAATTTTGTGGGGATGTTTGAAGGTATGATAGCATAAAACAGGGTAGTGGAAGACCTGGACCAAAAGATCTAGAATGCCTAGGGTCCAGGTATCTGCGAAAGTCATCAAGCATCCAACCGCTTGAGCAACCCTCCATTAAAAGCAGCATTTTGTTTCAGGCTTGAATGATTTTAAGGTCTAGGGCTTACTGAGATTGCACCTTCTTTTGCTTGGAAAAGAGCTTTGAGCTTCTTGTCCACTGAGTCCTCGAATGCTGCAGCATTCCCTACTGGGACAGTTAAGATTTTGCTTGCCACCACTACAGGAACAGTCCAAATTTTAGGAACTCTTCCTCAATAGGTATTGTTGGGCAAAAGGATTTATTGAGGTAAAGATTATGTCTGGATTGGGTCAATCCCCATTTTAAATGGGTTGTTACACAGAATACACAGGAAAGGATTTTTCAAGCTAAAATCTTTTCATTGAACCTAGACTGATAACCTTAGACAAATTTGATGTCAGAACCACAATGGCATCTTTAGATTTATTTGCATGGGCTGAAACTCCTCAAATACCAAGTCATCATCTAAGGTACTCCTCTTAGAATGTGCAGCTGACAGAGCAGTTGCAGCTGTGGCTGCAGGACTGAGGGGAAGGTGGGGAAGCCTGCTTGCAGAGCCTACATTCCACTATCATGGATGAAATATTTTCCATAAAACCAGACATGGTAACATTCAGTTCCAGCCCTCAGAGAAGTGCTGTGACTCTAGTAAGAGACAGAGATCTAGGCTGTCAGTGTCAGACCCCTTTGAAGGTATGATACCCCCCCCCCCGTCCCAGCACTGTGAGCAGATTGTAAGACAGACAGGCCCGCGGTACTGCTGCCTTTGCGCTTGTGATCCACCATAACTATGCAATCAGTGAAAGTAGATCCCAAAGATCATTGGCGGGGTGCAGCCTGTGGAGCTTAGAAAGAGCCTGGCACTGTCTGCGTGTACTCAGGATAAAATGGCGGTCATTGCAACATTTTATGTTACATGTTATTTGCGCAGCGATTTTTCAAACATTTTTTTGAGGCAAAAAACTGTTTCATGAATTAAAAAAAAAAAACAGTAAAGTTAGCCCAATTTTTTTGTATAATGTGAAAGACGATGTTATGCCAAGTAAATAGATACCTAACATGTCATGCTTTAGAGTTACAGAGGTGGTCTTGGGCTAGAATTGTTGCTTTTGCTTTAACGCACGCAGCAATACCTCACATGTAATTGAACGCCGTTTACATATGTGGGCGCGACTTACGTATGCGTTCGCTTCTGTGCGCAAGCACGCAGGGATGGGGCCACTTTAAAAAAAATTGTATTCTTTATTTTACTTTTATTCTTATTTTATTTTTTTGACCACTTTTGTTTCAATTACAAGGAATGTAAACATCCCTTGTAATAAGAATAGTGCGTGACAGGCAGTGGCGGAACTACCACCATAGCGACCCATGCGGGCGCTATGGGGCCCGCAGCCGAGTTGGGGCCCGGTGAGTGGCGTTGCTAGGTGGGTGCGGGCCACACCAGGTGACACCCTTGGCAGCCGCACCACTAACACCGCTCGCTGTGCCTCGCGCCTCTGTGTCTCAGCGGTGCGGACCGAAGCTGCCTCCCCTCCTCTCTGTTTACATCCACAGAGGAGGAGCAGCCTGCACTCGAGCCTTGAGGGACACACATCGTTGTGTGTATCTGGTGATTGTCAGCGCTGTTCTGAGGTATGTAAGAAGGGGGGTCTATACTGCTGGAGGGGGGTCTGCACCACTGAGAGGGGGTCTGCACTACTGAGGGGGGTCTGCACTACTGAGGGGGGTCTGCACTACTGAGGGGGGATCTGCACTACTGAGGGGGGATCTGCACTACTGAGGGGGGATCTGCACTACTGAGGAGGGGGTCTGCACTGAGGAGGGGGTCTGCACTGAGGAGGGGGTCTGCACTGAGGGGGGTCTGCACTACTGAGGGGGGGTCTGCACTACTGAGGGGGGTCTGTACTGAGCGGGGGTCTGCACTGAGGGGGGTCTGTAATGCTGGGGGGTCTGCACTGGGGGGTGTCTGTACTGAGAGAGATGGTCTGCACTGGGGGGTGTCTGTACTGCTGGGGGGTCCTGCACTGCTGGTGGGGGTCTGTACTACTGAGGGGGGTCTGCACTGAGGGGAGTGTCTGCACTGAGGGGGGTGTCTGCACTGAGGGGGGTGTCTGCACTGAATGGGGGGTCTGTAATGCTGGGGGGGTCTGCACTGGGGGGTGTCTGTACTGAGGGGGGTGGTCTGCACTGGGGGGTGTCTGTACTGAGGGGGGTGTCTGCACTGAGGGGGGTCTGTAATGTTGGGGGGTCTGCACTAGGGAGGGGGGTGTCTGTACTAAGGGGGGTGTCTGTACTGCTGGGGGGTCTGCACTGAGGTAGGGGGTGTCTGTACTGATGGAGGTATGCATGTGTGTCCTTCAGGGGCTGCATACAGTATACTGCATATTTTGTTGTTCGAAATTAAAATAAGCTGTTGCCTGGGTACTGTGCTACATGAGTGTGGTAATCTGTTGTTCAATGGCGTTAATTAATTTTTTTTGTGGGGGGGGGCCCCATACAACATTTTGCTATGGGGCCCTGTGATTTCTAGTTACACCCCTGGTGACAGGTCGTCTTTATGGAGAGATGTGGGGTTAATAAGACCCAGCATCTCTCCTTCAGGCTGGAAAGGCTGAGATAAAAAAAAATATAAACTCACGGCCTTTCCAGCCGAGTCTCCGGCATTGTTTACGTCCGCTGGCCGGGACGTCATAACGTCACACCCAGGACTCAGAGGTGCATAGAGATGACTGGGGACCATCTGGTAAACTTCCGGCGGCAACAGATTCTTTCTCCGGTTCGCCGATCGCACGGGCGAGCCCGGGAAAGTAACAGTGGGCGGTGTCCCCTACAGCCTCATGTAAGAACGATCAAGCGGCTAAACTGTCGCTATGATTGTTCTTACGGTGCACAGAATCGCCAGCTGAAAAAGATGATATCTGGATGAGGCCTGTAGCTGCTACAAGCGCAGAGGCCTGGACATCCACCTGCTAGAACTTGGAGATGAACCAAAGACTAGGTGGCAGCCCTACAAAGCCAGGTTACCAAAGCTTTGTGGAGTGACCGTGTAAAGCTACTGGGGGTACCCTTTCCTTAAGAGCATAAGCCCACACGATGGGCTGTCTTATCAACCTATAAAAGTGGATTAAGGAGTAGGGTATCCTTGATGAGATCCTGTCGGCAATACAAAAAGAGAGTCTGTTTTTCAGTTTTTCAAATACAGACTGGGACTGTCAGACTCTGACAGCTTTGACCACACTCAAACAGTGGAGAGCAATTTCTTTGGAATGCTTTGGAGCAGGGCACAGTGTCCTCAATAAAGGATAAGCTCACCTTTAGAAAAAATAAATGCACATTTTTTTTGCAGGTAAAAAAAAAATGTGCATTTATTATTTTTTGTTAGGAACCTGTAAAGCATTGCACCCACTATCAGCAGATCGTGGGTGTAAAGCGATGGTCCTGCATACTGTCTGCGTAGGTGTCTACCAGTACCTCCGATACGGGCAGGCCATTACTGAATGACAGTAAGCTCAATGCACTACCTAGAGTGCTCAACAGCGCCCTGGTAGTTCATTGGTTCACAGGGATCTATATATCAACAGTGCAGCTGTGTGGGTGGAGCCCTGTAAAGCCACTCCCTCTTTGTATTGACACAGCGAGTGCAGAGAGAAGAGCCCCAACTCGTTGTCACAAGGGGCGGGGGATCAGGGGGAGAGGAGTCTGATGCTGAACATGTTACACCTTAATATGAGTGTAACATGTTCAGAAAGGTGAACATATCCTTTAAGGTGGAAAGCTGAGATCACCTTAAGTAGAAAGAAGGGTATTGGATGAAAGACCTCTTTATCATTGTAAGGAATCTGGAAAGCTCTGGAAAGCATGAAACACACCTGACAGACTACCACCAAGAAGGGCATTTTGCAGGAGAGATCATGCAAGGGGAGTTCCTTAATTTGTTCAAAGGGTGGTTTATGCAGTGCAGCACAAACCACAATGAGATCTGAAGGAAGCACAGGGTGCTGTATGCGGAGGGGGGGGGGTCTTATTTGAGAGGTTTTAACAAGGAAAAATCCAGTCTTCTGGAATAGGCTAGATAAGGTTAAAACTGTATTTGAGGCCAAATTCATGTCAAGTCCAGATTGTAGGAAGGCTAGAATACAGGTAACAGAGTAATTTCTATGATTGAAAAGCCAAACCTGGCAAAAATGATTTCTAGGTACAGAAGTATATCTTTCGGAAAGTGAATTTTTTGGGTCTTAGTAGGGACAGAGTCAGAGATAACCCTTGTCCTTCAAGACCTGGATTTCAACCTTCATACTGTTAAAGCCACTGACTGAGAAGCAGGATTGAACAGGGGGCTTGGGACAGCAGGTCTGACCTATTTGGAGATGACCAGGGCTCATTCATCAGAAGTCTAAGTATGTCTGTGTACCAGGTTCTTCCAGGTCAGTTTAGTTCAATGAAAGTCATTGATTTTTTTTCTCTTGCTCTATACTGCGAAGCAATCGGGGGATGATCTGCACTGGAGTCCAGGGCATCCACTGCTAGTGCTAGAGGATACTTGGTTCTGGCTAAAAACAAGGGTAACCTGTTTTTGAACCTGGAGGCCAGGATGCACACTTGTGGAGTTGCCTATTTCTCACATAAGAGAATAAAGATGTTGGGATGAAGAGACCACTTTCCCTGGTCCAGGCAGTGACAGCTGAGGAAACCTGCCTGCCAAATGACGGTATACTCACATAGAAATTGAAAGACAGGGTTTGGGACTTTAAATGAGGAATGCATGAAAGGACCCAAGGATAAGACAATGTAGTACGGATGTGTTTATTAGTATAAAACACCCAGCAGAGCGTGCATTTGAAAATACATACATAGTAGTAAGCATACATAATAGTAGACATATATAACAAAGCATGATGCAGGAAACCATAAAACACAGTAAAGCGACTACTCAATCGCATTGCTATACAATCCTTTCACGAGTGAAAACATTAAAACCAAGGTGGGTCCTAGAATAAAATCATGTTGCATCTGTGTGTGACCGACGCGTTTCATGGCGTACCAGCCAATCTTCAGGGGCAGATGCATAATTGAGTAAAATCTGCAAAAGGACATAAATATAGCGTATAATTATGATCATGTCACCCAATAGCTAAGGGAAACTACAAATGGAGATGAAAATTAATCCAGCTCCAACCAACTTACTCAATTGCAGGGTGCGAAAATGTGCCTGCGAGTCGGAGCACATGGGCCACCGAATAGTCTGCAGACCGGGAGCTGAAGTGGGGCCAGGGGAAAACAACAACCATGGACATGCTTCCAGGTGGGTAGATATCCACCCGATAGGTGGAAAATGCAGGGGCTCCAATCTAAATGAATAATGGAAGTCATAAGTAACCAAATAGATTGATTGGAGGTGGACCAACCACCCCCCATCCCAGTAGAAACATTAACAGAAAAAAAAAAAAAAAAATGTATATGTACCTGGATTGCCCCAAGGAGACACACAACCCAACAGTGGGGATGTGTCAAAAAAGCGTAGGAGTGGACTGCAAGGGATGACCGAGGTGGGTATGCCCAGTGTTTATCCAACAAGCCCAACTAGCGTCACGCTGGCATATCAGGATGGAGGCACGTCCGGACCAAAAGGCGGCCAAAGCCGCTCTTTTGAAGCCAGGCGAAGCCCCCTATTGGATAGCCAAGATCACATGACTCGCCCCGACATTCCGACGCCAGAAGCGTCTGGTATGTCGGGCGGATGCGTGATGCCGATGCGCTGAGGAGAGACCCGCCCATCTCCTCGCACCCAGTACTGAGTGACCAAAGGAGGAGATGGGAGGGCACCTGAGAGCATCGCAGCTCCCGGAAATGCAGATAAGAGCATCCCCGTGGTCACTCAGTGCACACCACAGCACTTGCCGCACTTTTTTTCTGTTAATGTTTCTACTGGGATGGGGGTGGTTGGTCCACCTCCAATCAATCTATTTGGTTACTTATGACTTCCATTATTCATTTAGATTGGAGCCCCTGCATTTTCCACCTATCAGGTGGATGTCTACCCACCTGGAAGCATGTCCATGGTTGTTGTTTTCCACTGGCCCCACTTCAGCTCCCGGTCTGCAGACTATTCGGTGGCCCATGTGCTCCGACTCGCAGGCACATTTTCGCACCCTGCAATTGAGTAAGTTGGTTGGAGCTGGATTAATTTTCATCTCCATTTGTAGTTTCCCTTAGCTATTGGGTGACATGATCATAATTATACGCTATATTTATGTCCTTTTGCAGATTTTACTCAATTATGCATCTGCCCCTGAAGATTGGCTGGTACGCCATGAAATGCGTCGGGCACACACAGATGCAACATGATTTTATTCTAGGACCCACCTTGGTTTTAATGTTTTACTGTGTTTTATGGTTTCCTGCATGATGCTTTGTTATATATGTCTACTATTATGTATGCTTACTACTATGTATGTATTTTCAAATGCACGCTCTGCTGGGTGTTTTATACTAATAAACACATCCGTACTACATTGTCTTATCCTTGGGTCCTTTCATGCATTCCTCATTTAAAGTCTCAAACCCCGTCTTTCAATTCAAGTAATAGGGATGGAGATGTTCTCATAAATCTCATTTAAAGTCCCGCAACCCCTTCAGTATACTCACACAGAAGCCTTCAGGGCCAGTGGACCACCTAAGTGTGAACCATGGCCCTTTGCCTGCTAATAAAGCTGCTAGCAGGTATAAAGTGTGCCTGCACATACCCGCAGCAACTTTGTTTCCTGCATGCCTGAAAACCAAGCCATTTTCAACACTTGCGGGTACTGTTGGAGCTTACCCATTCCCATCACAATATTGTTGCTACAATAGGCAACTGGGATTCATTGGAGGTAGGAGTAGTGAGCAAGTTTTGTCTCAATAAGTAGTCCAGCATTCGGGTATGCAGGAAAAAAAAAATGCAGGAAACAAAAAGAGCTGCTGCGGTAATGTCCAAGCAGCTTAAAGTGAACCTGTGCCCAGACTAAAGTATTTCCTTTTGGCTAAGATCAAGTGTAGTATCTGTTCTTATCAGTTTCCAGAGGAGGCGCTGTGCTACTCCCAAGTGTGGGGAGGGCACATGCAAATCCAATAGTGTCACTGGACCTGGAAGGGCGGTTCGGCAGTGCCCATGTCTGGACACCCATCGAGACATCAGCGGGGCCGAGTCCGAGCCGTCCGGAAGGGTGCTCCTGGTGAGGATGGGTGCTGCATTGGGTCTGACCCAGAAGGTCGGGTCACTGCCCTTCTGGCCTAGATTGGGGTAGCTCTAGCTCCGGTCAGTTTTTCGGGAGAGAACACCGGCTCCTCTCTAGCTGGAGGGGGAGGAGCGGTTAGTATTGCCCGAATGTAATTAGGTAGGAGTGATGGGAGCAACGGTGGAGCCTGATGGCAAAGGGCTCTCACTGGGCTTCCAGAACCTCAGGCCTTCCTGGCTGGGGTGGGGGCTGCTGTGGTCTGGGTTGGTACTGAAAGCCTATGGTGTATGTGCCCCTGGAGAGGCAGTCCAGGGGTGCCATAAAATCACTGTGAGTGAGGGTCACTTTGATTTGTGGCACCACGATCACTGCACCATTACACGCTTTTTTAGCACCTGTCTCCTGGGCCGGGCCTTTTGGCTGGGACCGGAGAAATTTTTTATTCCTGGCCGGAGGGCCTGGCCATTGTATTGCACAATGGCCACCTTTTCACTCTCCTCTACTTCCTTCTTCCCACTTTCTTTTTATTTATTTCCTATGTGTGTCATGTTTTTGTATTTTTGTGTTTGTACAGGGTTTTGCACTGGGCCTGCCCTGAAAGTCTTGAGAGGGGGTGGACATGGCCTTTTGGCTTAGTTTACTTTCTCTCATGGGGTCTCCCTTTGGGGGAGCCCCACCGAGTACTTGGGTGGGTCTGTTTCGGCAGATCCTCCAGAGGAAGGGGTCTGTCTGGTTTCGGCCAGATGGACCAAGTGTAAGTACCCTTGTCCCCTTCAGGAGCCTAACGCCCTGGGGGATTCAGGGCAAGGCCCTCTGATTTTTGAGGGCTTGTGTACCCGTTGCACTTTTTTGTGTTTCACTCTTTGTGTGCACATTTTTTTGGCACCGGGTGAAGTTTTTGAGTGTGTTTCACACGTCATGGGCTTTAAAAAAAAAAAAAAAAGAAAAAAAAGAAAAATTTGCACATACTAAGAAATGCAGTAAAGTACTTTAAAACAAGATCATACTCACATCTGTAGCTACAGGCATTGTGGAAAAATTTGTCTTCAAAATTTACAGCAGAGGCAATTACTTTGTATTGCAACAGATTCTTGATAGCATTTCAGACCTCTAATACAAACATACATGTGTTTCTAAACCATTTCTGATCAAACTTAGGAGTGTTTGTTGCAATCTTTGATAATTAATTATATAAGATTACATCCAATTTCATAGTTGAAGATTTTATACACTACAACCATGAAATTGATATCTAAATGTTCAAGCAGCAGAGTCAAATTGCATGTTTGAGACAAATTTAGGGGAATCAAAGTTCATTAAATAGCTCCTGTAACTGAATAATAGATGAATAATATACCCTCCATGCTTACACAGCTATAAAAGTATTAGCTATGCAACAATGATGTACATGAATTTAGATGTACACCAATAATGTTGTAACCCTGATATGCCATGTTTCCTGGATCATTACATTCCGCTTTGTTATCAATTTTTTAGATAGCTAGCAATTACCTCTGCTTTCTTTTACACAGTTTTCAATAGAGAGGACATATTAAATAATGTGATCCATGGCAAGGAACTGAGTTGTAACACAATATCACATGGGGTAGAAGCAAATTCTGCATGAATGATTATTTAAATAAAGCAAAATCAAACATTTTAAAGTAGTTCTAGACACAAAGCTAAATCTCATTCTATTAAACTTCACACCAGTAGTAGATTTTATGCTTGCAGCTTCCAAACTGGTGAAAGTCACCCACATAACCATTTCCAAAAACAAAACAAAAATGTTATCCAAGTGAGACTTGCACTTATTGCCTGAGAAAATCATTAAAGAATAAGTTCATGAGAAAATCATTAAATGATAAGTTCACTTTTTAGAAAAAAATTATAAATGCACTTTTTTGAAGGTAAAAAATTGTGCATTTATTTTTTATTTTTTTTGGAGCCTATAAAGCATTACACCAGTGATCAGATCGCTGGTGCCATGCAGGTCTCCAGCAGATCTGTCAGTGTATCTGTTTGCCCGTACAGTAAAACCTTGGTTTGAGAGTAACTTTGTTTTAGAGCGTTTTGCAAGACAAGCAAAATGTTTTAATTCCTTTTTTCTTAACAAACAAGTGATGTCTTGATATACAAGTAGCTTCAATGAGTATAAAAGAGAAGAGAGGTGCCTCTAAGTGTAGCAATATGGCTACATTTAATGAAGGTACAACATTTAGCAACTCATATGGTTAATGATTAAAACAGGCACATCGAAGTTTGCAGGCACCAGGTGTAAAGCTGTCCACATAGACCATCCCCTGCACTGCCACTGACGTCATCCCTTCTACACTGAGCTCCATGAGCACTTCAAGCCTCCCTTTCAGATCGCTCTACTGCAGGGTAGTCTTCCCGGTCACGATTGCAGCCTGCAGACTGCAGATAGACAGCGATGAGAGCCGGTGGTGCGGAAAATGCTCTATGTGGACAGCTTTACCCCGGATGCCTGCATACTTAGATGTGCCTCTTTTATTCATCAACCATGTAAGTTTCTAAACGTTGTACCTCTACATTAAATGTAACCATATTGATGCACTTAGAGGCACCTCTCTTCTCTTTTATACTCTGTAGCTCCTGCTGGATTTTGCTGCTAATCCCTTTGTGGAGGCTGCCATTTGTGGATGAACATTTCATGATTACACGACCTATCACATTGCTATAATCTTTTTATATGGACTATAAACTGAAAGACCTATGAATAAATGGTAGTGGAACAAATCATCTATGTTTCTATTATTTCATATGGGGAAATTCGCTTTGATATACAAGCGCTTTGGATTACAAGCATGTTTCCGGAACAAATTATGCTTGCAATCCAAGGTTTTACTGTACATTCCATATGGGCAAGCAGATACAATCTGACAGGAAGAGAGAATGAACTACCACAGCGCTATGGTAGTTTATTGAAAACTACAAGTAAACAGCCGCAAAGGCTGCCTGACCTTGTAGTTTTCCATTCACGGTACACTGTAAATGAGTGACACGGCTGGGCATCAAATCTGTTCCAACCTTAACCAACAAACACAGAAGCAATTAATCCAATAATACCAGGAACGTTTCTGGCGATCCATTATTGTTCTCAGCTAACAGGCCACTCACCATTGTGAATTTTTTGTGAACAGAACAGGGTATGTGTTAAGTCAAAAAAAGAGAAGCCCATAATGTACTCCAGCAAAAAAAAGTGTCATACTGTAGTCGGTCCAGGTTACCTGTTTTGTCAGTAAGTAAATACACCAAGCGTCCCAACTCCTCAGGAATGGTGCTAGTCCTCACCACAGTGCCAGGAATATTCTCATCTTTCATGATCATCCAGCCATAAGCAGCCTTTCCCATGTCCAGGTTCACTCGTAAACTGCCAAGAAAATAATGGTTTATTTATATAGTCCTAGGAAAATAACTTAAAAAAGTACACTATCACTATCCTTGAATGGGAAATGACAACCTCTTTCCCCCACACAGTAAGCAGCTGCAGATGACCCTCTCACTTTCACTGTGTGAGATCTAAAACAATCAAAATGTTAGGTGTTGCCACCAGTAAGGCTTGTTTCACACCTAAACCGGCCTTGGAATGCACAGCAACGCTCTCCATCCCTGTTCCCCGTTTCAGGGATGAATCAGGGCAGAATCTTTGCCTCAATTCGGCCCTGAAACAGAGCCAAAGATGCACAGCGTTTCTGTGCAGTGTGCTCCACAGCCACAACGGAGATATGTGAACCGGCTCCATAGGGAACCAGTCACATTCTCCTGCTATACAAATTCGATGCGGGGAAACCTGCATCGAATTAGCATAGGTGTGAACCCGACCTAAACGTATCAGTGGTCCTCAATGAAGATCTAAAAGAAAGGCCTTAGCTAAAGCAACATGAAAGTGAATTTTCTCTCTTTTTTTTGTTTTTTAATTTCCCAGATGTAAAATGTTCCCAAAGGGTTAGTTTACTGAAAAAATGTAAATGTGAACTAACACTGGACACCTAAAAACAGTGGACAATTGGAATCCATCTAGTCCATCCTAGAAAAGAATAGAACAGAACAGAAAGAAGAAAAGGGATTTCATATCCCCGTACCACTGGAGCAGCTGTGGAGTTGCTGAAGTCTCGGCAACCACAGAGTTAAATATAGCGGTGAACAAGGGGGGTAGCGGGGGTGTCCGGTGTTGGTTCACCTTTACATTTTTTCAGGTACTAACACTTTAAAGTGTATCTAAGGCCAAAGTCTTTCTTCCTCAATGAAGATCTAAAAGAAAGGCCTTAGCTAAAGCAACATGAAAGTGAATTTTCTCTCTTTTTTGTTTTTTTACTTTCCAGATGTAAAATGTTCCCAAAGGGTTAGTTCACTGAAAAAATGTAAATGTGAACTAACACTGGACACCTAAAAACAGTGGACAATTGGAATCCATCTAGTCCATCCTAGAAAAGAACAGAACAGAACAGAAAGAAGAAAAGGGATTTCATATCCCTGAACCACTGGAGCAGCTGTGGAGTTGCTGAAGTCTCGGCAACCACAGAGTTAAATATAGCGGGAACAAGGGGGGTAGCGGGGGTGTCCGGTGTTGGTTCACCTTTACTTTTTTTCGGGTACTAACACTTTAAAGTGTATCTAAGGCCAAAGTCTTTCTTCTTTAATTTTGGGTAGGAACGTTTTTATTTATTGCTGTCTTTCTCCTGGGTACTAATTTTAAAAATCCAAAATTGTGTCACTGGAACAAAAAAAAACGGATTACTGAATCCTACCCTTTCCCTATTCAGTGCTAACTGTATAAACCATACCACCAAGATGTCTAGTAAGTCTGTTACCTTTCTTCCTACATGCTAGTGAACCAATTCAGATGAACCTGTATGTTAAATAGCATCTGGACCACACTGCTGTGAACACTTTGTGATCATGTAGTGTTTCCCCTAATGATCAGAAGCTCCATTTGTAAGTACTAGGCCTTGGCAACTGATAGAGACTGACATGGGAAGGCTGTTCCCCTCCAGCATCACCAGTACTGTGCCACTTATGTTAAGTTTACAGCACCATGTTCTGATTATTTCTGGCACTATCAGCAAAAGACCTAAGGGTCCTTTCACACTGGGGCAGGGGCGTTGTCGGTGGTAAAGCGCTGCTATTGTAAGCGGCGCTTTACCGTCGGTATGCGGCCGCTAGCGGGGCGGTTTTACTC
This sequence comes from Aquarana catesbeiana, assembly GCF_042186555.1. Taxonomy (NCBI): domain Eukaryota; kingdom Metazoa; phylum Chordata; class Amphibia; order Anura; family Ranidae; genus Aquarana; species Aquarana catesbeiana. The sequence goes on from NC_133328.1 coordinate 417,661,588, forward strand.
CCCTGCTAGCGGCCGAGAAAGGGTTAAAACCACTGCAAAGCGCCTCTGCAGAGGCGCTTTGCCGGCGGTATAGCCGCGCCGTCCCATTGATTTCAATGGGCAGGAACGGTGAAGGAGCGGTATACACTCCGCTCCTTCACCGCTCCGAAGATGCTGCTGGCAGGACTTTTTCCCGTCCTGCCAGCGCATCGCTCCAGTGTGAAAGCCCTTGGGGCTTTCACACTGGAATTAAAGCAGCGGCACTTTCGGGTCGGTTTGCAGGCGCTATTATTAGCGCAATAGCGCCTTCAAACCGCCCCAGTGTGAAAGGACCCTTAAGGTCACACCGGAGCGATGCGCTGGCAGGATGGGAAAAAAGTCCTGCCAGCAGCATCTTCGGAGCGGTGAAGGAGCGGAGTGTATACCGCTCCTTCACCGCTCCTGCCCATTGAAATCAATGGGACGGCGCGGCTATACCGCCGGCAAAGCGCCTGTGGTTTTAACCCTTTCTCGGCCGCTAGCAGGGGGGTAAAACCACCCCGCTAGCGGCCGCATACCGACGGTAAAGCGCCGCTTACAATAGCGGCGCTTTACCGCCGACAACGCCCTCGCCCCAGTATGAAAGGACCCTAACAGCTGTTACACACAGCTGACATCAACTGACACCACTGTGTTCCAGACCGTGGCCATACACCACCTAACACTTGGAACACAGATTGAAAATCACTAGTCTAGATGACGCTACTTAATTATATTCCTATGTACATTTTAAAAGACACAAGTGGCTCATGTAAACACATTCATAAGAACATGTTTTAACTTATATTACATATCAGCTATAGTCATATCTCACACCCCAAACATCAGATGTTGCAAATGCACTCTGTAACACACCCTATCTGAACAACATTCCTAAGTAGTATTTTCTTGCAGGCCAAATCTCTTATATTCAGTAGTACTACAGCCCTGGCCAAAAGTTTTGAGAATCACACAAATATTAATTTTCACAAAGTCTGCAGCATCATCTTTTTGTCAGATTTTACAATGGTATACTGAAGTATAATGACAGGCATTTCATAAGTGTCAAAGGCTTTTATCAATAAGTACATTACGTTTATGCAAAGAGTCAATACCTGCAGTGTTGACCCTGCTTTATCAAGACCTCTGAAATTCACCCTGGCATGCTGTCAATCCATGTCTGGGCCACATCCTGACTGATGGCAGCCCATTGTTGCATAATCAATGCCTGGAGCTTGTCAGAATTTGTGTTTTTTCTTTGTTTACCGGACTATTGAGGACTGACCACAAGTTCTCAATGGGATTAAGTTCTGGGGAGTTTCCTGGCAATTTCGATGTTTTGTTCTTCAAGCCACTTAGTTATCACTTTTGCCTTATGGCAAGGTGCTCCATCATGCTGGAAAATGCATTGTTCGCCACCAAACTGTTCTTGGATGGTTGGAAGAAGTTGCTCTCGGAGGATGTTTTTGTACCATTCTTTATTCATGGCTGTGTTCTTAGGCAAAATTGTGAATGAACCCAACTCCCTTGGCTGAGAAGCAACCCCACACATGAATGGTCTTGGAAAGCTTTACTGTTGGCATGACACGGGACTGATGGTAGAGCTCACCTTTTCTTCTCCGGACAAGTTTTTTTTCCAGACAAAATTACTTTACCCCAGTCCTCAGCAGTCCAATGCCTGTCCCTGATGTTTTTTCTGGGGAGAAGTGGTTTCTTTGCTGCCCTTCTTGACACCAGGTCATTCTCCAAAAGTCTTCTCCTTACTGTGCATGCAGCTGCATGCACACCTGCCTGCTACTATTCCTGTGCAAGCTCTGCACTGGTGGTGCCCCGGTCCCGTAGCTGAATCAACTGCAGAAGACGGTCCTGGTATTTGCTGGACTTTCTTGGGTGCCCAGATGCCTTCTTCACAACAATTGAACCTCTTTCCTTGAAGTTTCTGACTGATGGCAGCCCATTCTTACATAATTAATGCTTGGAGCTTGTCAGAATTTGTGGGGTTTTTTTTTGTTCATCCGCTTATTGAGGATTGACCACAAGTCCTCAATGGGATTAAGGTCTGGGGAGTTTCCTGGCCATGGACCCAAAATTTCGATGTTTTGTCCTTCAAACCACTTAGTTATCACTTTTTCCTTATGGCAAGGTGCTCCATCATGCTGGAAAATGCATTGTTCGTCACCAACTGTTCTTGTATGGTTGGGAGAAGTTGCTCCCTGATGCCTTCTTCACAACAATTGAACCTCTCTCCTTGAAGTTCTTGATGATTCGATAAATGGTTGATTTAGGTGCAATCTTAGTAGCAGCAATATCCTTGCCTATGAATCCCTTTTTGTGCAAAGCAATAATGACCGCATGTGTTTCCTTGCAGGTAACCAAGGTTAACAGAGGATGAACAATGATTTCAAGCACCACCCTCCCTTTAAAGCTTCCAGTCTGTTATTCTAACTCAATTAGCATTACAGAGTGATTTAAGCCTTGTCCTCATCAACACGGACACCTGTGTTAACGAGAGGATCACTGACATGATGTCAGCTGGTCCTTTTGTGGCAGGGCTGAAATTAAGTGGACATGTTTTTGGGGGATTAAATTTGTTTTCATGGCAAAGAAGGACTTTGCAATTAATTGCAATTCATCTAATCACTTTTCATAACATTCTGGATTATATGCAAATTGCCATCATAAAAACAGGCAGCAGACTGTGAAAATTAATACTTGTGTTTTTCTAAAAACTTTTGGCCAGGGTTGTACTCATAAATTTAATGCATTAACATTCTAGGAGTTACTCATTTATGATACAACACAATATCTACGAATATTGTAGGCTAGAAATAGCTGTGTGTAACAACAGGATATGTAGTGTTCAATATTTTTATCATACAATTGGTGAAAGAACCTTATAAATACATTCATGCTCTACAATGGATTGGATATCCTGATTAGTTTAGTAAAATGAACATTGCACAGAAATAAAACAGTATTGCTTTTTGCAATGGACTCTCAAGAATCAGCAGATTTGCAAGCACTTTCTCACTCTGTTTCCTGATAAGATCAATTTCCTTCACAATCTAAGCCAAGTGTATATTTCAAAAAAATGCAACATTCAGTGAAATTAGACATCCCTGCCTGCCTTTGCTACACACACATACCTTATTGGAATGATGTAGGAAAATAGAAGGAGGAACCGGAAGAGGTAGCGATACCATGGGCCAACAAACCCCTGCAAGGTTACCATTACAATGGAGAGCGCCACCAGAGCCAGAAAAAGCGCCTTTGTCAACTGGTTCAGTTCAAGGTCCAATAGTCCTACCTGATCAAAAGAGAGAACATATTTTAAGGTAAAATACATTTCATAAACTCTAGTTTAGGCATAAAAAATATATTTAATGTGCTATCTATGACCCAAAAAGACATATAAATGCCACAGATTGTTTTGTTCACTGTGAAAAGACACCATTATACTCTATTAATATTAAATCTTTGTGCTATCCTACCTGTTTTTTCACAAAAAAAAAAGTCTGAAAGACTTGTTTAAAACAGGCCACGCATAACAATTCTGAATCAAATTATCTTATTTCTATGTTTTATCCTTTTTCAAAGCATTTTCATTTGACTTTCCACACATATACGGTTTCTTTACTTTAAGATGATAGGCGTTATGACTCTTTACAATACATTTTCATTTGAACATTTTTTTTTCTGTAAGCTGTGAGATAAAAAAAATTGCTACAAATAATATTGTTCAATAAATCACACATGCTACAACCGCTAGCAACAACTCTTAAACATTTTCCAGTCTGCTTGACTCCTTTGATTTCAATTTGACCTCAGAAAAAGTTGTGGAAAAATGCCCATACTCATTTTGATGTTAGGCACATAATTGGATTATTGATCAGGTTAAAATAATTGTACACACAGCAAACTAAAAGAAGAATTTGGGCTTATTCACTCTTGGCCACTTTTGCAAGATGAGTTTTCCATTTAAATGTTTGGAAATGCTGTCTTTTTATCTTGGTCAGTTTTTATACCCACAAAATCTGGCAGACAGGATGTGGAATGCAAACAAACTCAGCCACAGGCGTGTGCTCATCTGCTCTGACAAAGTGGGCTAACCTAAAAGTAAGCTCCCAAATGTTGCAGGGAGGTCACATTACCTTGGGAGGCATTTGCTTAGGAGAAAGCAGGGGCACAGCAAAAGTGTAGACACAAGATTCAGGGAGAGTCAATGGTGATCAACAGCTTTCAGGTTGCCCGGACTCCCAACACAATACCTTTAGCTCTGTAACAGCCTGTGCAAAGTCGCAAAGGGAAAAGATTTTCAATATTCCATTAATATCCTCAGGATACTTGCAATGTATCCAACCCTTACAATTTGGGCAGTGATTGTTGTTTACATGGTCTGGGCACTGGTTTTCTTTATGTCTAATAAAAACAGAATTATTTATCTAACTACAACGACTACAAAATATTGTATCAATTCCCAGCAAATTCATGAAAATCTATATTCATAGTCCTTTACGAATATATTAAAAAATAAAAATAATGTGTTATAAAGATGTAGCTGGAAATTAAACCCCTCTAATAATGTCCTGCTTGTAAGTGAAGGAGACACAAACTAACTATTGTACACAACACACAAATAACAGATGAAATACATAAAAGGGAGCTGTTTACCCTGCCAAAGGATTTCTATTTCAGTCCTCCATCAAGTTCTGAGATTTACACACTTCTGTCATACAACATGGACCTGTCTAGCAGTGCAGGAGACCTGATTTTTCTCTGCTGCAGTCACAGTGGTTCTAAAGGCTGAAGGTTTTTTTTACCTTGATGCATTCTATGCATCAAGGTGAAAAAACCTTCAGTGTGAAGCTCCCCTCTCAGTCCTCCCTCCCCCTCATACTCACCCAAGCCCGATCCAGCGATGTGCATGAGAGCAGAAGCTTTTCTGGGTCTCTGCATCCTTATTGGCTGAGAGACAGCAGCAGGAGCAATTGGCTCCCACTGCTGTCAAACACAGCAAGTGAGGGGAGTTCATAGACACACAGAGGCATCTCAGGATACTAGCAAGCACGAGTGCCCCCAGAGCAGGGGGGGGGGGGCATTCAGCAGGGGGGGAGGGACCTGAAAAAAGGAGGATTGGGCTGCTTTGTACAAAACCATTGCCCATAGCTGGTCAGTATGACATGCTGTGAAGATATGGAGCCACATTTTTTAAAGCTATGAATAGTATTTTTTTTTTTTTTTTTTGCAGAAAAGAATTATGTGGCCATTTTATAAAAATGCTCAGCAAAAAATAAAGAGTCAAAAGTTCTGTGAGTTATTTATCTCCTGTAAACCCTCACTGTATGACTACCAACATGACATTCCGGTACATAATGGGAAGCTTTTAGAGAACTATAGTGAAATATTTGAGACAAATTCCACCACACTTGCTTGTGTACAGGCTGCCCCTTCCCTTGAGAATGGAGGCGCAAAGGACCACAGTGGCTGATTTATCAGCTGCATTTAAAATGCAGCCCAACAAGGACAAATATCTGGCAATTTCCGCTGTTTCAACTACTACATAGTTTATGCTTGAATTATTGAGAAAAATAGGTTTTTGGATTAAAATGAAGAAAAATTAAGCCAGGGAAGTAGAGCATGTTTCAAAGCCCAGATCTTTTTGCGTTGACAAAGGCGGTCTAAGTTTCAGGCCTCGCTGAGGATCAGATGAAGTCATTATTCATTCAGTCAAGGAAAAAAAAAGACTCAATTACCTCAACCTAAAGATGCTATCAATGAATGCAAAGTGCATATTTTACTCTATTCATCCAAATCCCATTAAAAAGTGAAAGGAATGATTTAATCTGGCTTTTCTGGAGTTGGCCCTTTTTTTGTATTAAAATAAAGAATTACTGTCTTGCAACATACGTATCTGCTACCTCACACTTTTGCCTGCATCATAGCAGGGGAAGACTGTACAGCGAGTAGACAAAAACAACCAGAAATAACTAAAGTTACCTCTGCACAAAAAAGGCAGAGCAAGAAACGAAAATATTTTAGTAAGACAGTAGACATTCACATTCAAATTTTGCAAAGTTTAGCTTAGCAAAAGCAAAGCTAGCTGTGCCTAGCCCCTTGAAAATCTATAAAGCCTTTACAAACATTTGTCTAAATTTCTTATCTAAGTTTAATTTAATGGTATTTGTTCCGTCTTGTCCTCCTCACAACCCCTGAATAATAGAACATGTTTAAAACAAAACTGGGCCTTCCTGCTCTGTTTAAAAAGGTTTTCCATTTTCACCAATAAAATTTGTGTCCCATGTCCTTTGGTAATGACTGGCGGATGTCACCTCAAACAAACACATCTGTAGCACTGTGGCCTGCCATTGCTTCTATTTATGCATCACCTTATGGGCAGATACCATGTAGGTAGACAAATAATACCTTCTAATCTCTCTTCCAAAGATTATATTAAAAAAAAAGGTTAAAATTTGCTTATTTTAGTACACGTTGTCTTAACCACTTCAGCCATGGAAGTTTTTACACCCTTAATGACCAGGCCATTTTTTGCGATGCAGCACTGCGTTATTTTAACTGACAATTGCGCGGTCGTGTGACGCTGTACCCAAAAAAAATTGTGTCCTTTTTTCCCCACAAGTAGAGCTTTCTTTTGGTGGTATTTGATCAACTCTGCGGTTTTTATTTTTTGTGCTATAAACAAAAAAGGAGCAACAATTTTGCAAAAAGAAAAACAATATTTTTTTACTTTCTGCTATAAAACATATCCAATAAAAAAATGTAAAAAATCTAATTTCTTCATCAATTTAGGCCAATATGTATTCAGCTACATATTTTTGGTAAAAAAATCCCAATAAGCGGACATTGGGTCCGCCGGACACGCTGACTGGCATCCCCTGTGTGCAATCAGCGTGCGATCGCGCCTCCAGTGGTGCACATGCGCTCTCCAGTGGCTATTGCACAAAATTACGTACAGGCACCTGATTTCGCGCAATAGAGCTGACCTGCCTCAGTAAATATGCAGTAGGTGGTCAGCAAGTGGTTAAAGCAAACCCATATTGACAGAAAAAATGTAGAATGCCACTGAAAACCTTCTTTACAGAAATGCTAGTTTCTTGTCTTTGCCTGGCGTTCATATTTCCAGGCCCAGAAAAAGTACAAAGCAAGTCAGAACTCTTGACCTCAATTCTTGTTTTGGTCATTAGTAGGTCAACAGTGGCATTCTACATTTTTCTCCTGGTACAAGCTTCCTTTAATAATTTAACTGTAAGCACAAGAATAGTAAGATTAAGCCCCTTTCACAAATGTGGACCATTTGTCCGTTTTTTTATCCATCTGTTTGAAGGATAAAAAAACAGATATCAGTGCATGGAAAAATTGATGTAAACTGATGATCATCAAATGGTCTGTTTTTGAATGAAAAAAGGGTTCTGGGACTCAAGTGGTTAAGGACTCTAGCTGGCAAATGTAAAAACAGATGAAAAACGAATGAGAAAGTGATGACAAACTGATGAAAAAACTGATGCCTTAGGCCCTTTTCAAACATGGGGAGCGTTCATTTCATCAGTTCAGTCACATTTTTTCCAAAGAAAAAATGGATGAAGTTTACATCAGTCATCCATTTTTACATCAGTTTTTTACATCCGCCAGCTAGAGTCCTTAACCACTTGAGTCCCGAAGCCATTATTCATGCAAAACGGACTGTTTGTCCGTTTACATCCATTTTTCATTGGACCCACTTTTTTAATGGAAGAAAAATTGGGCTTGGATTCGCTTAAAACAAAAAACAAAAAAAAAAGGATGTTTATGGAAGCAAATGTAGTTTTTTCATAGCGATGCATTGATTACCGCTTTCATCCGTCAACAGATAGATGAAAAATGGACAAATGGTCTGCATATGTGAAAGGGTCCTTAGAAGATTTTGGGATTGATTTACTAAAACTGGAGAGTGCAAAATCTGGTGCAGCCATACATAGCCAATCAGCTTCTAACTTTAGCTCGTTTAATGAAGCTTTGACAAGAAAATTTGGAATCTGATTGATTTCTATGCAGAGCTGCAGCAGATTTTGCACATACATAGTTACATAGTGGGTAAGACACCAGTCACATCCAGTTCAACCTGTGGTGTGCTTGTGTTTATGTCAATAGTACATTTTATATCCCCGTATGCTGTGCCTTTAGCTCTGTAACAGCCTGTGCAAAGTCGCAAAGGAAAAAGATTTTCAATATTCCACTAATATCCTCAGGGTACTTACAGTGTATCCAACCATTACAATTGGGACAGCGATTGTTGTTTACATGGTCTGGCCACTGGTTTTAGTAAGTCAACCCCATTATCTGCCAACAAAGGAAGTATTCCTCATCCCATGCCTATCATTTCCTACCCTGTCCCTGCAGATGAGGGCCTATATACAAGGCAAAAAAAAAAAGATCTGTGTGTGCAGGTTTGACTCTACTGCTGAATCTTGTTAAGAAGAGTTAGTAGTACAAAACTGCTAGAATAATTGCCTATAGCCATTTTGTGACCTTGCTAATTAGATTCAGTAACACAGTTCATTGTTTATCTAACAAACTGCTTGATTGTCCTGCTTGCCCAAGCACTCACTAGCAGGCACTCACATGAGCACATATGAACCTTAACATTTCTGCCCTCATATTCAAGTTGTAGTATTTCTTATCATTTTCAAGCGCTAGCTTCATCCAGTACTTTACTATTTGCCTATTGGAAAGTGTGGGCCAATCCTCACTACTGACAGACAGTATTAAAATGTGCCTGTGAGATCACTCTGAGACGTGAGGCACCTCCAATTCTACAGAAGACATGTAAAGGTTTGGTGCCAGCTTTTGATTTGTGGGTTTAGTTAACTAGTTGTTCACTAGAATGGCTAATGCAATAGAGCCAATGAGTAAAAAAAAAAAAAAAATCACATATATTTGTGGCTAGCAGCTAAAACACCTGTCTTGTTAAAATAAATACATTGGCTACCCTGCTTTTATTATAGTGTTTCTCATGATGCAGTGTGTATACAACTTTCTTCAACCATAAAACATTTCCGTTTCTATTACAGGTACCCCATGCTTTTATTTATTAAATTTTTAATAGGCCAACATTCTGTACTCACCCCCCATGTACAGAGCAATGTGCTTTCACCTGTCATAATATTTGATTTGTTTAAACCGCCAGCAAAAGCTAAATTAAATACTCTGCTGGAAATAATAATCTCCAAGGGAAAAATTGTACATAACGACTGATATAAGCACAATGGTTTAGTAAACGGGATTGTTCAAAGATAATGAAGACAATAATTGTTTGTATAATCTAAAAAGCCACTAATGGCAGCAATCACAACTCCATTTAGCTTTTCTTAATTTACAAAGCAAGTTTTAAGTAGCTAATGGTCCTAAGACAAGAAATGGTTTATTCAACAACAAAGGGTAAGTACAGTACTCTGATTAACCTATGCGGTGCCACTGGAATGTCTGTAAGGAAGCCACAGTGGCACTGAAGAGGTTAAGTAAACTAAAACCGTCTGATTGCCATGGCAATGTTAAAGCGGTATTTCACCCAAAACCAAATATGTAATATATTGCAGCTTAGCAATCATTAGATGCGATGGCTGCATTCGTTTTCTTTTTTTAGTTTTTTATCTTCTGTTTTTACCTGGTAATTTGGCCAGTGACACACCTCCTGTACTAGACTGTCCCTACTCTGGATGAAGGAGTACAGGGGGCACATTAGGACAGCAGCATTGTCAATTTGGGGTAAGAGGAGTGTTCGATGTACTAGCAGTTTTTTTACAGCTTTTTTTTTAGGATAAAAGTTTTACATGAATAAATAAAAACTGATCATTGTAAGCACCCCTGTCAGCGGCAAATGGTTTGTCTGTGGCACTGCAACTGCCTACATCTGCAGGACAACTTGTTCTGTTGGAAAACAACAGACTTACTGGCTAGATCACCAGGTGAAAATATAGGAAAGAAAGCCTAAAAACAAAAACTACTACAGCCATAACATTTAATCTAAATGGTAAGCTGAAATATAATAAATGTATGCTTTTGGGTTTAATACTGCTTTAACTTAATTTACAAAGCAAGTTTTAAGTTGCTAATGGTCCTAAGACAAGACATGTTTTATTCAACAAAGGGTAAGGAAAGCACTTATTAACCTATTCGGTGCCACTAGATTTTCTGAAAGGATGCCACAGTGGCAATGACAAGGTTAAGTAAACTAAAACTGGCTGATTGCCGGGGCAATGTTAACACTGATCCAGAAAGCTTAATTTGTGCATCACAAGTGTGAAGAGCCTGAGCTTTGAGGTCATAAACACAACAGCAACAAAAAAAGAAAATCAAGAGTTGCAAAGTCTTTAGGATCGAAAATAGATACATTTAACACAAGGTAAAATAATGTGTATGGCTCTGCTATGAAAAAGACCCTACAGGGATTTATCTCATAAGACCATTTTCCCATGGAGCTCCTCTAAATTTCATTCTTTCAAGTAACATTGCAACGCTGAGATAGCACATACACTTTTAGTTTACAATAAGCTCTTTTACATGATCAGCAACATGCTTTAGATGAAATGCTAAAAATATATGAAATCAGCACCAGCTATTAAACCTCTTCAGAGGGATGATACGCACACTGACATGGAAACGTTGGAAGGATCTTCGTAGAAGACAGTCTATTTCCATTGTTCTTGTGTGTTTTTCATGTATTTTTAAAGTTTGAATCTTATAAACCCTGGAAAGTGAGCATATGAATCAAAATGCTTACTACAGCAATACTATTACAATCATTAAAAGGAGCATTCATGAAAAAATGAAGTTCCTCTTTCGTATATTCTTACTAATGACTGATAAAAATGGTACACTGTACAAACGGACTGCAATTTGGCTTTTAGCTAAATTTACAAAACGTTAATTTTTTTTGCAACATGTAACAAATTAGGCTAAAACAGAGGCATATAAATTATTGCCAGGAGTTAAGTTTATAAATATGCTGATACCAATATGTATGGCCTTCAATACAAGTAGCTGTTCAGATATTGAGCTCTTCTAATGCTTAGGAAAAGGTGAAGTAGTCTGAGGCAAAAGGGGAATACCTGAACACATAGAGGTTAAAGTGGATGTAAACCCAATGTCATCCTTTCTAAACTACTGCCATAGGGGTTATCTATAAGGATATACATGCCTCCTGCATGTATCTTCACCTGTCAAATGTCTCCCCTCTGTCTATTAGACCCAAAAAACTGCATATTCTGTGGGTGGGTCTGTTGTCTGGAGCTCGGTGGGTGGAGTCGTGATGTCAGTAGACTCCCCTCCCACCTCTACACTCCCCTTGTCCATATGCATTTCTCCTGTGTATTTCTAACACATTTGACAAAGTTTTTCTCAGTTTGTCAAGTTTTTTTCTCACTGAACAATAAAAGAGGATTGCTCAGAGATGGATTAACTCTGTGTGGCAAGACTGGGCTCAAATGATAGGAAATCTTATACTCTACAGTATGATAAAAAAAAAAAAATTCAGGTTTACATCCACTTTAATGTACTAAAACTGGAAAGCATAAAATCTGGTGCAGCTCTGCATAGAAACCAATCAGCTTCCATTTTTTTTTTTTGGTCAAAGCTTAATCGAACAAGCTAAAATTAGAAGCTGATTGGCCACCATGCACAGCTACACCAGATTTTGCCCTTTGCAGTTTTAGTAAATCAAACCCCTTGTCTGTGCTGTTTAATGCTTTAATTGCCAGAGTATTTAAATAATTAACTTTAAGGTTTACATATACTACTCCTTTTTTTTTTTTGTTTTCAAAGAAAGTTTTTTTTTAGCCACTTTGTTTTTTTTTGTTTTTACTTTAATTTTTTGTTTTTTCCATTTCAAGTATGTAAGTAAGTGAGAGTTTAAAAGCCCATTTTCCTACTTCTTTCCTGCTTAGAATAAAAATAAGAGGGGCCAATTTTTTCAATGCCCAGCAGCACTGAAAAATACTTTGTCAACCAAAATTAATTCCATATGGTGCAGTTTTTGGAAACAATTCGAAAAAAAAGTACAAAAAAAGAAAAATCACTGTTGACAATACAATTTTTTTGTGGCACCATGGCATAAGGGTGGCCATACACCGACAAATATGTTACCAAGTAACGGTAACACAGCTAACTGCCTGTTATGCAATGTGATTGCTGAATGATCAGCTTTCCTACATGATGTAAAATGTCTGAATGTCATATCATGAACACCTAATACTCTTATACAGTGTCTCACAAAAGTGAGTACATCCCTCACATTTTTGTAAATATTTTATTGTATCTTTTCATGTGACAACACTGAAGAAATTACACTTTGCTACAATGTAAATTAGTGAGTGTACAGCTTGTATAGCAGTGTAAATTTGCTGTCCCCTCAAAATAACTCAAAACACAGCCATTAATGTCTAAACCGCTGGCAACAAAAGTAAGTACACCCCTAAGTGAAAATGTCCAAATTGGGCCCAATTAGCCATTTTCCCTCCCCGATGTCATGTGACTCGTTAGTGTTACAATGTCTCAGGTGTGAATGGGGAGCAGGTGTGTTAAATTGGGCGATATTGCTCTCACTCTCTCATACTGGTCACTGGAAGTTCAACATGACACCTCATGGCAAAGAACTCTGAGGATCTAAAAAAAAAATAATTGTTGCTCTACATAAAGATGGCCTAGGCTATAAGAAGATTGTCAAGACCCTGAAACTGAGCTGCAGCATGGTGGCCAAGACCATACAGTGGTTTAACAGGACAGGTTCCACTCAGAACAGGTCTCGTCATGGTCAACCAAAGAAGTTGAGTGCACGTGCTCAGAGTCATATCCAGAGGTTGTCTGGAGGTTGGAAAATAGATATATGAGTGCTGCCAGCATTGCTGCAGAGGTTGAAGGGGTGGGGGCTCAGCCTGTCAGTGCTCAGACTATACGCCGCACACTGCATCAAATTGGTCTGCATTGCTGTCGTCCCAGAAGGAAGCCTCTTCTAAAGATAATGCACAAGAAAATCTGCAAACAGTTTGCTGAAGACAAGCACACTAAGGACATGGATTACTGGAACCATGTCCTGTGGTCTGATGAGACCAAGATAACCTTATTTGGTTCAGATGATGTCAAGCGTGTGTGGCAGCAACCAGGTGAGGAGTATAAAGACAAGTGTGTCTTGCCTACAGTCAAGCATGGTGGTGGAGTGTCATGGTCTGGGGCTGCATGAGTGCTCCCGGCACTGAGGAGCTACAGTTCATTGAGGGAAAGATGAATGCCAACATGTACTGTGACATACTGAAGAAGAGCATGATCCCCTCCCTTCGGAGACTGGGCTGCAGGGCAGTATTCCAACATGATAACGACCTCAAACACAGCTCCACGACAACCACTGCCTTGCAAAAGAAGCTGAGGGTAAAGGTGATGGACTGGCCAAACAAGTCTCCAGACCTAAACCCTATTGAGCATCTGTAGGGAATCCTCAAATGGAAAGTGAAGGAGCGCAAGGTCTCTAACATCCACCAGCTCTGTGATGTCATCATGGAGGAGTGGAAGAGGACTCCAGTGGCAACCTGTGAAGCTCTGGTGAACTTCATGCTCAAGAGGGTTAAGGCAGTGCTGAGAAATATTGGTGGCCACAAAATATTGACACTTTGGGCCCAATTTGGACATGTTCACTTAGGGGTATACTTACTTGTTTTTGCCAGCGGTTTAGACATTAATGGCTGTGTGTTGAGTTATTTTGAGGGGACAGCAAATTTACACTGCTATACAAGCTGTACACTCACTACTTTACATTGTAGCAAAGTGTCATTTCTTCAGTGTTGCCACATGAAAAGATATAATAAAATATTTACAAAATAGCGAGGGGTGTACTCAATTTGTGAGATACTGTAACTATCCATAATCTCTTTAGATTTGCTCCTCACTTTGATTTACATCCAATCCTTAAATAAACCACACATTACTCACACAAATGTGGGTGTTCATATCTGAGTGCTCAAACCTCCTAACAAGATTATGTTCTTAACAACATATACCTTAACACATGTGGGGAGGCATGCTTTTTCTCAGATGCAGCTGAATTATAATAATAATAGTAATGATAAAATAATAATATTTCTATTATGTTTTCTCCCTGGGGACCCAAAGCACTGATCAAATTGGTGTTGGGGTCTTTGTTGAGAAGGATATCTCAGGAGTTGCTTTAAAGGGTAACTCTACTTTTGTGGGAAAAAATATTGCAAATACAAAAAAATAATATAGTATATACAATTGCAACACAAGCCATATTGTAATATAACGTTATTAAAAACTACATTTCCTTTTCAATCTGCAGTGCTGTTATTTTCTGTAAAATGCAAAGCAATATGGCAACCTGGACACGGAGGACGCATAGAACTTCCCCCAGAAATGTAATTTCCTACTTGTGTGATTGGCTCACTAATTTTCCTAGAAGTCTGCACTAAGATACAAACTATATTTTGGTCACCCTCTGCAACAAACATTTCAGTTTTGGCGAGATACTCCCATAGGATTAACAACATCTAAAGGGATTCAGACACTGCTACTTTCGTCATTAGAGCCCTACAACTGCAGCAGCTGATCACTAATGAAAAAGTAATTCCCATTCATGTTGTACATGGACACAAACAAATAGATATTTCTTCAGAATAACAAAAGGGAGGAATCTGCAACTAAGTATTTGTTTTTTTTAAATCCTTGCAATGTACATAGATCACCCAGAGGGGATTGTTTTGGTTTTTTTGTTACCTGACAAAAGTGGAGTTACTCTTTAAGCCTGGGTAAAAAAAAATATGTTTTGAGTCTGCTTTTGAAAACACCCAGAGAGGGTGCTTCCCAGACAATGGATGGCAGTGAGTTCCATATGTGTTCTGCACAAGAGAATACAGGACATCCAAAAGATTTTAAGATGACTCTGGGCAGGTGTAACTTTCCTTTCTCTGAGGAGCATGCTGGAGCATAGGTAGCCAGAGATTCTGTCGGATAGGGTAGGTCCAAGTCGTTACCTAATTTATACGTTATCAGATGGACTATAGTTCGTAGCGGATAGTGCCTCAGGCCTTGATGCCCTCAAGGACAGGGATATCCTAGTCATAAGAGAAATAGAAAAAAGAGGGCGCACCAGCCTTGTGCATTAATCTTGGATATATTTTATTAAAAGAATAAATTAAAAACTACTCACAAACATGTGAAGGAAAAACGCGTTTTGAGGAATACCTTCTTCCTGAGAGCCTCAGTGGGCTCTCAGGAAGAAGGTATTCCCTCGAAAAGTGTCAGCCAGCAGTGGCCCTCAAGTCTTCTCTATTATCATATGGAGACTGCTGTTATCACACCAATCGCCGTCATCTAAAGGCTTTTATATTGCGTTTTTCCTTGTTTTGTGAGTAGTTTTTAATTTATTATTTTAATAAAAATATATCCAAGGACAATGCACAAGGCTGGTGCGACCTCTTTTTTCTATTTCTCTTGTAATGTGGCAGTTACAATGTTGGTATGTAAGTAGCCTGGCTGCTGTATTTTGTATCAGCTGCAAGCCTGTGATTATAAGGAGATCTATTTGTGAAGCACTGGTTTTCCTTGAACGGATCTAATATTGCCAATGGGTGTGTGTGTTAATACAAAAGTTACCGTATATACTCGAGTATAAGTCAAGATTTTCAGCCCTTTTTTTTAGGCTGAAAGTGCCCCCCTCGACTTATACTCGAGTCACCGCCGTCTGCCTACATGATCAGCATGTCATGCAGACAGATGGCGGCCAGCGTGATACATTACATTCGGCGGCCATTCCACTATTCAAAAGCCGCGCCTCCTCCTCATCTGTGATAGGCAGAACACTCAATTTCCCAGCAGTCAGTGTACAGCCTATCATGGACATTCTCTCATCCTCTTCAATGGTATGGGGATGAGAGAATGTCCGTGATAGGCTGACCAGCGTCAGGCTATGAGGTCTTAATCACTGCTAGGCTGAAGTGGATTGCTACATGAGCTCTATGGATTGTTATTAAAGATATTGCAAATGATTCAGTGATGAGATGGACTATTCTTACTGTTCCTTAAACCAGTCTGAGCTCTGCTTTACAGGGGATT
Organism: Aquarana catesbeiana; assembly: GCF_042186555.1. Taxonomy (NCBI): domain Eukaryota; kingdom Metazoa; phylum Chordata; class Amphibia; order Anura; family Ranidae; genus Aquarana; species Aquarana catesbeiana. The sequence continues at coordinate 417,677,695 of NC_133328.1, forward strand.
GCAAGTCAAACTCAGGTACTTACATAGATTGCATTTAAGAAAATGCAACCTGCATTACAGGATGAGATGCTGAGAGGCACATCAGAGGGGAGCCAACACTGAAATTTGAACGTAAAGGTTTAGAAGTACAGAAGCTGTATTGTAGGGAGCAAAAGTATGTGCAGCTAACTTGTGGAGCCTGCTATTTAGTAGTAGAAGGATTATTTATATCTGTTTTTTATGCATTTACCCCCACTTAACCTTTTCTCTCTTTGTTACTGCAAATAATTAGAAACCACTAAGTAACTATTTTTCTGCCCATTATAAGTTTATAACTGCAACATGCAAAACAATGCATATTTATATACTATTTTAGCAAATTAAACTGAATTAAAATGACCACATTAGGGTGGATAAGTATTTTACTATTTGCGATGTGATACGTTGACCAGCAGAGGGAGATGCTGACTGGCTTTAGTAATGTCTTTTAAAATGACTCTAGTCATCTTATTGTAACTTGCAAGTGTAATACAAAATTAAATACAAATCATGGTTATACAACAATACAGGCAAGAAGAACATTAATTGTACTTTGATTGCTGAGGCAAAGAGCTGCAAACCAAGCCTTGGAAACCAATATGTTAATTATTGGATTGAAATGTGATTAATACCTTGAGCGAGTACAATGATTTGCAGTCTTATTCCCACAACAACCAAACAATAAGTCTTGCAGCACCACAGTCCAAAAATACAGAAACAAATGTACAGCAATAAAATTCTTAAAAAAAAGACACCACCGACATATCTCCACCAAATGAATTGTGAACTGACAACAAAAGAGAGACTGAGCAAGTAATTTATACTGTTTAACTTAGTTACAAGTCAAATGACTGGAAGCATGGAAACAATGTCTCAGGGTATCATAAAGCTTAATAGTTTCAGGAACTAAAATGCCTGTACCTATTGCCTTTCTAATGGTATGCTGCTCTCCATAGGAAGCTATCAATTTTAAATGGTTTTCACAAGACCACCCACCAATTTAGAATAATTACTTCAATAACCTAGGCTTTCAGTGACATCGGAAACCTGAACAATCACTCATATAAAGAAATCCTGGGGTCAAATGCACAGGTTTCAGTTTCATTTAATTAAGCAAAGGGAGTTAGTTTTTATTTTTAAATATTATAGCTAAGTAGTTATTTTATGGATCTCCACTTAGTAAACAGGTGCAACTCAAAGTCACATGTACATTACCATTAATAAAATTCCATGTAATATACACTGTCATTACACCATTTTCCTTTTCAGAAAGTCAAAAGATATTATAAGGGTCGGTTATTGAATTTTGCAGCAAATGCAATAGAGAATAAACACTTATAACAACAAAAGTACAAATACAGTATAAATGCATGTTTAGAAAATAGGATTTTTGAATTGCTAGTAATATCAGTTTCCTGGAGTTCCCTAAACCATTATTACTGGGTTATATGCAGATATCTTCAGGTAATGAGACACTGACATAAAAAGAAGGTTGCACAGACAAACCCCTCATATAACCCCTCCCTCTCCCAGCTAGCCTTAGGCCAGCTATACACGATTCAAAAAATGAATGGGCAGGCTGAATGTACCCAAGTTCATCCATTGATCAACTTGGGTACATCCAGCCTTCCGGATTCTCTTGTGATTATCGCTAGCGGCTACTAGTAGCACCTATTTAGGGAGGCACAGTACTATGCCATTAAGGAGGAGTGCACACTGCCACACCAAATACCCACAGATAAGACAACCAAATGTCACCAAACAGCCATCCTGGAACCCTACCTGGTCTCACCGGAATGGTAGACTGCAGTTCTACCTCATCCCAAAATGGCAGTTGGGGATGGGCACCCTGGGATGAATGTTTAAAGTGTCCACCTTGTACTCATCACATCAGCAACAGAAATAAAGGGGAAATAACCACTTCCTGGTTTCTCCCTCAATGATGGCAGCACCCCTGTAGTGGTCTTCAGAAACTGGGCTCTGAACCAGGCAGACTATGGTTCTAGACCTGCAAAGCACTCTGTGGCTAACTCCACACTTTAAACTACATGCCAAGGGGAGCACCCATCGCAACATAACAGGTCAGCCCTGCATATTCCACCAGGCAAGGCCAGGGTATTTTCCTCCAAGGCTCGTCCAAGGAGTCCACCGATTTGGTAGTTGCCAGCAGAGCCTTACTGGCTATGGTGCAGCCAAATGGTAAAGGAATCATCATGGAAATAAATCATCCAGAGACACAGAGAGAAAACCTTTATAAAAGAATGTAGGCTTCTCTCAGTAGAAAGAAGAGGTTCATCATCTAAGGACTCTAGCAAAAAACTGAGGCTAGCTGAAAGATATATAGAGGGATGTCCAATCACCCAAATGTAGTTGCATATTAACCAGTAGTAATGATTTAAATAAGCCTGTTTCCTGTATTGTGCAATCAGGGAATAAGATGTTTGTAGTTGCTAAAATCTTTCTTAATAATTATTTCGTAATAATTCTAAGACATTAACAGACACTGGCAAACAGAAAAAAAAAAACAACATTAAAAGGCCAGCTTGACCTCTGTTCCTTGATGGACTTTAAGAAAAAAAATGTTAAAGTACGAAAAACCTTATTTTCTTTTTCGCACATTGAGGGACACAGGAATGTTGTAATTTTTAGACATTCAAAAGCAGTCCAACAGGTGGATGAACAACAGCCGCTGAGTGACCTAAGCTAGAACCAGGTGCCATCTGGGACAACTACCTTTATCTGCTGCCTTGATATTGATGTTGTGGTTGTTGGTTAGATCATCTAGTGCCTTTTGTTCTGCTCTACAAAGGTTGGACTTCTTCTTGGGAACTGATTTACACATGTCGATAAGATCGGTATACATGACTTGGTAGAATGTTTGTAGGTAGGGGCCTTTTTTATGTACTGGATTGAAAATGGACTTGGGTTTGAATTTTGTATGGCAGCAGATAAAGGTGGGGGCATCATAATTCAAAATCGATCAGACTACATGGCAGAATCCCTCAGATTATTATCCGACACTAATACCTACCGCAAACTCAGTCATGATCCATTACCTGAATTCACCCTGCAAGCAACCAGATTAGCCAACAAAGCCCTAGAAGAAAACATCATTTCAAAACCAGAACTGTCATTTCTCGTCAAGGGTTTCAGAAAAAACCCCTACTTTTACCATCTGCCAAAAATCCATAAGGATCAGTCTAATCCACCTGGCCGTCCAATAGTAGCCACTATGGAAAGCATTACCAGCGGCTTTTCCATGTATATAGACCACTTCCTCCAACCCTTAGCCCAAAACCTGCCATCATACATTAGAGATAGTACCCATCTACTTACTAGAAATGCTTTCCTTCTATACTTGGGAACCAACTTACCAGTGGGTGTCCCTAGATGTCACATCCCTATATACCTCCATCCCTCACGCCATAGGCCTCAGAGCTGTGGAACATTTTCTCTCTGAGGATCCTCTCATCAACCCCAGACAGGCACAGTACATCTTGGAAGCCACCAAATTCTGTTTAGAACATAACTATTTTGAGTTTGATCATACATTTTATTTACAATCCCAAGGTACCGCTATGGGTGCCAATTTCGCTCCAAGCTATGTCAATTTGACTATGGGCTATTAGGAACTACAGTATGTCCTATATAACAATCCCTTTGCTGCTCACATCATCTACTATGGACGTTACATCGATGATATCGTAATAATCTGGGATGGTCCAAAAGAAAGTGTGGAGCCCTTTGTTGAGCATTGCAACCACAATTCCCTAGGGCTATCTTTCACTCATGTCCAATACTCCAACAAATTAGCCTTCCTGGACTTAGAACTTTTCCACAGTGAATCCCAAATACATGCCACAAACTTTGTCAAACCAACTGCTGGAAATTCCTACATCCACTACCAGAGCTGTCACCACCCAAGGTGGATCCAAAATATACCTAAAAGTCAATTCCATAGAATCCGGCAAAACTGCACCAAAGACGAAGACTACCATACACAAGGCATACTCCTTTCAGAAAAATTCCAGGACAAAGGGTACCCACCAAATCTAGTTAAAAAAGCCTTCAGCCAACAAGCAACAAAACTTCAACCAAAGGCAAAAACTGCAGATGATTTACAACCAACACGATTTACAACTCAGTTCCATGGCTGTCATAAAAGAATGGAGAACATTATAGCCAAACATTGGTGCATCCTGCTCAGAAACCCATTCCTGGGCCCCTCTCTCACCCAACAACCCAAAGTATCCTACCGCAAAGCAAAAAACATAAAGAGTAAAATAGCACCTAGTAAAATCAAAAATGCCCCATCCACCTCAATCTCATATATTCCCCTCATTCCACTAGTGGGAATGTATCAATGCCGGAAAAAATTATGCCTCACCTGTAAATTCGTGAACCACAGGCAAAAAGACTTCACCATCAAAGGAAAAACATATACAAAAAAAGAATTCCACAATTGCTCTAGTGAATACGTGGTATACTGCCTGACCTGCCCATGTGGCCTGTTTTATGTGGGCAGGACTATACGCACCTTACGCCGTTTTGGCGAACACAGGTGCTTCATAGAAAAGGGCAGTGACAAACATAGTGTCCCTCTCCATTTCCTGAAAGAACACCAAAAATCCACCAAAGGCCTCCAAGTCTGGGTCATAGAGGCCATTCCCAGAGACCTTCCGACTGCAGAACGTTTTAAACGTTTATGTCAGCAAGAAACGTACTGGATATATTCCTTGAACACTCTTTCGCCGGGGGGACTCAATGAAGAAATAGAGACACACTCCTTATTGTAGCTTGACCCCCGCTATATAGATATTTTACATATTTTTTATCGATATATCCTTTACTAATACACACACATATATATATATATATATATATATATATATATATTTTTTTTATCCAATATTTTTACCCTCGACTATCAATCCTTGCCCCCTCTTTTTAGACATTTCCCACTGGGTTCATTTCCTGTTACCCTGGCATAACTTGGGGGATAAAAAACTTTTCCCCATCCCCCTCTACTTTTTTATCCCATAATGTTCTCCATTGTCCACCAACAATGCATCCTTATGCATTTTTTAATCGCATTTTTTAATTCCATTTGTGACACTTTCCTTTTTTTTTACCAATCTTTTATTAAAGTTTTCTTTTTATATAATAGTCGCTTATTAAATCAATGATGCTTTTTAAATAAAACGTTTTTTCTTTTGCACATGAAACTATTGACTCTGAACATATTTTTTCCCACTACCAACCTTTGTTTATTTTTTACATCCTTGTTTTCACAATGCGGGTCCGCTGGCTGTTGTGGTTCGACAGCTGCGAAAGTCCCGCCCACATCCCATCAGTCAGATGTCCTGTACTTCCATTTAAGTCGCTCTCCTCCTGAGAGCAAACAGGCCAGTAGAAGGAGCTGTGAGCCTCGAGCGCGTAGCCTGTATTATCTCCTATCTGTGTCTGGACACTTCCTGTGCACCGCTGACATCACTTCCACTTCCGGGTTCCAGGGTGGTTAGCGTGGAGCTTCCACACACTGGACACTGCTGTTAAGCCTCTCTCAACCAGGAACCAACAAACCCTGAGGTGAAGGACTGCCAGTGAAGCCTGCACACCAGCACATCCAAGGACAACACAACCCCTGGTGGACATTGCCACCCCATCTGAACTGACTTACCAGTAAGTGTATGTATTACACCTTCACCATATAACGGTGTCAGCAGAGTTGGCGGCTCCACATCCCCCTTCACTTTTCAGCACCAGATTTTGCACTCTCCATTTTTAGTAAATCAACCCCATGGTGTTGAAGGAATCCAAGTTTAGTAGTTCAAAGAGAGCACCAAATGAAAAATCCTGAGGAGTCCAAAGTCTTTATTGTTCAACTGGTTACAACAAGCAAGGCAAAAGACAGCCAAGCACATCTCTGAGGCCACACAATCCCCCTTCATCATGGCCGGAGGAAATGTTTAAAATAAGGCTGATGATAATGATGATGAAGTAGAAGTGTGACTAAAAATTCACATGTAAAAGTAAAATAAACAAATAATGATGACATGTCCACTGAGGGAAAAAACACATATCCTCAGAACCAGAGTGAAATCTAACTTGACTTTATAAAAATAAGAATAAAAAGGGGCCACAGTTCACACAAAAAAAACCCCACAGATTAAACTGTACGTATACACAGGTGATTCAAAGATGCTACTGGCTTCCTCGTGAGTCACAAAATAAGAGATGCTATTAAAGAACAATCACATAGCGCAGTGTCACAAAATATAACCAAAGATACCTCAAACGTTGTGTAGCTAGATGGAATCTGGCCAAGAGGATACAATTGTTTCAACTTCAAGTGCAGCTGGTTGCAGTAAGGCAAACACAGACCCATACAAAATTGTTATCACTAAAAAATGGGGTTAGCATAAAGTTAATCCGGTTCAATCAAACAAATATAATTCTATAGAAAGTATGAAGATAGAAAAAGCAGACATACCTGGGTAAAATGGCAGAATGTTAAAGTATAACGAACGGCAAAATTAGAACACCTGTCAGTTTTTATTGCGGGCTGGGTCCTTATTAGGGAGATTCACCCTCTATATATCCTGTTTACCACTGTCATTAAAAGTGAAAGTAAAAGAAAATCCCACATTTTGAGTTGCCCCCAGAAAAGTAACAGAGGGGAAATCTTCCAATAGGGACACTAGTTCTGGTGACCTGAGGGTCCCCAAGAGATTCCCTTAATTTGCAGGGACCTCACTTCCTGTTTTGGCTATGAGACAGGAAGTAAAGGTGAATCTCCCTATCGGGACAAGGAGGGCAAAAATAAACATTACATGGGTATGCTTACTCCATTCAAAATTAAAAAATCCCTATAGTGCTGCTTTAAATGAACTCAAAAGTACTCCAAAGCAGACAGATCTAAAACAAATATAAACGGGAGGGAGAGGAGAGAGAGAGTGATCCTTTACATCTTCTCAGGTATCACAAATTATACACAAAGTAAATTTCACAGAAAATTTTGTTATAGAGGTGATGGACTTTTGAACAGGAGCACACCAAACAATACCTTAAATCAAATTACCCGATGACAGGAAATGGTGAAGGTGGTGGGCAAGCTCAGTCTACACTTAATCATCCTCCTGTTCAAGTATCTCCTTCTTCAAGGATTATCCCTAAACACATTTATTCTGGCACAAATCCTTCATCTTTTTTAGAGAAAGCACACCTTGATCACTCATGGTCCCCCAGAATGGGGAAGGGCATAAACTTGTACATAAGAAGCCTACATCTGACCAAGGTGGATTGAAGGTAGTGAATCTATCCTCATACCAGTTGGCACAGGTTGAGAAATTTGTCTGTTCATTAGGTATTTGCCTCTAGCCAAATCTTGATAAGTTTGAAATTGTTAAAGACCTCCATTTGTTAATGCGCAAATTTAACAAATCTCCATGACATTCAATGTGCCACAAAAGGTTGGATATAAAAGAATAAAAAAAGACTTTGTGCCAGAATTAATGGGCTGTACAGGTGGTTTAGAAAAAGATGATTTTTGGTAAACATGGCCAACTATATGGTAATCTGGTGTTGCTGCCGGATCGGATCTCCGGCCTCCCAATCGCACAGGAGAGCATGGAGAGGTACCGGGGGTAAGTTCCCTCCCTCTGCCTGTAAAAACAATCCAGCGGCTAAATAGCTGCTAGGATGGCTTTTACATAAGAGGGAATCGCCGGCTGAAAACAAAGATATCTGAATGATGCCTGCAGCTGCAGGCATCATCCAGATATCACTTCAACCTAAGGACAGCTAGGGACAGGAACAGAATACACAGCAGTTTGTAAGTGGAAGTGGTGTCACTCATACCAGAGCAAGGCTGCAGTACTGCTTTTAGGTAGTAGTTTTCTCACATAGTTCACATTAAAAGTTTCAGGAACTCTATACTCCCTTTTCCAGGAGCCAATAAAAATAACGAGAAAGTACATAAAGCTGTAAAGCGCTTTGAGAAGCTACCTTTAAAGGCACTATATAAGTTTATTATTACATACTGTATATAGTGCTATAAAGTAACGAAAGGAAAAGAAATAGCTGAAGTAAATAGCCCTAAACATGTACATCTCTCATCAATCAATCCCTGCCTAGTGCTTAGGTTAATGCAAAAGAAACGGTCAGCAGCACTGGAATGAAACCAAAGAAAAGCAAAAGATCTTGGCGTGTAAGCCCTGTACTCCAAACCCACTTTCCAGGTACAGCTGACTTCCTACTTGTCGCACTCTTTCCTGTCTGTCTGGTGCAATGGCACCAGACAGGGATGCCCTCTTTCACCACTTCTTTTTATACTGAGTTTGGAGCCCCTGGCTGCTGCCATTCACTCTCACCCTGATATTCGGGGGGTCTTTCTGCGACAACGGAAATATAAATTATCCCTTTTTGTGGATGATATTTCACTAACTCTGACTCACCCCCTTACCTCCCTTTCCTTCTATGTATAACATTTTGGTTTCTTTTTTCTCCCTATCAGGCTTTAAGATTAATACCTCCCTATTAACCTTCCACCTTCTCTCCTTTCTGTACTTCAGCAAGACTACTCCTATCACTGGAATTCCCATACTCTCAAATATTTGAGAGTTTATATTACCTCCTCTTATTTAACTCTACCAGGCCAATTTTCCTCCCTTATTTTCAGAGGTCAATCGATTGTTAAAACAACGCACCAATCGCCCTCTCTCCATAATAGAGCGAATAATGTGATCAAAATGTCAATATTACTGAAATTGCTGTATCTGTTTGAGACTCTGCCAGTGCCCATTCTGCTACCAGAAATTGAAATCACTTTAGAGAGGTTTTCTTAACTCTATATGGCAATATGCTTCTCATCAAATCACTGACTCAGTGGTACTAGCCCTGCGCGCCAGAGGTGGTTTAGGAGCTCCAGATATACGTAAATATTACTATGCCCCACACCCACATGCTGTTACTTCTTGGGCCTCTCATTACGCTCCAAATAGATGGTCTGAAATTGGAATGGGTATTACTTGTCCTTTACAACCATGTGCAATGATCTTGTCCACTCTCAATAAACATTTGTCTCAACTGCGAAAATTATGTTTATTCCCGATGCTATTTACATTATCAATGTGGAAATATTGTTGTAACAGCCTCTCTGTCACTTTAAAACAGCATTTTTTTTTCTTTCCTTCCTTCAGCTTACTAATTAAGGGGAGTGGTTAATTAGTCACAGGTGCTTGAGGCCTATATAACTTTCTGTAGAACTCATTTTGAGCCTGCTCATCTTTGAGCTTGCCACCTTTTTGCTTGCTGGAACTTAGACCAAGTGGAATTGGACTAAGTGGTGAGTTAAAAACCAGAGTTGAAAACAGGAGGTTATAACAGGGGTCAAAGTACCTGTGTAGTGTGAGTACCTGAGTGTTTGAGTAGTGTTTATCATTAGTACTTGTGTATTGTGAGTGCACGTGGTCTGCGAGTGCACGTGGTCTGCGAGTGCACGTGGTCGGTGAGTGCACGTGGGCGGTGAGTACCTGTGTTGTCTTGTTGAGTACCTGTGTATTGTATTGTTGTGTATTAGTGTCAGGAAGCTAGTTAGGTTATTTGCACAGGGTATAATCCCCAATCCTCATTAAATTAGTTGGTATGATGCCCGGCGGGTGTGGGGATGCGACTCGTTGTACATCTTGTGGCATGTATGTGTTCCTTGATCATCTGATCGAGGGTGAATACTGCTGTACAAAATGTAAGCACATTGTTTCCCTGGAAGCCCAGGTTCTGAATCTAGGGAAGCAACTGTCAGCACCACTGAGAAGACCCTCCAGATTAAAGGAGAGCTGGCAAAGTACCCAGCAGGTGTCGACAGGGGTCAGCACAGAGGCGGGAGGAGACAAAGAGGTGCAGGCACTAGAAATGAGTAGATGGGTGACAGTCAGGAAGGATAGAGGGGGAAGTGCCAGGGAGGCCGATCCTGGGTTGGAGCATCCCAATAAGTACGCTCCATTGAGTGACAATGGTGAAACCGGTCAGGGACCAGCACTGCTGGAGCTGAGGGACTCTCCTAGCTACCAGGCAGCTCCACCAGTAAGAGTGGGGGAGAAGCAAAGGGAAAGGATAGACAGATTCTGGTGGTAGGGGACTCAATTCTTAGAAGGATAGAGAGGGCAATCTGTCACAAAGACCTGAAGTGCCAAACTATATGCTGTTTACCGGGTGCTCAGGTTCAGCACATCATGAATCTGGTGGACAGATTACTGTGAGGGGCTGGGGAAGACCCGCCGTCATGGTGCACATTGGCACCAATGACAAAGTCCGAGGCAGATGGAGTGTCCCAAAGAAAAATTTTAGGGACTTAGGAGCTAAATTGAGGAAAAAGACCTCTCCAAGGTAGTAATCTCAGGAATACTACTGGTACATGGAGCCACACCAGAATGGCAGAGGGAAATTAGGGAAGTAAACAAGTGGCTGAGGAGCTGGTATAGTAAAGAGGGGTTTGGGTTCCTGGAGGACAGGGCTGACTTCTCAGTCGGTCACCAGTTCTATAGAAGGGACGGACTGCACCTAAATGACGAGGGTACAGATCTGCTGGGAGTGAAGATGGCCAAAAGGTTAGAGGGGTTTTTAAACTAGGCGCTGGGGGGGGGAATGTCCAGAGAAATGCCCTGTACACACGGTCGGACATTGATTGGACATTCCGACAACAAAATCCATGGATTTTTTCTGACGGATATTGGCTCAAACTTGTCTTGCATACACACGGTCAAACAAAGTTGTCGGAAAACCCGATCGTTCTGAACGCGGTGATGTAAAACACGTACGTCAGAGCTATAAATGGGGCAGTAGCCAATAGCTTTCGTCTCTTAATTTATTCTGAGCATGCGTGGCACTTTGTGCGTCGGATTTGTGTACACACGATCGGAATTTCCAACAACGGATTTTGTTATCAGAAAATTTTATAGCAAGCGCTCAAACTTTGTGTTGGAAATTCCGATGGAAAATGTGTGATGTACAGGGCAGTAGAGATAGTCAGCAATGAACATATTACAGAGGGTAGTATTGGGGGCATTAGTGGTAGGTTGACTAAAGCACATAAACCCAAGGTAAGTATAGTAACAAGTTCTATTTGCAATCTCAGAACACCCAATAAAAGGACAGTATGCGACCGGTCTAAACTACATGGCATGTTCACCAATGCAAATGGAACATTTAACTGTCTTAGTTGAGGACTCAATTCCAAAATTTACAAAGATTTGGGACCCCTGGGGAAGACTCCTGTAGAAACCAAGATATCTACCCTTTGTACTATGTGTTAAATGCCTATTGTAGGCTTCTTTTGACAGGGGTCTTCCCAAGGCAGTACTCTTAACCATCCCAGGGGTTCCAAATCTTTGTAAATTTTGGAATCGAGTCCTCAACGAAGGCAGTTAAATGTTCCATGGTGTTTCCTCTCCACCCCTTCACCCCTTTTATTTTTATTTTCTTGTGCCTCATACTACTAGAGGTTGTTATGATATATGTACGCCAAATCTTGATCTGCTTGTCTTTTAGATACTGAAGCTGATTGTTACCTATGAAGTAAAATTCTGCTGTTACCTATATGCCTTTTTTCATTTGCCGTTTCCTAAACAGCTGTTGGTTGATATATTTCTGATTTTTGTCTAACTTACAAACGTTTGTATTTACCGAATATACTAAATAAAAATACAATCGGAAAAAAAAAATTATCTTGGAGTTGCTGAGAGGATTGCATAAAAGTTGCTGTTAGTGTTCCAGAGCAATCAGAAGTCAGATGGGACTTTTCTGCCATCATCACATGAAGGCAGTCAATGAATGTTACTTGGAAAGCCACAACTTGTAAATAAATTTGAGAGTTTCAGATCATCTTAGGATGCAGTTGGAGAGTATGGCAAAAGGCAAAGATTTGATAAAGTAGTAGAGTAAAAGCAATATGATTCATATATATCTATAGAGCAACAGAAACATAAGTTATTAGCGTATGTTAATGAGCTAATAGTAACAACTTTAGAGCAAGGCAAAAGAAAAAATGATTTGGGATGTGTGGTATGCCCAAGGTCTGAAGAGGTAAAAACACATTTACAGCTACGGTTTCACCAACTCCTGAATGCCCACCTTAAGCTACAACGGTGGATGGATGGGGTGAAACTCTTTGATAGTATACACCACTCCAGTTGTTTCTGATGAGAAAGTCTTAGTTCTCAAATATTCTGACCTCCACACTTGCATACTAAACATCTTTAAAAGGAGAAAATACCCCTTTAATCCTCCAAAAAAGGATACCTGACCGGGATGGTCAGTTAAGTTGGGGAAATTCCAGGTAAGGTATTACAATAGTACAATAGTACCCTTTGCAGTGGCTTTTCTGGCTCTGAGTGAGGTGGGAATAACATAATCAGAGCCAAAGATACCCCAGTAATTTAAGACCTGGGTTTCAACATCCATGCTGTTAAAGCCAGTGACTAAGAAGCAGGATGGAACAGGGGGCTTTGAGATAGCATGTTTGGTCTGTGTGGAAAAGGCCAGGGACTGTCTCCCAGAAGTTTGAGTATGTCTGTGTACTAGATTCTTCCTCTATTTTGTGGAGCAATCGAAGAAGAATCTGATCTGAAGGAAAGGCATATATTAACCTGAATAGATTCCAGGAACTTACCAGGGCATATAATCTCAGTACTAGAGGATGTTTGGTTCAGGCCACAAACAGTGATAACTTGCTGAACCTGGAGGCCAATGGATGCCTGGATGTCCACATCTGGAGTTCCCCATTTCTGATATGAGATTGAAGGTGTTGGGATGAAGGGACTATTCTCCCTGTTCCAGGTTGAGGAAATCCACCATCGACTGTACACTCCCGAGATGTGATTTGCAAAGATTACAGGATTGTGGTTCTCTGCCCAAGGGAAATGTCTGATTACACCATGATAGAATGTCCCTCAGGAGGGGGTGGTCCAATGATACAAAGCTAGTTTTATTGCTCTGAGTTTCAGGATGTTGATTGGGAGCTTTGCTTCCCTTGGTAATCTGGTCCCCTCACTCCTCATCCTGTGTGGCTGGCATCTGTTGTTACCACTCTCCATGTGTATGAGGAAATTACATTCCCATTTCTACAGCTGGATTGGAAATCCACAAAGTTAGGGAGTTCTTTGCTTGATTTGAAAGAAGCATAGAAGAAAAGCATGAGAAGTGAGTTTGTTCCAAGTCAACAAAATGTTGCATTGAAGAGGTCTTAAGTTGTAACTGAGCAAAAGGAACAGCCTTGAATGAGGCTAGCATAAGGCCCAGGACCCCCTCTGAGGAATCTCACCAAGGGATGTCCTTTGGGACTTAAGAGAAAGTCCATTAAGAGAGACGCTGTAAATTTATATTATATACTAATCGCACTGTGACAATTAGTACTAGTGGTCACTACATTTGGTGAGTTTATTTATTTATTTTTTAGAAGTAGCACACTGTTTTTGATGTTCACTGTATCGGTGTGTTGGAGCGCTGTTAAAGAAAATGAGCGCATTGCACTTTATTTAACAACTTCACTACCCAGCTATAGTCATATGACATCCACAGATGGGATCGCCCATCCTGGGTGGGCGTAATATGAAGTCCTCGGCTTCCCGGCAGTATAGGGGGCGTGCATCCGCTTCGTCAACAAGGAGCCAATCCCTGTACCCGATGGCCGCGATGTCTGCCGGCACCCACGATCACTCGTGACAGAGCAGGAATGTGGATCTGTGTGTGTAAACACACAGATCCACATCCTGTCGGGGGAGAGGAGACAGATCTCGTGTGTTCCTAGTATATGGGAACACCGATCGGTCTCCTCCCCTAGTCAGTCCCACCCCCCTCAGTTAAAATCACTCCCGAGGTAATACATTTAACCCATTGATCACCCCCTAGTGTTAACTCCTTCACTGCCAGTGACATTTATACAGTAATCAGTGCATTTTTTATAGCACTGATCCCAAAATAGTGTCAAAAGTGTCCGATCTGTCCGCCGCAATTTCACAGTCACGATAAAAAACGCAGATTGCCGCCATTACTAGTAAAATAAATAAATAAATAAAAATGCCATAAATCAATAACCTATTTTGTAGGAGCTATAAAGTTTGCGCAAAAACCAATCAATATACGCTTATTGCGATTTTTGTAACCAAAAACATGTAGAAGAATACATATCGGCCTAAACTGAAGAAAAAAATGTCTTTTTTTTTTAATTGGGATATTTATTATAGCAAAAAGTAAAAAACAATGTGTTTTTTTTTTTTTTAAATTGACACTCTTTTTTTGTTTATAGTGCAAAACATAAAAAAAACGCAGAGGTGATCAAATACCACCAAAAGAAAGCTCTATTTGTGGAGAAAAAAAATTATAAAAATTTCATTTGGGTACAGTATTGCATGACCGCGCAACTGCCATTCAAAATGTTACAGCGCTGAAAGCTGAAAATTGGCCTGGGCAGGAAGAGGGTGAAACGCCCGGTATTGAAGTGGTAAAGGATTATGCACAAAGCATATTGTTGGATTATTTATATATATATATATATATATATATATATATATATATATATAGGTTTATGCAATGTGACTGAGGATTCTACATTATATATCCAAATGTATATTATGCCACACATTTGGGTGGATTGCTTCAGCACTCTTTGGACATTTTAACCACCTGCTGACTGCCTCACGCACATTTACGTCGGCAGAATGGCACGGGCAGGCAAAGCAACGTATGTACAGGTTGCTTTGAACCTGCCCCCTAGCAGGCGCGTGCACGCCGCGGTCTCCGGGACCCACGGACTTGATGTCCGCCGGTGTCCCGCGATCGGGTCTCGGAATGGCAAAACGGGGGGGGGGGGGGGGGGGGATGCCTTTGTAGTCAAAATAAAAGGGAAGTGGGAATAGGACCCAAGGTGTCCTTACCTTCAGTGAAGGAAAAAGAACAAACTGCGGTTTAACCTGATAAAACTTTATTAGAACAATTAATAGAAAAACATTTTTATCATTGAAAGGAAAGCATAAACAATAGGAGATTGCATAAGGTAAAAACTGACAACGTTGTCACTTAAAAACGCATGCCCATGAGCTCAGCCATATCCCAGTCATCCACAAGTGTCAATCATCTCAAGTTATTAAGTGTGACTTAATATATAATGCTTACATGTGAAACATGTCGGTGTGTGTGCCTACACATGCCCTCTGCCGATAGCCAACTTGGGCTTTTCATCACTCTTTAGTCCTCATCCTATTTCCGCAAACTGGAAATCCACGAACAACCGAAAACAGGAAGTAAATGGCCAGGCGGCCCCATGCTGGTTTTGAGTGGATAACATCCTGTGCGTGTCACCAGGACTAGGAATACAGAGATTCGCATCCTGAACACCTGTGGACCCCTGCAAAGGACTCTGGATTCACCACCTTGTCGCTGCAATTGAGGACCAATCCAATATCGTCTAAACAGTGAGTCTCTTTTCAACTGGTATATCCAGCAAGCAATCACAGCCTGAACATTTTTTTTTTTTTTTTTTGAGGCTCTGTGTTTTGACTCAGCTGACTATATTTTCCTATCCAACCTATATGTGGTGCTGTCTTTAATGTTTCATGGAAACATGGTGCTGGATGACTAACAGGCTTGTTGTGGAGCTATTGTTTCTCCTTGACTCAAGTCGCATGCTTGCATCACAGCGTGCTGCATTTTTTAATTATCTCTATGATTGACAGTGCTACATCCAGAAATCAAACCTGTCTTGTTCACTATCAGGGATACTTTCTAGCTAGAATTGCATTTGTTTGTCTGCGATGACCAATACTTTCTTCAACATTGTAAAGACTTAATGCAGCAGCTCTATAGGTATATAGGGAGTCTGGAGGTCCATGGTTAAGCACAATACGAGTACCGACTTGTGCTACCAAGGTTTCCCGAAACTCACCTCGCCTAAGCACATGTAAGCATTATATATTAAGTCACACTTAATAACTTGAGATGATTGACACGTGTGGATGACTGGGATATGGCTGAGCTCATGGGCATGCGTTTTTAAGTGACAATGTTGTCAGTTTTTACCTTATGCAATCTCCTATTGTTTATGCTTTCCTTTCAATGATAAAAATGTTTTTCTACTAATTGTTCTAATAAAGTTATATCAGGTTAAACCACAGTTTGTTCCTTTTCCTTCATTGAAGGTAAGGACCCCTTGGGTCCTATTCCCACTCCCCTTTTATTTTGACTACTTCTTCTGTTAAGGACCATCACCCTATTAGGTGAGCCGGTAACCTGTTACCTGAATTGACCAACGATACTGGTCATCAGGACCCCGCCCATTGCGTTTTTTACTACGATTGGGATGCCTTTGTGAACATGCCTTTGTAAACATCTCTCTGTTCTGCCTAGTGACACAACACTGATCGTCTGCTCCCTCTCATTGATCCCAAAATAGTGTCAAAAGTGTCTGATCTGTCCGCCGCAATTTCACAGTCACGATAAAAAATGCAGATTGCCTCCATTACTAGTAAAAAAAAAAAAAATAAAAATGCCATAAATCAATAACCTATTTTGTAGGAGCTATAACGTTTGCGCAAACCAATCAATATACGCTTATTACGCTAATACATAACGGCCTAAACGGAGGAAAAAAATGTATTTTTTTTTTTTAATTGGGATATTTATTATAGTAAAAAATAAAAAACAATGTTTTTTTTTTTTTTTTCAAAATTGACGCTCTTTTTTTGTTCATAGTGCAAAACATAAAAAAAAGGCAGAGGTGATCAAATACCACCAAAAGAAAGCTCTGTTTGTGGAGAAAAAAATTATAAAAATTTCATTTGGGTACAGTATTGCATGACCGCGCAATTGCCATTCAAAATGTTACAGCGCTGAAAGCTGAAAATTGGACTGGGCAGGAAGAGGGTGAAAATGCCCGGTATTGAAGTGGTAAAG